>NC_091288.1:30026424-30626424 GCF_032444005.1 Ranitomeya imitator
ATATATCTAATAACTGTTGGACACAGTAATGTTTCTGCCTTGAAATGAGGTTTATTGTACTAACAGAAAATGTGCAATCTGCATTCAAACAAAATTTGACAGGTGCATAAGTATGGGCACCCTTATTATTGTTTTAAATACTCCTACCTACTTTTTACTGACTTACTAAAGCACTTTTTTTTCGTTTTCTAACCTCATTGAGCTTTGAACTTCATAGCCAGGTGTATGATGCAATCATGAGAAAAGCTACTTAAAGTGGCCACTACCAAGTTGTTCTCCTGTTTGAATCTCCTCTGAAGAGTGGCATCATGGGCTCCTCAAAACAACTGTCTAATGATCTGAAAACAAAGATTATTCAACATAGTTGTTCAGGGGAAGGATACAAAAAGCTGTCTCAGAGATTTAACCTGTAAATTTCCACTGTGAGGAACATAGTAAGGAAATGGAAGAACACAGGTACAGTTCTTGTTAAGGCCAGAAGTGGCAGGCCAAGAAAAACATCAGAAAGGCAGAGAAGAAGAATGGTGAGATCAGTCAAGGACATTCCTCAGACCACCTCCAGAGAGTTGCAGCATCAACTTGCTGCAGATGGTGTCACTGTGCATCGGTCAACTATACAACGCATTTTGCACAAGGAGAAGCTGTATGGGAGAGTGATGCGAAAGAAGCCGTTTCTGCAAGCACGCCACAAACAGTCGGCTGAGGTATGCAAAAGCACATTTGGAGAAGCCAATTTATTTTTGGAAGAAGGTCCTGTGGACTGATGAAACCAAGATTGAGTTGTTTGGTCATACAAAAAGGCGTTATGCATGGCGGCCAAAAAACACAGCATTCCAAGAAAAACACTTGCTACCCACAGTAAAATTTGGTGGAGGTTCCATCATGCTTTGGGGCTGTGTGGCCAATGCCGGCACCAGGAATCTTGTTAAAGTTGAGGGACGCATGGATTCCTCTCAGTATCAGCAGATTATTGACAATAATGTTCATGAATCAGTGACAAAGTTGAAGTTACGCAGGGGATGGATCTTTCAGCAAGACAATGATCCAAAACACCGCTCCAAATCTACTCAGGTATTCATGCAGAGGAACAATTACACGGTTCTGGAATGGCCATCCCAGTCCCCAGACCTGAATATCATTGAACATCTGTGGGATCATTTGAAGAGGGCTGTCCATGCTCGGCGACCATCAAACTTAGGCTACTTTCACACTAGCGTTTTTTTAATACGTTGCAATGCGTCATTTAGGGGAAAAAATGCATCCTGCAAAGTTGTTTGCAGGATGCGTTTTTGCCCCATAGAGTAACATTACCGACGCATTGCGACGTATTGTCACACGTCACAACCGTCGTGCGATGGTTGCGCCGTGTTGTGGCAGACCGCTGGGAGCAAAAAACGTTAAATGTAACGTTTTTTGCTGCCGACGGACCGCTTTTTCCGACCGTGCATGCGTGGCCAGAACTCCGCCCCCACCTCCCCGCACCTCACAATGGGGCAGCGGATGCGCCGGAGAAATGCATCCGTTGCACCCGTTGTGTGGCGCATCAAACGCTAGCATCGGAATCTCGGCCCGAAGCAATGCGACGGGCCGAATCCGACGCTAGTGTGAAAGTAGCCTTAACTGAACTGGAATTGTTTTGTAAAGAGGAATGGTCAAAAATACCTTCATCCAGGATCTCCATAAAAGCTACAGGAAGCGATTAGAGGCTGTTATTTTTGCAAAAGGAGGATCTACTAAATATTAATGTCACTTTTCTGGTGGGGTGCCGATACTTATGCACCTGTCAAATTTTGTTTGAATGCAGATTGCACATTTTCTGTTAGTGCAATAAACCTCATTTCAAGGCAGAAACATTACTGTGTCCAACAGTTATTAGATATATAAAACTGAAATAGCTGTTGCAAAAAAAAACAATTTTTATAAAATATTAAGCTTAAGATTAATAGGGGTGCCCAAACTTTTTCATATAACTGTATATATATCTTTTGTATTCACTAAGAGTTAATCATTTTCATCTGGATCTTAGGTCATGTAATAGCAATACATTTTTTTAGAATTTTTTTTTTATGAGAAAAAAAAAAAAAAAAAAATATATATATATATATACATATATATATATATATATATATATATATATATATTCTAAAAAAATAAATGTTGCCAATATTTCCATTATTAAATAATGACATCCATGTGAAAATGATTTAACTCTTAATTCATACTTGAAATTCTTAAATATATACACACATCTATACGTACATACATAGATCTTATCATTATTTTCTGCCAGGCAGCTTAAAATATGCACAAAGTAACATGTAATCTTTATTTAATACTTGACACCTACTGTTTGCAGACAAAACAGATTAAAAAACAAAAACAAACTATGCTATATGATTATCGTTCATCATTTTCATCTGAATGTCATATCATTAAGTAATAGCTATATATTTTTTCAGAATATAAATATATAAGTATTTGATTCCTTGCTGATTTTGTAAGTTTGCCCACTGACAGACGTTAACAGTCTATAATTTTAAGAATAATTTTAACATTGAGAGATAGAATATAAAAAATAAAATCCAGAAAATCACATTGTATAAATTGTATAACATTTACTTGCATTTTGCAGTGAGAAACAAGTATTTGATCCTTCAGGCAATCAGACTTTTTTGTAGTTGATGAGGATTGCGCACATGTCAGGAGGAATTTTGGTCCACTCCTCTTTGCAGATCATCTCTAAACATTACGATTTTGAGTCTGTTGATCAGTCAGACTCTAACCTCTACAACATGGGCAAGACCAAACAGCTTTATAAGGGACAAGATAATAGACCTGCACAAAGCTGGAATGGGCTACAAAACCATAAGATGCGGGTTGAGAAAGTGCCATCTGTTGGTGCAATAGTTAGAAAATGGAAGAAATACAAAATGACTCAATCGACATTGATCTGGGGTCACCATGCAAAATCTCACCTTGTGGGGTATCCTTGATCAGGAGGAAGGTGAGAGATCAGCCTAAAACTACACGGGGGGAAACTTGTTAATGATCTCAAGGCAGCTGGGACCAGAGTCACTAAGAAAACCATTGGTAACAATTACGCTGTAAAGGTTTAAAATCCTGCAGTGCATGCAAGGTCCCACTGCTCAAGAAGGCACATGTGCAGGCCCATCTGAAGTTTGCCAATGAACACCTGGATGATTCTGTGAGAGTTTGGGAGAAGGTGCTGTGGTCAGATGAGACAAAATTTGAGCTCTTTGGCATTAACTCAACTCGCCGTGTTTGGAGGAAGAGAAATGCTGCTTATGACCCCTAGTACACCGTCCCCACTGTCAAGCATGGAGGTGGAAACATTATGTTTTGGGGGTGTTTCTCTGCTAAGGGCAGAAGACTACATCACCGCATCAATGGGAGAATGGATGAAGCCATGTACCATAAAATCCTGAGCGACAACCTCCTTTCCTTCGCCAGCACATTAAAAATGGGTCGTGGTTGGGTCTTCCAACAAGACAATGACCAAAATCATACAGCTAAGGCAACAAAGGAGTGGCTCAGAAAGAAGCACATTAAGGTCATTGAATGGCCTAGCCAGTCTCCAGACCTTAATCCCATAGAAAATTTATGGAGGGAGTTGAAGCTCTGAGTTGCCAAGCAACAGACTCAAAATCTTAATGATTTAGAGATCTGCAAAGAGGAGTGGACCAAAATTCCTCCTAACGTGCACAAACCTCATCATCAAAAACATCTGACTGCTGTGCTTGCCTACAAGGGTTTTGCCACCAAGTATTAAGTCTTGTTTGCCTGAAGGATCAAATACTTATTTCTCACTGCAAATTTTATATAATTTATACTATGTGATTTTCTGGATTTAATTTTTGATATTCTATCTTATTTTTTTTAGATTTCTTTTATGTATATATAAATTATTAAAAAATAAATAATTCTATTGTTACATCATGACATGACAACCAGATGGAAATGATTAACGCTTAGTTAATGGCATATATACACTATGTATCCACTATGTATCACCTAGTTAATGGCAAAGATTCTTAAATATAAAGCATCAAGAGTCCTCCAGTTCATCGTTTTATTTGAGAAGAATGATAGTGAAATAAAAAGTGGTTCAATTTTTTATTTTTTATTATTCTATTGGCATGTTTTATTATGTTCACATCATTAATAGCCCACGATGCATACTCATTATGCGTAAACCATGGCCAAAAAATATGTCCAGATCATCTAGCTGGGGTGAGTAAAAATAATTGGTATGATTCCTTCTCTGCTAAAAAAAAATAATAAGGAAGTAAAAGATGTTAGTAGAATAGGAAAAAAAAAACTTTATGAATATTTACAGAAGGAAATGCTGTTTAATTACGCAGGTTCCTTCATTTTATACATATAGTTTAAAATTGATCTGTATGGGTTTAATCCCATAATAACGCGACATGGGGGGGTACAATACATAATGAGCAGGTGTCAGTTCCCGCATCATGACGTTCTATACCCGCCATGACTTTAAGATGGCACTGTGTGAAAGCACAGTGACAGCTCCATGCCGACAGCGGTCACTGACCGACACGACTAGAGACGCACAGACCCGTTTCACCGGCCCTCTCTTTGATCGCTGTGATCAGTCTGGCAATCTGACTAACCGATCACAGCATATGATAGTGGGGAAGTGCTAAATTATCAGCACTTCCCTGCACGATGACCGCCAGGGGCTCAGTGCACCGACCCTGGCTGACTGACCCTCTAGATGCCACGATCGTGACATTTGGACGGTTGTGAGAGGGGATGGGCTCCCTTTTCTTACCCCCCTTGGCACCCCTGCAACAAAATCACAGGGGCCAATGGTTGTCCTAGCACCTGAGGTCAAACAATGACCTACTGGTATGCCAGGTATGGTGGACTGTTAGACCCAGCCATTGGCAGAGTGTAACAGGTGATCTGCCTGTGTAATATCAGAGGTCTCATACATTGCAGTACATCTGTTTTGCAGTGCATGAGATCAGTGATAAGACAAATGAAGGTTTAATTTCTATAGAGGGACTAAGTAAAAAAAAAAAAAAATAACAAATTAAAAAACATAAAAAATTGCTCCAATAAATACACAAATTTATGTAAAAGCAAAAATAAAAAGTGCACACATAATACATGTGGGGTATTGCCATGTACTCAAGAAACTGTGTAACAAATTATGTGGTTATTTATACTATTACCCCTTGTAAAATCAAATAGCACTTTTTTCCTTCCAAGCTCCGCTGTGCACCGAAACAAGAGTTTCTGACCACATATTGGGTATCCCTGTACTCAGGAGAAATTGCATAAGAAATTACATGGTCCATTTTCTCCTGTTACCTTTGTGAAAATAAATATTTGGGGGCCGAAACAAAATTTTGGGGAAAAAGACGTCATTTTTAATTTTCATGGTCCAAGGTTTTAAAATTCCGTTCCTGTGGGTTCAACATGCTCACCACACATCTAGATAAATTGATTGAAGGGGTTAAGGTACCGTTACACTAAACGATTTACCAACGATCACGACCAGTGATACGACCTGGCCGTGATCGTTGGTAAGTCGTTGTGTGGTCGCTGGAGAGCTGTCACACAGACCAGCTCTCTCCAGCGACCAACGATGCCGAAGTCCCCGGGTAACCAGGGTAAACATCGGGTTACTAAGCGCAAGGCCGTGCTTAGTAACCCGATATTTACCCTGGTTACCATTGTAAATGTAAAAAAAGAAAAACACTACATACTCACATTCCGGTGTCTGTCACGTCCCCCGGCGTCAGCTTCCCGCACTGACTGTCAGCGCCGGCCGTAAAGCACAGCACAGCGGTGACGTCACCGCTCTGCTTTGCTTTACGGCCAGCCCTCACAGTCAGTGTGGGAAGCTGAAGGCGGGGGACGTGACAGACACTGGAATGTGAGTATGTAGTGTTTGGTTTTTTTACATTTACAATGGTAACCAGGGTAAATATCGGGTTACTAAGCGCGGCCCTGCGCTTAGTAACCCAATGTTTACCCTGGTTACAAGTGAACACATCGCTGGATCGGCGTCACACACACCGATCCAGCGATGACAGCAGGTGATCCAGCGACTAAATAAAGTTCTGGCCTTCTAGCTCCGACCAACGATGTCACACCAGGATCCTGATCGCTGCTGCGTGTCAAACACAACGAGATCGCTATCCAGGACGCTGCAACGTCACGGATCACTATCGTTCTCGTTGTAATGTTGCTCAGTGTGAAGGTACCTTTAGTTTCCACTGTTTATGCAGATCAAGGGCTCTGCAAACATGACATGGCCAGACAATTTTGCGCTCCAAAAGTCAAATGGTTTTCAACCACATATGGAGTATCAGTTTCAGGAGAAATTGGACAACAAATCCTATTGTCCATTTTCTCCTGTTATCCTTAAGAAGATGAAAATTTGAGGGTAAAGCAACATTTTTGTTGAAAAAAGTAATATTTTCATTTTTTACTTCCACATTGTTTTAATTCCTGTGATGTAACTAAAGGGGTAATATATTTCTTGAATGTACTTTTGAGCATCTTGAGGCATTCGGTTTTTAGAATGGAATCACTTTTGTATATATTCTGTCATATAGGAACCTCAAAGCCACTTCAAATGTGCTGTGTCCCTAACAAAATAGAAGTTTTGCAAACGTTGTTTGAAAATTGCTGATAACTTTTTTTTTGTTAGGTAGAAGGTTTAAAACTTTAACAAATGATGCTAATGTTAAGTAAACATATGGGAAATGTTATTTACAGTATTAACCATTTTGTGTGGTATAATGTATCTGATTTAAGGGCATAAAAATTCAAACTTTGAAAATGTTCGATATTTTCATGAATAAACACAAATCATATTAACCAAAATTTATCACAAACATGAAGAACAATATGTCATGAAAAAACAGTCTCCGAATCACTGGGATTTGTTGAAGTGTTCCAGAGTTATTACCACATAAAGTGACACTGCTCAGATTTTAAAAATGAGGCTCGGTCAGTAACGTGCAAAGTGGCTCGGTGTTATGATAAAGTAATTCAGTACCACAATGGACATAGAGGTCAGAGCACATAAGTGACCTGACAATAACCCAAAAACATAGAACGAGCTCTGAGACGTGGGAACTCTGCTGACCGCAATCCCTAATCCTCTCCAACCACACTAAAGGCAGCCGTGGATTGCGCCTAACGCTCCCTATGCAGCTCGGCACAGCCTGAGAAACTAGCTAGCCTGAAGATAGAAAATAAGCCTACCTTGCCTCAGAGAAATACCCCAAAGGAAAAGGCAGCCCCCACATATAATGACTGTGAGTTAAGATGAAAAGACAAACGTAGAGATGAAATAGATTTAGCAAAGTGAGGCCCGACTTTCTGAACAGAGCGAGGATAGGAAAGGTAACTTTGCGGTCAACACAAAACCCTACAAAAACCACGCAAAGGGGGCAAAAAGACCCTCCGTACCGAACTAAAGGCACGGAGGTACACCCTCTGCGTCCCAGAGCTTCCAGCAAGCAGGAAAAAACAAATAGACAAGCTGGACAGAAAAAACAGCAAACAAAATAGCGAAGCAGAACTTGGCTATGCAGAGCAGCAGGCCACAGGAACGATCCAGGAGGAAACAGGTCCAATACTAGAACATTGACTGGAGGCCAGGATCAAAGCACTAGGTGGAGTTAAATAGAGCAGCACCTAACGACTTCACCACATCACCTGAGGAAGGAAACTCAGAAGCCGCAGTACCACCTTCCTCCACCAACGGAAGCTCACAGAGAGAATCAGCCGAAGCACCACTTGTGACCACAGGAGGGAGCTCTGCCACAGAATTCACAACAGTACCCCCCCTTGAGGAGGGGTCACCGAACCCTCACCAGAGCCCCCAGGACGACCAGGATGAGCCATATGAAAGGCACGAACAAGATCGGGAGCATGGACATCAGAGGCTTAGACCCAGGAATTATCTTCCTGAGCATAACCTTTCCACTTAACCAGATACTGGAGTTTCCGTCTTGAAACACGAGAATCCAAAATCTTCTCCACAATATACTCCAATTCCCCCTCCACCAAAACCGGGGCAGGAGGATCAACAGATGGAACCATAGGTGCCACGTATCTCCGCAACAATGACCTATGGAATACGTTATGTATGGAAAAAGAATCTGGAAGGGTCAGACGAAAAGACACAGGATTAAGAACCTCAGAAATCCTATACGGACCAATGAAACGAGGTTTAAACTTAGGACAGGAAACCTTCATAGGAATATGACGAGAAGATAACCAAACCAAATCCCCAACACGAAGTCGGGGACCCACACAGCGTCTGCGATTAGCGAAACGTTGAGCCTTCTCCTGGGACAAGGTCAAATTGTCCACTACATGAGTCCAAATCTACTGCAACCTGTCCACCACAGTATCCACACCAGGACAGTCCGAAGACTCAACCTGCCCTGAAGAGAAACGAGGATGGAACCCAGAGTTGCAGAAAAACGGCGAAACCAAGGTAGCCGAGCTGGCCCGATTATTAAGGGCGAACTAAGCCAAAGGCAAAAAGGACACCCAGTCATCCTGATCAGCAGAAACAAAGCATCTCAGATATGTTTCCAAGGTCTGATTGGTTCGTTCGGTCTGGCCATTAGTCTGAGGATGGAAAGCCGAGGAAAAAGACAAGTCAATGCCCATCCTACCACAAAAGGCTCGCCAAAACCTCGAAACAAACTGGGAACCTCTGTCAGAAACGATATTCTCTGGAATGCCATGTAAACGAACCACATGCTGGAAGAACAATGGCACCAAATCAGAGGAGGAAGGTAATTTAGACAAGGGTACCAAATGGACCATCTTAGAAAAGCGATCACAGACCACCCAAATGACTGACATCTTTTAAGAGATGGGAAGATCTGAAATAAAATCCATAGAGATATGTGTCCAAGGCCTCTTCGGGACCGGCAAGGGCAAAAGCAACCCGCTGGCACGAGAACAGCAGGGCTTAGCCCGAGCACAAATCCCACAGGACTGCACAAAAGTACGCACATCCTGCGACAGAGATGGCCACCAAAAGGATCTAGCCACTAACTCTCTGGTACCAAAGATTCCAGGATGACCAGCCAACACCGAACAATGAACCTCAGAGATAACTTTATTCGTCCACCTATCAGGGACAAACAGTTTCTCCGCTGGGCAACGATCAGGTTTATTAGCCTGAAATTTTTGCAGCACCTGCCGCAAATCAGGAGAGATGGCAGACACAATTACTCCCTCTTTGAGGATACCCGCCGGCTCAGATAAACCCGGAGAGTCGGGCACAAAACTCCTAGACAGAGCATCCGCCTTCACATTTTTAGAGCCCGGAAGGTACAAAATCACAAAGTCAAAACGGGCAAAAAACAGCGACCAACGAGCCTGTCTAGGATTCAACCGCTTGGCAGACTCGAGATAAGTCAAGTTCTTATGATCAGTCAAGACCACCACGCGATGCTTAGCTCCTTCAAGCCAATGACGCCACTCCTCGAATGCCCACTTCATGGCCAGCAACTCTCGATTGCCCACATCATAATTTCGCTCAGCAGGCGAAAACTTCCTGGAAAAGAAGGCGCATGGTTTCATCACCGAGCAATCAGAACTTCTCTGCGACAAAACAGCCCCTGCTCCAATCTCAGAAGCATCAACCTGGACCTGGAACGGAAGCGAAACATCTGGTTGACACAACACAGGGGCAGAAGAAAAACGACGCTTCAACTCTTGAAAAGCTTCCACAGCAGCAGAAGACCAATTGACCACATCAGCACCCTTCTTGGTCAAATCGGTCAATGGTTTAGCAATACTAGAAAAATTGCAGATGAAGCGACGATAAAAATTAGCAAAGCCCAGGAACTTTTGCAGACTTTTCAGAGATGTCGGCTGAGTCCAATCATGGATGGCTTGGACCTTAACAGGGTCCATCTCGATAGTAGAAGGGGAAAAGATGAACCCCAAAAATGAAACCTTCTGAACACCAAAGAGACACTTTGATCCCTTCACAAACAAAGAATTAGCACGCAGGACCTGAAACACCGTTCTGACCTGCTTCACATGAGACTCCCAATCATCCGAGAAGATCAAAATGTCATCCAAGTACACAATCAGGAATTTATCCAGGTACTCTTGGAAGATGTCATGCATAAAGGACTGAAACACTGATGGAGCATTGGCAAGTCCGAATGGCATTACTAGATACTCAAAATGGCCCTTGGGCATATTAAATGCAGTTTTCCATTCATCGCCTCGCTTAATACGCACAAGATTATACGCACCACGAAGATCTATCTTGGTGAACCAACTAGCCCCCTTAATCCGAGCAAACAAATCAGATGATAACGGCAAGGGGTACTGAAATTTAACCGTGATCTTATTTAGAAGGCGGTAATCTATACAAGGTCTCAGTGAACCATCCTTCTTGGCTACAAAAAAGAACCCTGCTCCTAATGGCGACGATGACGGGCGAATATGCCCCTTCTCCAAGGACTCCTTCACATAACTCCGCATAGCGGCGTGCTCAGGCACAGATAAATTAAACAGTCGACCTTTTGGGAATTTACTACCAGGAATCAAATCGATAGCACAATCACAATCCCTATGCGGAGGTAGGGTATCGGACTTGGGCTCATCAAATACATCCCGGTAATCAGACAAGAACTCTGGAACCTCAGAAGGGGCGGATGACGAAATAGTCAGAAATGGGACATCACCATGTACCCCCTGACAACCCCAGCTGGACACAGACATGGATTTCCAATCTAATACTGGATTATGGACTTGTAGCCATGGCAACCCCAACACGACCACATCATGCAGATTATGCAACACCAGAAAGCGAATAACCTCCTGATGTGCAGGAGCCATGCACATGGTCAGCTGGGTCCAGTACTGAGGCTTATTCTTGGCCAAAGGCGTAGCATCAATTCCTCTCAATGGAATAGGACACTGCAAGGGCTCCAAGAAAAACCCACAACGCCTAGCATACTCTAAGTCCATCAAATTCAGGGCAGCGCCTGAATCCACAAATGCCATGACAGAATACGATGACAAAGAGCAGATCAAGGTAACGGACAGAAGAAATTTTGACTGTACCGTACCAATGGTGGCAGACCTAGCGAACCGCTTAGTGCGCTTAGGACAATCAGAGATAGCATGAGTGGAATCACCACAGTAGAAACACAGCCCATTCAGACGTCTGTGTTCTTGCCGTTCAACTCTGGTCAAAGTCCTATCGCACTGCATAGGCTCAGGTCCAAGCTCAGGTAATACCGCCAAATGGTGCACAGATTTACGCTCATGCAAGCGTCGACCGATCTGAATGGCCAAAGACATAGACTCATTCAGACCAGCAGACATAGGAAATCCCACCATGACATCCTTAAGGGCTTCAGAGAGACCTTTTCTGAAAATAGCTGCGAGCGCACCTTCATTCCATTGAGTGAGTACGGACCACTTTCTAAATTTCTGACAGTATACCTCTATCTCATCCTGACCCTGACACAGAGCCAGCAAATTTTTCTCTGCCTGATCCACTGAATTAGGTTCATCGTACAGCAATCCGAGCGCCAGGAAAAACGCATCGATATTACTTAATGCAGGATCTCCTGACGCAAGAGAAAATGCCCAGTCCTGAGGGTCGCCACGTAAAAAAGAAATAATGATCCTAACTTGTTGAACTGGGTCACCAGAGGAGCGAGGTTTCAAAGCCAGAAATAGTTTACAATTATTTTTGAAACTCAGAAATTTAGTTCTATCTCCAAAAAACAAATCAGGAATAGGAATTCTCGGTTCTAACATAGAATTCTGAACCACAAAGTCTTGAATATTTTGTACTCTTGCCATGAGCTGATCCACACATGAAGACAGACCTTTAATGTCCATCGCTACACCTGTGTCCTGAACTACCCAAATGTCTAGGGGAAAAAAAAAGGCAAAACACAGTGCAGAGAAAAAAAAATGGTCTCAGAACTTCTTTTTTCCCTCTATTGAGAATCATTAGTACTTTTGGCCTCCAGTACTGTTATGATAAAGTAATTCAGTACCACAATGGACATAGAGGTCAGAGCACATAAGTGACCTGACAATAACCCAAAAAACAAGAACGAGCTCTGAGACGTGGGAACTCTGCTGACCGCAATCCCTAATCCTCTCCAACCACACTAGAGGCAGCCGTGGATTGCGCCTAACGCTCCCTATGCAACTCGGCACAGCCTGAGAAACTAGCTAGCCTGAAGATAGAAAATAAGCCTACCTTGCCTCAGAGAAATACCCCAAAGGAAAAGGCAGCCCCCACATATAATGACTGTGAGTTAAGATGAAAAGACAAACGTAGAGATGAAATAGATTTAGCAAAGTGAGGCCCGACTTTCTGAACAGAGCGAGGATAGGAAAGGTAACTTTGCGGTCAACACAAAACCCTACAAAAACCACGCAAAGGGGGCAAAAAGACCCTCCGTACCGAACTAACGGCACAGAGGTACACCCTCTGCGTCCCAGAGCTTCCAGCAAGCAGGAAAAAACAAATAGACAAGCTGGACAGAAAAAACAGCAAACAAAATAGCGAAGCAGAACTTGGCTATGCAGAGCAGCAGGCCACAGGAACGATCCAGGAGGAAACAGGTCCAATACTAGAACATTGACTGGAGGCCAGGATCAAAGCACTAGGTGGAGTTAAATAGAGCAGCACCTAACGACTTCACCACATCACCTGAGGAAGGAAACTCAGAAGCCGCAGTACCACCTTCCTCCACCAACGGAAGCTCACAGAGAGAATCAGCCGAAGCACCACTTGTGACCACAGGAGGGAGCTCTGCCACAGAATTCACAACAGCTCAGTCCTTAACCCCTTTCTGCCAGCTGATGGAATAGTACGTCAGCTGGCAGTATCCCCCGCTTTGATGCGGGCTCTGGAGGTGAGCCTGCCTCAAAGCCGCGACATGTCCGCTGTTTTGAACAGCTGACATGTTCCCGCAATAGGTGCCAGCAGAATCGCGATCCGCTCGTGCCTATTAACTAGTTAAATGCCGCTGTCAAACACAGACAGCAGCATTTAACAAGCGCTTCCGGCCACCAAGCTGGATATGTGCGCACCACTGACCTCCGTCACGTGATCGGGGGTCATTGGTGCGTTGTCATCACAACCACAGGTTTCCTTGAGACCTCTATGGTTGTTGATGATCGATTGCTATGAGCGCCACCTTGTGGTCAGCTCTCGTAGCAATGCTGTAATTCTGCTACATAGAGGTGACCTGTGCATCACCTCTATGTAGCAGAGGGCGATCGAGTTATGTAGGCTATTGAAGCATGCCAAAAGTAAAAAAAAAAGGTGTTTATAAAAAACAAAAAAGTTCATATCACCCCCCTTTTGCCCCAATCAAAATAAAACAATATTAAAAAAATATCAAACCTACACGTTTGGTATCGCCTTGTTCAGAATTGCCTGATATATCAATGAAAAAAATGATTAACCTGATCACTAAACGGTGTAGCGAGGAAAAAATCAAATCGCCAGAATTACATTGTTTTGGTCACCGCGACATTGCATTAAAATGCAATAACGGGCGATCAAAAGAACGTATCTGCACCAAAATGGTATCATTAAAACCATCAGCTTGGTGCGCAAAAAATTAGCCCTCACTCAACCCGAAATCACGAAAAATGGGTAACGGAAAATTGCTCAATTTTTTTTTTTTTTTTTTTTTTTTTTTTAGCAAAGTTTGGAATTTTTTTTTCACCACTTGATAAAAAAGAGCCTAGATATATTTGGTGTCTATGAACTCATAATGTCCTGGAGAATCATAATATCAGGTCAGTTTTAGCATTTAGTGAACCTAGCAAAAAGCCAATCAAGAAACAAGTGTGGGATTGCACTTTTTTGCAATTTCACCACACTTGGAATTTTTTAATCCCGTTTTTGAGCAAACGACATGGTAAAATCAATGGTGTTGTTCAAACGTACAGCTTGTCCCGCAAAAACAAGCCCTCACATGGCCATATTGACGGAAAAATAAAAAAAGTTATGGGTCTGGAAAGAAGGGGAGCAAAAAACCGAAAAAAAAGCTCCAGGGGTTAATTATTCTATTTTACTTTAATATTTAAATCGGGAGTTTTTCTTTTGTTGTTTAACATAGTTGAGAAATTATTCTTTTTTTTGTTTCCCCATTCTTAGTTTTTTTCCATTTCATTTTTTTAGTTAAAGCAAGTACAGTATGCTAGAATTGAAGCATTTCTTTCTGAACTAGATTAATGTTAATTTCTACCTCATTTTATCACATAAATATTTTTTTTCTATTTTTTTTTTTTAGAAATACCTTTCTTAAGTTATACTCCCCTTAGAAGTGTGTGCCCAGTGAACTTATATAGACCATTCATGATTTATTCCTGCATCACCTTTCTCTCTGATTAGTACAATGTTAGTCCAATGGATACAGAATATAATGGTGGACATAAGCATTAAAGGCAATTTGTCATAAGGGTCAAACCTCCTGAACCATCCATATAGGAATGCATGTCATAGAAAGATGAATAAAATGATAATATTTTATCTGTGATCCGATGAGTTACTCACCTTTTTCTTAATATGTTATTGAGCTCTTCAGATCAATGGGCAGGACATAGATCTCCAGTAGATTATGCCTCCACAGCTCATTTACATATTTTGATCCTCCTCTGTATGTAAATCATTCCCTTTTCAGCAGGTGTGACCTCAATCTCCTTTTTTGGAAATCTAAAGGGGTGCGTAGATCGCCGCTCTCAATG
This sequence comes from Ranitomeya imitator, assembly GCF_032444005.1. NCBI lineage: Eukaryota > Metazoa > Chordata > Amphibia > Anura > Dendrobatidae > Ranitomeya > Ranitomeya imitator. The sequence goes on from NC_091288.1 coordinate 30,041,209, forward strand.
CATCAGCACAATGCTTTGCCCTTGGATGTCACTGGCTTAAACTTCCAACTGCGCAGGCGCCACCCGACTCGCTATTGTTCTGCCTAGAACCACACATGGCTGGGCAAACGCTTTGCAGAAAACTTGAAGCCAGTGTCATAGAAGGGCAGAGAACTATACACACGCAAGGAGAGCGGCAGTGCCATAGAAGGGCAGAGAACTATACACACGCAAGGAGAGCGGCAATCTGTGCACCCCGAGATTTTCACAAAGGACATAGACGTCACACATGCTAAGAGGGAATCGATTTACATACAGAAAAAGTGTGAACTATGAAATGGGCTGTGTAGGCAGACTGTATCGGGGATTGATGTCCTGCGCGGAGAACTGAACAGCTCATTTACACATCGGATTAATGTATTAATCTGCCCATGGCTTTCATGCCTATATAGATGGTTTCGGAGGGTTAAACCTGCCGACAAGTTCTCTTTAAATAAATATCTGTTGAATCTTCGAAGAACCAGTCAAAGGTTTAATGTGTATAGGGGTGTCCTGACTTTTCTCGAAGAAGGGTTCAAATCCTTTTGTTTTTCCGGGAGATACCACGTTTCAAGCAGCGGCTTTCTTTACCGCTTTCTATTGAGAACACACACTTTGACAATCAAAGTCTTTATGGGAATTGGAGGAATAAATGTTAGGTAAACAAGTGTTCACCTGTTAAGGATCTAAAGTAATGTGACCACCATAACTGTGTCCTTTTGACATTAGGTAAGGGATCCCTTACTCAGGTCCTTTATTCAACACCTCCATCAAACAATCAGAATGAAGACCCTTAAAGATCATAAAGGGCTCAATACCAGACTCACACTTCCCGTTCTGTACAGAGGACTCTTCTTCAGTCTTGTTCTAATCACAGAATTGCAATGAAAGGTAGTGCTATATAAATAGGTAATGTCACAGCTTTTCTCCCACTCCTTTCACAATGGCCTCTGACACTACTTTTATATTTTAGGGTCTGAGTCAGATTATTGCTGCTAGTGTCTGCAAAGGAACAGGAAATTGGAGTCTAACATTGGGTCAAGTAGTAGCCACTAGCCAGTATTGAAAAAGTGTGCTTTAATGTAGATATGATAAATTAAAAAAAATAACACTTTTAATTGAAAATCTGATATAAACAATAAGTTATTTTAACTTAACTGAGAATGTGATCTTGACACAACAGTGCAAGATCTCTGTTGATTTTTTGGGGGATCGGGCATTGTCAAAGGCTAGTCATGTATGATTAATATCCATATATAAATACTACTTTAGAGATAAGTGACATTTACACAATTGCTCCTCTATTTAGTAATATTTCACTATAGAGATGGGAGTGTTGGAGTCATATATACCGATAGTTCCCAGTCACTGACGTAGACCGGCTCAGTGGAAGGAGAGAAGTACAGATGTGTGTGTGGCATTATATTATTAAAGGGAACATCTGTTTGCTCTAGGGATTATCCAGCTGGACAAAATGTTGGGTCTGCCTTTCCACGTTGTTTGCAATCGAAATAGAATTTTTGGGATGCAATAAAGGTAAAAGCTTGTGCGAACGAGTGTCATGAAAAAGACATGCTGTCCCTGTGGTCCATTTACTAACACTGTTGTAACGATGCTTGATTTTATGTCCAAGATGTACCAGGAGTAACGCAATTTATGTGGCCAAAACAGAATGTCGCTGGGAATTTTCCCGATTCTATTGTAGGGAGAGGATGGGCACCACTTTGTGGTATGCAGTGCGGTAGACATACAAGTCTATTCAATACCCTCCTTCCCCAAGAATAACTTTGTATTAGATGAATGAAACTGCAATAACCTTGAAGTCCAATACACTTGATACTGGTGAACTGAAAAATTTTCGGTTACCTTACAGTAGACTCATGACCTAAATGAAATCCCATCACATCTTACCTACAACCCTTCCGAAGGGATCTCCACTTGTTCTATTGATTGTTTGCATGGGTCTTTGTGATTTATGAAGTTCCAGACATCTACTATATAATTGTCTAAGGGTCACTTCCGTCTTTCTGTCTGTCTTTCTTTCTGTCACAGATATTCATTGGTTGCGGCCTCTGTCTGTCAAGGAAATCCAAGTCGCTGATTGGTCATGTCAAAACAGCCACGACCAATCAGCGACGGGCACAGTCCGGAAGAAAATGGCCGCTCCTTACTCCCCGCAGTCACTGCCCGGTGCCCGCATACTCCCGTCCAGCCACCGCTAACACAGGGTTAATGCCAGCGGTAACGGACCGTGTTATGCCGCGGGTAACGCACTCCATTACCGCCGCTATTAACCCTGTGTGTCCCCAACTTTTTACTATTGATGCTGCCTACGCAGCATCAATAGTAAAAAAAATTTAATGTTAACAATAATAAAAAAAAACAAAAAACCTGCTATACTCACCCTCCGTAGTCCGCCGAGCCGCTCACGCCTGCCGTCATCTTCCGTTCCCAGCGATGCATTGCGAAATTACCCAGAAGACTTAGAGGCTTCGCAAGACCGCTAAGTCTTCTGGGTAATTTCGCAATGCATCCTGGGAACGGAAGATGGTGGCAGCTGCGCGCCCATCGCCACGGCACCGTTGGATCCCAGGAGTGAGTATGTAACTATTTTTTATTTTAATTCTTTTTTTTTTTTAATAGGGATATGTGCCCACACTGCTAAATACTGCATGGGCTACATGGCTGCTATATACTATGTGGGTAGTACTATATACTACATGGCTACTATATACTACGTGGGCAGTACTATATACTACATGGCTGCTATATACTACGTGGACAGTACTATATACTACATGGCTGCTATATACTACATGGCTGCTATATACTACGTGGGCAGTACTATATACGACGTGGGCAGTACTGTTATGACCTGGTGGTTAGGAGCACCCAGAATGACCTGATAATTAAACCTCATACAGGATGAGCTCTGGGATGTGGGAACTCTGCTGACCGCAAGCCCTAATCCTATCACACACATTAGAAATAGCCGTGGAGCGCTCCTGACCAGACCTAGGCGCCTCGTCACAGCCTAAGAACTATCTAGCCCTAGAGATAGAAAATAAAGCCTATCTTGCCTCAGAGAAAGTCCCCAAAGGTAAAGAAAGCCCCCCACATATATTGACTGTGAGTAAAGGTGAAAGTCACAAACGCAGAAATGAAACAGGGTTCAGCAAAGGGAGGCCAGACTTACTAAATAGACAGAGGATAGGAAAGGCAACTTTGCGATCAGCACAAAAACCTACAAAAGACCACGCAGAGTGTGCAAAAAGACCTCCGCACCGACTAACGGTGCGGAGATGCCACTCTGCATCCCAGAGCTTCCAGCTAGAAAGACAAAATCATGAAAACCAGCTGGACAAGAAAACAGAGAACAAAATAAGACAATAAGGAACTTAGCTTCTGCAGGCGAAGGCAGGTCACCAGAGAGATCCAGGAGCGAACTCAACGAATGCAAAAACATTGACAGCTGGCATGGAGTAACGATCTGAGAGGAGTTAAATAGAGCAGCCAACCAAAGGATAAACCACGTCACCTGTGTAAGGAACCTCAGAAGCAGCAGCTTCACTCATAGCCACCAGAGGGAGCCCATAGACAGAACTCGCCGAAGTACCATTCACGACCACAGGAGGGAGTTCGACAACAGAATTCACAACACAGTACTATATACTACATGGCTGCTATATACTATGAGGGCAGTACTATATACTACATGGCTGCTATATACTACATGAGCAGTACTATATACTACATGGCTGCTATATATTACGTGGGCAGTACTAGATACTATGTGGCTGCTATATAGTACGTGGACAGTACTGTATACTAGGGTTGAGCGAAACGGGTCGTTCATTTTCAAAAGTCGCCGACTTTTGGCAAAGTTGGGTTTCATGAAACCCGATCCGACCCCTGTGCGGGGTCGGCCATGCGGTACGCGACTTTCGCGCCAAAGTCGCGTTTCAATGACGAGAAAAGCGCCATTTCTCAGCCAATGAAGGTAAACGCAGAGTGTGGGCAGCGTGATGACATAGGTCCTGGTCCCCACCATCTTAGAGAAGGGCATTGCAGTGATTGGCGTGCTGTCTGTGGCGTCACAGGGGCTATAAAGGGGCGTTCCCGCCGACCGCCATGTTACTGCTGCTGATCTGAGCTTAGGGAGAGGTTGCTGCCGCTTCGTCAGAAGCAGGGATAGCGTTAGGCAGGGTCCATTAACCACCAAACCGCTTGTGCTGTAGCGATTTCCACTGCCCAACACCACCTTCGGTGTGCAGGGACAGTGGAAGCTACATTTTTTTTTTCCCCTCAGCGCTGTAGCTCATTGGGCTGCCCTAGAAGGCTCCCTGATAGCTGCATTGCTGTGTGTACGCCGCTGTGCAAACCAACTGCTTTTTTCAAAGCACAAATCCTCTTGTTCCTTCCTTTCTGCACAGCTATCTTTTTTGTTTGTCCACACTTTTTATTTAATTTGTGCATCAGTCCACTCCTTATTGCTGCCTGCCATACCTGGCTGAGATTACTGCAGGGAGATAGTAATTGTTGGACACTCCCTGTTTTTTTTTTTTTTTTTTTTTTTTTTGTGGGAGATTAAGATTGACATTTCTGCTAGAGTGCCATCCCTGTGTGTGCCATCTCTCACTCAGTGGGCCATAGAAAGCCTATTTATTTTTTTGCTTGATTTGGGTTATAAAATCTACCTGAAAAAATCACTACATCAATCAGTGGGAGAAAAATATTGGCCTCAGGGCTTGTGTGCCACTCTTGACTCCTGTGTGTGCCATCTCTCAGTCAGTGGGCCATAGAAAGCCTATTTATTTTTTTGCTTGATTTGGGTTCTAAATTCTACCTGAAAAAATCAATAAATCAATCAGTGGGAGATTAATATTGGCCTTTGGGCTTGTGTGCCAGTCCTAAGCGTGCCATCTCTCTCTCTCAGATAGTGGGCCATAGAAAGCCTATTTATTATTTTTTTTATTGGGTTTATAAATTTTCCCTGGAACAAAAAAAGTGGGAAATTAATATTGGCCTCTGGGCTTGTGTGCCAGTCCTGAGCGTGCCATCTCTCTCACAAATAGTGGGCCATAGAAAGCCTATTTATTTTTATTTTTTTGGTTTTATAAATTCTCCCTGAAAAAAAAAAGGGAGATTAATATTGGCCTTTGGGCTTGTGTGCCAGTCCTAAGCGTGCCATCTCTCTCTCTCAGATAGTGGGCCATAGAAAGCCTATTTATAATTTTTTTTTTTGGGTTTATAAATTTTCCCTGAAAAAAAATAAAAAGTGGGAGATTAATATTGGCCTCTGGGCTTGTGTGCCAGTCCTGAGCGTGCCATCTCTCTCACAAATAGTGGGCCATAGAAAGCCTATTTATGTTTTTGGTTGATTTGGGTTCTAAATTCTACCTGAAAAAATCAATAAATCAATCAGTGGGAGATAAATATTGGCCTCTGGGCTTGTGTGCCACTCCTGACTCCTGTGTGCGTCATCTCTCACTCAGTGGGCCATAGAAAGCCTTTTTTTGTTTTATTTGTTTTCTAAATTCTCCCAGAAAAAATCATTTTATTTTATTTGGTTTCTAAATTCTTCCTGAAAAAATCATTTTATTCTATTATTTTTTTTTCCTAAAGTCTCCCTGAAAAAAAAAAAAAAATCAAATCAGTGGGAGATTAATATTGCCCTTTCTGCTTGTGTGCCAGTCTTGACTCCTGGGTGTGCCATCTCTCTCTCTCTCTCCAATTGTGGGCCATAGAAAGCCTATTATTTTTTTAGCTTGATTTGGGTTCCAAAATCTACCTGAAAAAATCACTACATCAATCAGTGGGAGATAAAAATTGGCCTCTGGGCTTGTGTTCCACTCCTGACTCCTGTGTGCGTCATCTCTCACTCAGTGGGCCATAGAAAGCCTTTTTTTGTTTTATTTGTTTTCTAAATTCTCCCAGAAAAAATCATTTTATTTTATTTGGTTTCTAAATTCTTCCTGAAAAAATCATTTTATTCTATTATTTTTTTTTCCTAAAGTCTCCCTGAAAAAAAAAAAAAATGAAATCAGTGGGAGATTAATATTGCCCTTTCTGCTTGTGTGCCAGTCTTGACTCCTGGGTGTGCCATCTCTCTCTCTCTCTCTCCAATTGTGGGCCATAGAAAGCCTATTATTTTTTTAGCTTGATTTGGGTTCCAAAATCTACCTGAAAAAATCACTACATCAATCAGTGGGAGATAAATATTGGCCTCTGGGCTTGTGTGCCACTCCTGACTCCTGTGTGCGTCATCTCTCACTCAGTGGGCCATAGAAAGCCTTTTTTTGTTTTATTTGGTTTCTAAATTCTTCCTGAAAAAATCCTTTTATTCTATTTTTTTTTTTTTCCTAAAGTCTCCCTGAAAAAAAAAAAAAAATCAAATCAGTGGGAGATTAATATTTACATTTGTGCTTCAGTGACAGTTCTGCGTGTGTGGCATCTCTCTCATTTGTTGCCACCAACAACAGAGTGTGTAACATTGTGCCTGATTTTCGTTGTGGTCTCACTCACCTGTAAAGGGGTAGCTAAATCATACTGAAGTTATAGCTCACCGTGTAAGTTGTGTGACAGCAACAAATACCGTTAGTTTGGTTACGTTTTTAAAACAATGAGGAAGTCTGGTGGAAGAGGTCGTGGCCGGGGGCGTTCATTGTCAGCTGGTAATGAGGGTAGTGGTAGTGGTGGAGCATCAGCTGGTCGTGGGAAAAAAAATATTGCACCTAAGTCTGGAGCTGTGGAGCCAGGTTCGTCGTCTGGCTACACAAGGCCTCGAACGCTCCCTTTTCTGGGAGTAGGAAAACCGCTTTTAAAGCCGGAGCAGCAAGAGCAAGTTTTGGCTTATCTTGCTGACTCAGCCTCTAGCTCTTTTGCCTCCTCTCATGAAACTGGTAAATGTCAAAGCAGCGCGTCGTTAGTGGATGTTCACGGTCAGGGACAAGTCGCTTCCTTGTCCTCTTCAACAAAAACAACAACAGAGAAGAATGCAGCAGGCGACACAACGGGTTACTCCATGGAGCTCTTTACACATACCGTCCCTGGCTTAGAAAGTGAAGCAGTTAACAGTCCATGCCCATTACAAGTTGAATCTGACATGGAGTGCACTGATGCACAGCCACAGCCAGACTACTGTGCTGGTCCTTTGACTCAGACCACAACATTGCCCTCGCAGGGTGCTGATCAAGAATCAGACCCTGATGAGACTATGTTGCCCCATCACGAACGCTATACCACCGACCGACACGGTGACACAGACGAAGTTGCACACGAGCTACAAGAAGAGGTAATAGATGACCCAGTTCTTGACCCCGATTGGCAGCCATTGAGGGAACAGGGTGCAGGCGGCAGCAGTTCTGAAGCGGAGGAGGAGGGGCCGCAGCAGGCATCAACATCACAACAGGTTCCATCTGCCGGGCCCGTATCTTGCCCAAAACGCGTGGCAAAGCCAAAACCTGTTGGAGGACAGCGTGGCCATTCGGTTAAAGCTCAGTCTGCAATGCCTGAAAAGGTATCCGATGCTAGAAAGAGTGCAGTCTGGCATTTTTTTAAACAACATCCAATTGATCAGCGCAAAGTCATCTGTCAAAAATGTTCAACTACCTTAAGCAGAGGACAGAATCTGAAAAGTCTCAATACAAGTTGCATGCATAGACATTTAACCACCATGCATTTGCAAGCCTGGACTAACTACCAAACGTCCCTTAAGGTTGTAGCACCCTCGGCCAATGAAGCTAGTCAGCAACGCAACATCCCTTCCGGCAGTGTAGGGCCACCATTTTCCGCACCACCTGCAGTATCTGTGCAGGTTTCTTTGCCAGGCCAAAGCAGTCAGGCTCAGGGAATCACCAGTTTCGTAGTAGGAAACACTGCATCTAGGGCACCGGCGGCAACAATACCATCTCCCACCGTCTCTGTCTGCCATGTCCACCGGCACCCCCGCTAGTTCCACGATCTCCAGCTCTCCAGTCCAGCTCACCCTACATGAGACTATGGTTAGAAAAAGGAAGTACTTAGCCTCGCATCCGCGTACACAGGGTTTGAACGCCCACATAGCTAGACTAATCTCGTTAGAGATGATGCCCTACCGGTTAGTTGAAAGCGAAGCTTTCAAAGCCCTGATGGACTACGCTGTACCACGCTACGAGCTACCCAGTCGACACTTTTTTCCAGAAAAGCCATCCCAGCCCTCCACCAGCATGTTAAAGAGCGCATCGTCCATGCACTCAGGCAATCTGTGAGCACAAAGGTGCACCTGACAACAGATGCATGGACCAGTAGGCATGGCCAGGGACATTACGTGTCCATCACGGCACACTGGGTGAATGTTCTGGATGCAGGGTCCACAGGGGACAGCAAGTTTGGGACAGTTCTGCCTAGCCCACGGTCTAGGAAACAGTTGACTGTAGCCGTTCGCACCCCCTCCTCCTCCTCTTCGTCCTCCTGCAGAAGCGAGAGCTTGTCCACAGACCGCAGTCGCACAACCACTCCATCCGCAGCTGCCACTGTTGCACACCAGGTCTCCCATTATGGGGCAGCTACTGGCAAACGTCAGCAGGCTGTATTGGCTATGAAGTGTTTGGGCGACAACAGACACACCGCGGAAGTTCTGTCTGAGTTCTTGCAGAAAGAAACGCAGTCGTGGCTGGGCACTGTAGATCTTGAGGCAGGCAAGGTAGTGAGTGATAACGGAAGGAATTTCATGGCTGCCATCTCCCTTTCCCAACTGAAACACATTCCTTGCCTGGCTCACACCTTAAACCTGGTGGTGCAGTGCTTCCTGAAAAGTTATCCGGGGTTATCCGACCTGCTCCTCAAAGTGCGTGGACTTTGCTCACATATCCGCCGTTCGCCCGTACACTCCAGCCGTATGCAGACCTATCAGCGTTCTTTGAACCTTCCCCAGCATCGCCTAATCATAGACGTTGCAACAAGGTGGAACTCAACACTGCACATGCTTCAGAGACTGTGCGAACAGAGGCGGGCTGTTATGTTTTTGTGGGAGGATACACATACACGGGCAGGCAGTAGGATGGCAGACATGGAGTTGTCAGGTGTGCAGTGGTCGAAGATTCAAGACATGTGTCAAGTCCTTCAGTGTTTTGAGGAATGCACACGGCTGGTTAGTGCAGACAACGCCATAATAAGCATGAGCATCCCCCTAATGCGTCTGCTGATGCAAAGTTTGACGCACATAAAGGATCAGGCGTCTGCAGCTGAGGAAGAGGAAAGCCTTGATGACAGTCAGCCATTGTCTGGCCAGGGCAGTGTACAGGACGAGTTAGCGGGCGAAGAGGAGGAGGATGATGGGGATGATTATATTTTTAATGAGGAAGCTTTTCCGGGGCCACTGGAAATTGGTGGCGCGGCAAGGCCGGGTTCTGGTTTTTGGAGGGACACAAGTGACGTGGATTTGCCTGAAACTGCCCCTCAACCAAGCACAACCGCAGATTTGAGAACTGGAACTTTGGCCCACATGGCGGATTATGCCTTACGTATCCTCAAAAGGGACACACGCATAACTAAAATGATGAACGATGACGATTACTGGTTGGCCTGCCTCCTTGATCCTCGCTATAAAGGCAAATTGCAAAATATAATGCCACATGAGAACTTGGGACTAATATTAGCAACCAAACAATCAACTCTTGTTGACCGTTTGCTTCTGGCATTCCCTGCACACAGCACCCGTGATCGTTCTCACACGAGCTGCAGGGGCCAGCAGACCAGAGGAGTTAGAGGGGCAGAAATCAGAAGTGGCGTTGGCCAGAGGGGTTTTCTGACCAGGTTGTGGAGTGATTTTGCTATGACCGCAGACAGGACAGGTACTGCAGCATCAATTCAAAGTGACAGGAGACAACATTTGTCCAGTATGGTTACAAACTATTTTTCATCCCTTATCGATGTTCTCCCTCAACCGTCATTCCCATTTGATTACTGGGCATCAAAATTAGAGACCTGGCCAGAATTGGCAGAATATGCATTGCAGGAGCTTGCTTGCCCGGCAGCTAGTGTCCTATCAGAAAGAGTATTCAGTGCTGCAGGTTCAATACTAACAGAAAAAAGGACTCGTCTGGCTACCCAAAATGTAGATGATCTAACCTTCATTAAAATGAACCACAACTGGATTTCGAAATCTTTTGCCCCACCTTGCCCGGCTGACACCTAGCTTTCCTATGAAAAGGTCTTGCCTGTGGACTATTCTGAATGCCTTTTCCAATCTCGTAATTTTCTGCACCTGATTGTCCAGCATACGACATGTTTACACCTCACTAAATGGCCAAACTCCCCACACGGGGCCGTGGTATCGACACTTGGCGACAGCACCCGTGAGAGTGCTGTTTGTCTGAAGAGGTGGGTGTGCCCGCTTTTGGTCGACGGCACTGCCACTGGGTCCCTCCTAGTACAATAAAGTGTCTCTGGCGGTGGTGGTGCGCACCCAACGTCAGACACACCGTTGTAATATGAGGGGCCCTGGGCCTGTACCGCCGGCCACAAGACAGTTCCCCCCCCCAAGCTCAAACAGTGCTCTACCACTTGCAAAATTATCTCACAGCTCCACCAATGTTTAGTCTATGCGCTGACATCCTTCAATGCCTGCCACTGACAATACCATTGTATTGACATTTTTGTTATGTTAGGCCTTCGAAGCCTGTCTGCGGTCACTCCTTCCACTATGCCTCCACTGACCACACCACTGCTGCCCGTGTACCCCTGGAACCAATTTAAAATTGCCTACAGCCATGTGTTATTATTTTAGGCCTTTGATGCCTGTCTGCGGTCACTCCTTACAATATGCCTCCACTGACCACACCACTGCTGCCCGTGTACCCCTGGAACCAATTTTAAATTGCCTACAGCCAGCCCAATTTTTTTATTTTAGGCCTTCGATGCCTTTCTGCGGTCCGTTCTTTCTACTACTACTACACTGACCAGGCCACTGCTGCCCGTGTGCCCCTGGAACCATTTTAAAATTGCCTACACCCAGCCCAATTTTTTTATTTTAGGCCTTCGATGCCTGTCTGCGGTCCGTTCTTTCTACTACTACTACACTGACCAGGCCACTGCTGCCCGTGTACCCCTGGAACCAATTTAAAATTGCCTACAGCCATGTGTTATTATTTTAGGCCTTCGATGCCTGTCTGCGGTCACTCCTTCCACTAGGCCTCCACTGACCACACCACTGCTGCCCGTGTACCCCTGGAACCAATTTAAAATTGCCTACAGCCAGCCCAATTTTTTTATTTTAGGCCTTCGATGCCTGTCTGCGGTCACTCCTTCCACTAGGCCTCCACTGACCACACCACTGCTGCCCGTGTACCCCTGGAACCAATTTAAAATTGCCTACAGCCATGTGTTATTATTTTAGGCCTTCGATGCCTGTCTGCGGTCCGTTCTTTCTACTACTACTACACTGACCAGGCCACTGCTGCCCGTGTACCCCTGGAACCAATTTAAAATTGCCTACAGCCAGCCCAATTTTTTTATTTTAGGCCTTCGATGCCTGTCTGCGGTCACTCCTTCCACTAGGCCTCCACTGACCACACCACTGCTGCCCGTGTACCCCTGGAACCAATTTAAAATTGCCTACAGCCATGTGTTATTATTTTAGGCCTTCGATGCCTGTCTGCGGTCCGTTCTTTCTACTACTACACTGACCAGGCCACTGCTGCCCGTGTACCCCTGGAACCAATTTAAAATTGCCTACAGCCATGTGTTATTATTTTAGGCCTTCGATGCCTGTCTGCGGTCACTCCTTCCACTAGGCCTCCACTGACCACACCACTGCTGCCCGTGTACCCCTGGAACCAATTTAAAATTGCCTACAGCCAGCCCAATTTTTTTATTTTAGGCCTTTGATGCCTGTCTGCGGTCACTCCTTCCACTAGGCCTCCACTGACCACACCACTGCTGCCCGTGTACCCCTAGAACCTATTTATAATTGCATAGAGCATCCTTTTTTTAATAGTAGGCGTACAAAGTCTGTCTGCGGTTCACTATTGAAAATGTCCTCCACTGCCCAGAGCACTGCAGCTTGTGTACCCCTGTAACTTTTTTCTGCTGCAGTGAGCCACATTTTTGGTTTGAGTCCTACTACCTGTGTCTGTCTGCGCCACTCAATTCAGCTGTGTTCCTTTGAAAAAAGCTGAGCGTCAATAGTCTTGTTTTCAGCCTCTAGGAATTTTAAAACTGCATTGGGTGTACAACTTTGGTAGGGCCTACTAACGGTGTCTGCCTCTCCAAGGTGTTCCCCAGGTTTCCTCTCCATTGCTTCAATCTTCATGCTCTCGGTTAGTAGTTGTTGGAAACTACGCTGCATTAGGCCTACAAATTGGGTATGGGGTGTAGAGAGATGGTGTGTTCCACTCCAAGGTGTTCTCCAGGTTGCCTTTCCTGAGCTTCAATCTTCATGCTCTCGTTTAGTAGTTGTTGGAAACTACGCTGCATTAGGCCTACAAATTGGGTATGGGGTGTAGAGAGATGGTGTGTTCCACTCCAAGGTGTTCTCCAGGTTGCCTTTCCTGAGCTTCAATCTTCATGCTCTCGTTTAGTAGTTGTTGGAAACTACGCTGCATTAGGCCTACAAATTGGGTATGGGGTGTAGAGAGATGGTGTGTTCCACTCCAAGGTGTTCCCCAGGTTTCATCGCCATTGGTTCGATCTTCATGCTCTCGTTTAGTAGTTGTTGGAAACTATGCTGCATTAGGCCTACAAATTGGGTATGGGGTGTAGAGAGATGGTGTGTTCCACTCCAAGGTGTTCCCCAGGTTTCCTCTCCATTGCTTCGATCTCCATGCTCTCGTTTAGTAGTTGTTGGAAACTACGCTGCATTAGGCCTACAAATTGGGTATGGGGTGTAGAGAGATGGTGTGTTCCACTCCAAGGTGTTCTCCAGGTTGCCTTTCCTGAGCTTCGATCTTCATGCTCTCGTTTAGCAGTTGTTGGAAACTACGCTGCATTAGGCCTACAAATTGGGTATGGGGTGTAGAGAGATGGTGTGTTCCACTCCAAGGTGTTCTCCAGGTTGCCTTTCCTGAGCTTCAATCTTCATGCTCTCGTTTAGTAGTTGTTGGAAACTACGCTGCATTAGGCCTACAAATTGGGTATGGGGTGTAGAGAGATGGTGTGTTCCACTCCAAGGTGTTCTCCAGGTTGCCTTTCCTGAGCTTCAATCTTCATGCTCTCGTTTAGTAGTTGTTGGAAACTACGCTGCATTAGGCCTACAAATTGGGTATGGGGTGTAGAGAGATGGTGTGTTCCACTCCAAGGTGTTCTCCAGGTTGCCTTTCCTGAGCTTCAATCTTCATGCTCTCGTTTAGTAGTTGTTGGAAACTACGCTGCATTAGGCCTACAAATTGGGTATGGGGTGTAGAGAGATGGTGTGTTCCACTCCAAGGTGTTCCCCAGGTTTCATCGCCATTGGTTCGATCTTCATGCTCTCGTTTAGTAGTTGTTGGAAACTACGCTGCATTAGGCCTACAAATTGGGTATGGGGTGTAGAGAGATGGTGTGTTCCACTCCAAGGTGTTCCCCAGGTTTCCTCTCCATTGCTTCGATCTTCATGCTCTCGGTTAGTAGTTGTTGGAAACTATGCTGCATTAGGCCTACAAATTGGGTATGGGGTGTAGAGAGATGGTGTGTTCCACTCCAAGGTGTTCTCCAGGTTGCCTTTCCTGAGCTTCGATCTTCATGCTCTCGTTTAGTAGTTGTTGGAAACAACGCTGCATTAGGCCTACAAATTGGGTATGGGGTGTAGAGAGATGGTGTGTTCCACTCCAAGGTGTTCTCCAAGTTGCCTTTCCTGAGCTTCAATCTTCATGCTCTCGTTTGGTTGTTGTTGGAAACTACGCTGCATTAGGCCTACAAATTGGGTATGGGGTGTAGAGAGATGGTGTGTTCCACTCCAAGGTGTTCTCCAGGTTGCCTTTCCTGAGCTTCAATCTTCATGCTCTCGTTTAGTAGTTGTTGGAAACTACGCTGCATTAGGCCTACAAATTGGGTATGGGGTGTAGAGAGATGGTGTGTTCCACTCCAAGGTGTTCACCAGGTTGCCTTTCCTGAGCTTCAATCTTCATGCTCTCGTTTAGTAGTTGTTGGAAACTACGCTGCATTAGGCCTACAAATTGGGTATGGGGTGTAGAGAGATGGTGTGTTCCACTCCAAGGTGTTCCCCAGGTTTCATCGCCATTGTTTCGATCTTCATGCTCTCGTTTAGTAGTTGTTGGAAACTACGCTGCATTAGGCCTACAAATTGGGTAAGGGGTGTAGAGAGATGGTGTGTTCCACTCCAAGGTGTTCCCCAGGTTTCATCGCCATTGTTTCGATCTTCATGCTCTCGTTTAGTAGTTGTTGGAAACTACGCTGCATTAGGCCTACAAATTGGGTAAGGGGTGTAGAGAGATGGTGTGTTCCACTCCAAGGTGTTCTCCAGGTTGCCTTTCCTGAACTTCTATCTTCAGGCTCTCATTAAATTGTAGTTAAATGGAACAACTGCATTTGGCGTACCAGTTGGTTTGGGGCCTACTATCGGTGTCTGCCACTCCTTGCTGTTCTCCTGGTTTCCTGTCCTGAAATTCCATTTTCAGGCTCTTGTTAAGTAGTTGTTAATGTTAGACTGCATTTGGCCTACTAGTTGGGTTGGGGCCTACTATCGGTGTCTGCCACTCCTTGCTGTTCTCCTCAACTGAACAAAGCTGGGCCGCCTGTTTACTACGGTTGCCAATTTTGAACTGCATGTCGACTACTTACTGATTTGGGCCTACTCTCTGTGTCAGCCTCTCATTCCAGTTGTCCTCCACTGCAATGCCCCCTGGTTAGTCCTGTGTTAGCAATTTTGAACTGCATTTAGCCCACTTTATTCTTTGGGCCTATATCTGTGTTTCCTCCTCATCCTGCCCATTGCCCAGCCAGTGATAGATGAGTCTGCTGGTACATTGACCCATAACGCAAAATTCCCCGTGCACGCTACACAGCAAGATTGTGACCCTGCTGAAAGTCTGGTTCCTCTTCCCGCATACCATACCACCTTACACGGGGACAAAGAGGAAGGTGCAGATGAAAGTGCAGGTTCCTTCATCAGGTGGGGGGAGGAATACTAGTTAGTGACGTCACTGGCACAGGGCCTCTCATAGTACGCAAAAGTGTTGCTGCCGGTGGGAGGTGCCCCCGCCGTGCAAACACACCGCTGTACTTTGAGGGGCCCTGTGCCAGTGCCAATGCCAACGAGTGGGCCCCCCCTGCTTGCTCAGGATCACAGCACTTGCAAAATTTAAATACTTACCTCTCCCTGCTCCACTGCCGTGACGTGGTCCAGATTTACTGGGCCCACTAATTACTTGAACCAGCCCTACCCCCCACAACTTTAGCCAAATGACCCCCAATTTCAAATGCCTTCCAATTATTATAAGGTAAATTATGATTGACAAGCTTCTTTAACAAGAATGGATGTTTTTGCCATTAAAATGGGCAGTGTAGGTGTTTTCCTGGCCTCCACTCACTGCCGACTATGCTCCCCCATTGACTTGCATTGGGTTTCGTGTTTCGGGCGATACCCGACTTTTCGCGATAATCGGCCGATTCCACTCGACTCGACTTCTAAGATAGTCTGGTTTCGCGAAACACGGCTCGACTCTAAAAAGGTCAAGGTCGCTCAACCTTACTGTATACTACGTGGCTGCTATATACTACGTGGGCAGTACTAGATACTACATGGCTGCTATATACTACGTGGGCAGTACTATATACTAAATGGCTGCTGTATACTATGCGGCCTGTGTTAGATACAACGCATCGGGTATTCTAGAATATGTATGTATGTATATAGCAGCCACATACTATATCGCACAGGCCACGTACTATTTGTCTGCTATATACTACATGGCTCCTATATACTACGTGGCCTGTGCTATATGGTATGTGGCTGCTATATACATACATATTCTAGAATACCCGATGTGTTAGAATCGGGCCACAACCTAGTATTTAATAACTTTCCAGAAAATTAGACTTTGGGCTTGGATTTGACTGTTTAACTACCATCTTAGTATACATCATTTTGTAATCTGACTGCCAAAATTTTAGTAGTGTTTTCCAAGGAAAGTTGTTCATGTGGTAAGCCATAAATGTGTTATAAATAGGGCTTCCCAACCTATTGGGAGAATTTTTCATCCAACACTTCTTGTGTAGTAAATGCTGTCTAGGAGCCGACACTAAGAGATGAAGATGATGCCAGTACTTGATAGCCTGTGAAAAAATATAGAATCTAGAACATCTATGTATTAAATTATTATTTTATTGGGCATCCATTAGTAGCATGTTGCAGTGAAGAGTCATGGTTAAAGACCCTCTTGCATTGGAATAATGTTGGCCAATACTCCCAACCATCTAATGTGAAAGGGAATGTTCTGACATTAACTCAACAATAAAATTCGATATGCCTGATCCTTTTGCTTTCAGGAGAAATAAGAAATGTATGGTAGAGACTTATTCCCCTTTCCTTGCTCATAATGCATGCATGAAGTGTCTTTTGCATCAAGTGTAAAATTTTATTTTTTACTTACACTTTAAGATAACATTTTTAGCAAATATTATTAATTTTTAATAGGAAAAAGACAAACCATTAATTGTTATCCAATTTCTACCAAGAACTAATGCTTTATATGTGGTCATACTCTACTGTTTTGAAGAACAGGAAGGAGCGCCATTTTGTTTTTGGAGTGCAAATTTTGCTTGATTCAACAAATCACATTTGCACTGCCCCTGAGGTATTAGTACAGAGAAAATCTCCCAGCAATTACCCCATTTTGGAAACAAATCCAACAAATGGCGTAGTAAACATAATTACCCCACAGGGGTTTTACAGATCTATTTACCATTGATCTGTGAAAATGAAAAATTTAGTTGTTTACAATATTTTAACATTAACACCCTGTGGGTGTGTTACTGGCAGAGAAGGGGCTAGGCTGCTCCTCACTGAACACACACCACTGGTAATTATATTGTGATAGACTATTAATCTTTTTTATATTCATCTCAGATGTATCAAAATATGACCTACTGATGTCGAAATTCATCAATCCCTGTTCCTCATTCCTCGGGGTGAAAAGTGGACAGTTTTTGCTTTTATTTTATTACCGCTGATCCCTTGAGTATTTTTCTTTAAATACCCACCATGCAGTCTCAGATACATGGGGTTTTTTGACTTGGTGTTAATTTTTGATGTTCTGTACTAAGGGGGCGGTGCTCACAGGGCAGCCTAAAGTCACGCCCCCGAGGATCCTGCGAGCCACTTTCTTTTCTGTAAGGATCATGAAAATTAACACTAACTATAAAGGCTCATACCTCTTGATCCGTATGGTGGATTTACAAAGAACAAAAGATGGAATACTCAGGAATAAAATAATAGCAAGGACTGTCCACTATTTTTCTCTGTAAAAGAGAATAATAAATAAAGCAGTAACATCAATTAACCGAAGTAAAAATTAAAAGAATAGTTGGTTATAATCTCGAGGTTTACAATAAACACATCTAATCAACAAGCAGACGTATAATTGGAATGCTCCTTTGTAACAAAATGTGATTTCTCTGTCATACGGTGAAAATTATTCCATAAATTACCTGTGAGCTGCAACATTCCAAAACATGTCTATCTCCGTGTTTCTATGTGTCAGAATTTCTGTGTATCGGCCTCATTATCCAGGCTCCTGCTCCTAGTTATAATACAGAGCTTTGTGTATAAAATACATGTAATTCGCCTCAACAAATATAGAAAAGAATACAAATTATCCAGCACAATACTTGAAAGACTGCAAATCAGTGATGAGTGCGAACAGTTACTTATTTTGGATCATCTACATTGTATAATTCAATATTTGATGCTCTTGTTTATGAAATGCTCACTATTCCTTGCATCGTTTAACGTGAAACTGCGTCTTTATTAGTGGCATCATTGTCCATAAATGTAGAATTTGTATGTTTAGATTATATTTTTATTGACTAACAAACAAGTCATTTTTATTTATGTTAATTATTTGATTGTGCCGTGTAGGAATTGACCTACTGTTTTATAGAAACCATCAGTAAGCAGGTTATTTTCTGTTAAAGGCTATAGATACATTTGACACCTACTGTTATATAGAAACCATCAGTAAGCAGCTTATTTTCTGTTAAAGGCTATAGAGACATTTGACATGGAAAAAAAAAAGGCTTTTACATATGTTAATGGTTGCTAGAATGGGTGAATTTAATTGTTCTGATTAAGGAAGGCCAATAAGGGATACAAAATTGATACGTTTGTCACCC
The DNA here is from genome assembly GCF_032444005.1 of Ranitomeya imitator. Classification (NCBI taxonomy): domain Eukaryota; kingdom Metazoa; phylum Chordata; class Amphibia; order Anura; family Dendrobatidae; genus Ranitomeya; species Ranitomeya imitator. Next base: position 30,059,536 of record NC_091288.1, read on the forward strand.
ACTCGCACCTGTTCCGCTGTGCAGCCCGCTTGATATGCATTGTGCAGACTGGTCCAAGTTTCAGATTATTCTGTTGCGGGAGCGACCTTCCTAGAAATATTGGTGGGATGTGAGGTCTGAGTTTATCCATGGTGCTGCTCTCTTCGCTTATGTGTTTCATGTATTAGTACCACTTCTATCCTCCACTGATTTTCTCTAAATGTGATTTCCTCCTTATTTGGAGCCCGTTTTATCTGCCCTCCCGGAGACTATACATGCTTTCTCCCCATCTACATTGTGGAGAGCTGTGTGTAAACCTTCTCCGTCCCTGCTGCTATGTCTAACACTGAGATAAACTTTAGTTTGCACTTAGGAAACAAGAGAACAAAAAAAAATCTGTGCTAAGGTGTACATAGTCTTTAAAGGAACTTATTATGACTTTACTTATAATTGTGATTTAAGTGGACAAAGTTGTAATGATTGGAATATCTGATTGGCTCATTTTCCTTTTATACTGCCAGCATCTCAGATCACTAATACAAGACAGAAAATTTTCAAGGAAAATCAAAAGAAGGGTTTCCTATTTCTCCAGAATGAGCACCACTCATGTTCTTGAGTTGACTGACACTGGGCTGTAATGCTAATCACTTCAATGGACATAAAGTGCACTACTAGGCATAGGCTTATAGACCAGAAAATACTCAAAAAGAGAAAACCTGAAGAAATGGAGGAACTTTAAAGATATAAATGTTTTCAAAATAAGCTAATTTTTAGGTTTTCTAAATATGGGGCGCAATCAAACCGAACTGCTCATTTATCAGCCGTGGTCTATTGTCCATCAAACATTTCTTCATGCGACCTGCGTGAAATTTGATTATTACAATTCACTTTCAACCAGACGCAAATGTCAATGCTCTGCAGGCAAGTACAGGGAATGTGTCATCAAAAATGTTTTAAGTTAAACATACGTATAGGCCCCGATTTATTAAAGCCAGAATTATGGCGTAAATTGGTATGAAAAGTTGCAAAATTTTTGCACAACTCAGAATTACTCAAAATATTTGTGACTGTTTTCATACCAGTTTCTCCAAGCTCCCCCAAAATACCGGTAGCTGAGACGGGGCGGGGGGTGAGTTGCCACAACTCGCCCAATTCATGATGAGCTGTGGCGTTCCTAATGCCAGAAAGCTTACTTCAGTCGAGGACACATAACGTAACACATGCAGCTGCGGCGCCGGGTACATGATTATCAGGAGCGCTACAGGTATCCGGGTTCCCACTGCACCTATTCAATACGCTCCATTAGTGAGCTGAATAAGGAGGGATCGACGATATTTGCTCATGTCTAGTGATGAGCGAATATACTCATTACTTGAGATTTCTCGAGCACGCTCGGGGGTCCTCCGAGTATTTTTTAGTGCTCGGAGATTTAGTTTTTCATCGCCGCAGCTGAATGATTTACATCTGTTAGCCAGCATAAGTACAGTTAGGGCCAGAAATATTTGGACAGTGACACAAGTTTTGTTATTTTAGCTGTTTACAAAAGCATGTTCAGAAATACAATTATATATATAATATGGGCTGAAAGTGCACACTCCCAGCTGCAATATGATAGTTTCCACATCCAGATCGGAGAAAGGGTTTAGGAATCATAGCTCTGTAATGCATAGCGTCCTCTTTTTCAAGGGACCAAAAGTAATTGGACAATGGACTCTAAGGGCTGCAATTAACTCTGAAGGCGTCTCCCTCGTTAACCTGTAATCAATGAAGTAGTTAAAAGGTCAGGGGTGGATTCCAGGTGTGTGGTTTTGCATTTGGAAGCTGTTGCTGTGAGCAGACAACATGCGGTCAAAGGAACTCTCAATTGAGGTGAAGCAGAACATCCTGAGGCTGAAAAAAAAGAAAAAATCCATCAGAGAGATAGTAGACATGCTTGGAGTAGCAAAATCAACAGTTGGGTACATTCTGAGAAAAAAGGAATTGACTGGTGAGCTTGGGAACTCAAAAAGGCCTGGGCGTCCACGGATGACAACAGTGGTGGATGATCGCCGCATACTTAATTTGGTGAAGAAGAACCCGTTCACAACATCAACTGAAGTCCAGAACACTCTCAGTGAAGTAGGTGTATCTGTCTCTAAGTCAACAGTAAAGAGAAGACTCCATGACAGTAAATACAAAGGGTTCACATCTAGATGCAAACCATTCATCAATACCAAAAATAGACAGGCCAGAGTTAAATTTGCAGAAAAACACCTCAAGAAGCCAGCTCAGTTCTGGAAAAGTATTCTATGGACAGATGAGACAAAGATCAACCTGTACCAGAATGATGGGAAGACAAAAGTTTGGAGAAGAAAGGGAACGGCACATGATCCAAGGCACACCACATCCTCTGTAAAACATGGTGGAGGCAACGTGATGGCATGGGCATGCATGGCTTTCAATGGCACTGGGTCACTTGTGTTTATTGATGACATAAGAGCAGACAAGAGTAGCTGGATGAATTCTGAAGTGTACCGGGATATACTTTCAGCCCAGATTCAGCCAAATGCTTCAAAGTTGATTGGACGGCGCTTCATAGTACAGATGGACAATGACCCCAAGCATACAGCCAAAGCTACCCAAGAGTTCATGAATGCCAAAAAGTGGAACATTCTGCAATTGCCAAGTCAATCTCCAGATCTAAACCCAATTGAGCATGCATTTCACTTGCTCAAAGCCAGACTTAGGACGGAAAGACCCACAAACAAGCAAGACCTGAAGGCTGTGGCTGTAAAGGCCTGGCAAAGCATTAAGAAGGAGGAAACCCAGCGTTTGGTGATGTCCATGGGTTCCAGACTTAAGGCAGTGATTGCCTCCAAAGGATTTGCAACAAAATATTGAAAATAAAAATATTTTGTTTGGGTTATGTTTATTTGTCCAATTACTTTTGACCTCCTAAAATGTGGAGTGTTTGTAAAGAAATGTGTACAATTCCTACATTTTCTATCAGATATTTTTGTTCAACCCTTCAAATTAAATGTTACAATCTGCACTTGAATTCTGTTGTAGAGGTTTCATTTCAAATCCAATGTGGTGGCATGCAGAGCCCAACTCGCGAAAATTGTGTCACTGTCCAAATATTTCTGGCCCTAACTGTACATGTGGGGGTTGCCTGGCTGCTAGGGAATCCCCACATTGAATCAAGCTGGCTAACAGATGTAAATCATTCAGCTGCGGCAAGAAAAACGAAATCTCCGAGCACTAAAAAATATTCGGAGTACCCCCGAGCATGCCCGAGAAATCTTGAGTAACGAGTATATCCGCTCATCACTACTCATGTCTACTCTTAAGGACTGGAGTTGGGGAACACTGATATAAACCATCAGACAAGGTGAGGTTAATGTAGGGAGAAGGATGAATCGTAGATATGTGTCAATTGTACATTGGTCTGGCGGGGTGGACTCGGTACAGTTTTGCAAGTTATTCCTTTAATTTGTGAACAATTCATTGAAATTTAGATGGGATCCTGCTGCGAGTTTGCAGGCATATAGGTGGTCTTGGTAAAGGAGGGAATTCAGACGACGAGCTAGGAGGAAATTGTTTCTGTATGGGTTCATACTCGCTTGTGAGAAAAATGGACGAGTCCAGTCTGATAAAAAAAATCATATTGCACTCGGACCAATGTTATTCAATGGGCGACATCTCATTAGTGATTTTATTTTTTTTCTCAGCCGAAATCGGACTGAGAAAAAAATCGCAGCATGCTGCGATTTGCTGCGTATCTTGGACGAGACTCGCCAATGCAAGTCCATGTCAATGGGTGCGAGAAAAAAAACGCACAGCACTCGCACCATGCGAGTGCTGTTCGATTTTTACACACCGTGTCCTTTGAAAAGCTAGCAATTCATGTCCGACGTACAGTAAAAATCACACTGACATATTAAGGATAGAATAGATATATACACATAGAAAAAAAAATAATATATATATATATATATATATATATATATACCGTGTATATCTTTACGTTTCATAGAGAGCTAGATGGTAGAATAGCCGGTAATTCAATTAATAAAATAATATTTTCACGGAAAAAACTGGCGTGGGCTCCCGCGCAATTTTCTACTCCAGAGAGGGAAAGCCAGTGACTGAGGGCAGATATTAATGGCCTAGAGAGGGTCCATGGTTATTGGGCCCCCCCTGGCTAAAAACATCTGCCCCCAGCTACCCCAGAAAAGGCACATCTGGAAGATGCGCCTATTCTGGCACTTAGCCTCTCTCTTCCCACGTCACCGCTAGTCACTGAAGCTCTATTCCCTGCATTTCATTCCCCAGTAGTTTACAGCCAGGTCGGTAGCATTAGCAGCGCTCCGGGTTGTAAACTGTATATACCCCAGTTATGGATTGCAGCGTGGGACTGACTGTACGCCGGACAGGTATGGGTAAATTGTTGTTTTTTAATTTTATCATTTATTACAGGAGATCGAGTGCTTCGTTTGGAATGGCAGAAGAATAAAGATGGCAAAACTGTGTCTTTCATTTCATTAAAATACTTTATTCTGCATGTGTGTGTGTTTATCCCTTTACAAACTTTAGGTTTAGTAATGGATAGGTGTCTTATTGACACCTCTCCATTACTAATGGGCTTAATGTCACCTTACAATAGCAAGGTGACATTAACCCTTATTACCCTACATGCCACAGCTACAGGGCAGCAGGAGAGAGAGGCTAAGTGCCAGAATTGGCACCTCTTAGGCTACGTTCACATTAGCGTCGCATCGCTGTTGCGTCGGCAACGCAGCGGCGACGCAGCGGCGACGCGCCCCTATGTTTAGCATAGGGGACGCGTGCGTCTTTTTGGTACGCGTTTTCCGACACGTGCGTCGTTTTAGACGCTAGCGTCGGACGCAAGAAAACGCTACAAGTTGCATTTTTCTTGCGTCCGATTTCGTCAAAAAACGACGCACGCGTCGCAAAACGCGCGCGTTTTTGCGCGCGTTTGCGTGCGTTTTTCCGTGCGTCGCCGCTGCGTCGCCGACGCAACAGCGACGCGACGCTAATGTGAACGTAGCCTTCCAGATGTGCCTTTTCTGGGGTGGCTGGGGGCAAATGTTTTTAGCCGGGGAGGGGGGGGGGGTGGGGGCAATAACCATGGTCCCTCTCCAGGCTATTAATATCTGCCCTCAGTCACTGGCTTTCCTTCTCTGGTGCAGAAAGTTGTGCGGGAGCCCACGCCAGTTTTTTCCATGAATACGTTCTTTTAGTAAATACATACAGGTCCCAAATTTTACACACGCACAGTACTAACAGTATTAGACACTGACATCTATAAATCTAACTGTTCTGCAATGGTTTACTGTATGCAAACCATGTCTCCTATCCTGTCGGCTTCTGCAATTATTTCATAGACGCCGACAAATGAATTACCGGCTTTTCTGCTATCTGTTTATGAAATATAAAGATACAGTATATATACGTGTGTCACTGACATATACAGTATATACACATATATATATATATATCTCCTACGTGTATATATCTACTCTAACCTATTTTATTCTATACTGTACACGGCATCTGCCGCCTTTTAATCTATATATCTATTATATAGATATATATATGTGTGTTTTGAAGATTATTTGCTTTTAAAACGATGCTGTGTTTTACAATGCAATTCATGAGCTTTTATATACAGAGAAGGGCTGTATGTAAAAATCTCATGTTAAAATCGCATTGCATACGGATTGCATACACATGTCATACGGATGTTCCGTGGAAAAATCGCATGGAAATCGCATTACACTCGCATAGCACTCGTCCGTTTTTTCAGTCTGGATATCGGACAATTTTTTTTCTCGCAAATGGGTATGAGCCCTTATTCAGTGTATAGAATTGTTACAACCAAAGAAGAGTGCAGTCTGCTTTTTCAAAGAGGCATAGCTCTAAGGCTAAGGTTCACATCGCCTTAGGGCGATCTATTTAATGGATTCATTACTAAGCGGCACTAACGCGATGTAACGGATCTGTTAATGCACCCATTGCCATACATTATTGTAACGCATCCTAACGCGTGTCAAAATTGGCATGCGCTAGTGATGATAATAATAATAATAATTTTTATTTATATAGCGCCAACTGTTATGACCTGGTGGTAAGGACAATAATGGACCTGGTGGTTAAGAGCACACGGAATGACCTGATAGTTACTAATAATACAGGACAAGCTATGGGACGTGGGAACTCTGCTGACCGCAATCCCTAATCCTATCACACACACTAGAAATAGCCGTGGATTGCTCCTAACTAGTGTTGAGCATTCCGATACCGCAAGTATCGGGTATCGGCCGATACTTGCGGTATCGGAATTCCGATACCGAGATCCGATACTTTTGTGGTATCGGGTATCGGTATCGGATACATAGAGATGTGTAAAATAAAGAATTAAAATAAAAAATATTGATATATTTACCTCTCCGGCGGCCCCTGGACTCAGCGCCGGTAACCGGCAGGCTTCGTTGTTCAAAATCAGCGCTTTTAGGACCTGAGAATCACGTCCCGGCTTCTGATTGGTCGCGGGCCGCCCATGTGACCGCCACGCGACCAATCACAAGCCGCGACGTCACCGCAAGCTATTAACGCGCTCATTTTTAAAAATGAGCGCGTTAATGGCTTTCAAAGACGTAGCGGCTTGTGATTGGTCGCGGCCACGCGACCAATCACAAGCCGCGACGTCACCGCAAGCTATTAACGCGCTCATTTTTAACGCGCTCATTTTTAAAAATGAGCGCGTTAATAGCTTGCGGTGACGTCGCGGCTTGTGATTGGTCGCGTGGCCGCGACCAATCACAAGCCGCTACGTCTTTGAAAGCCATTAACGTGCTCATTTTTAAAAATGAGCGCGTTAATAGCTTGCGGTGACGTCGTGGCTTGTGATTGGTCGCGAGGCGGTCACATGGGCGGCCCGCGACCAATCAGAAGCCGGGACGTGATTCTCAGGTCCTAAAAGCGCTGATTTTGAACAACGAAGCCTGCCGGTTACCCGCGCTGAGTTCAGGGGCCGCCGGAGAGGTAAATATATCAATATTTTTTATTTTAATTCTTTATTTTACACATCCCTATGGATCCCAGGGCCTGAAGGAGAGTTTCCTCTCCTTCAGACCCTGGGAACCATGAGAATACCTTCTGATACTTGATGTCCCATTGACTTGTATTGGTATCGGATATCGGTATCGGCGATATCCGATATTTTTCGGGTATCGGCCGATACTATCCGATACTGATACTTTCAAGTATCGGACGGTATCGCTCAACACTACTCCTAACGCTCCCTATTCAACTCGACACAGCCTAAGAAACTAGCTAGCCCTAGAGATAGAAAAATAAAGCCTACCTTGCCTCAGAGAAATTTCCCAAAGGAAAAGGCAGCCCCCCACATATAATGACTGTGAGTAAAGATGAAAATTACAAACACAGAGATGAAATAGATTTAGCAAAGTGAGGCCCGACTTACTGAACAGACAGAGGATAGGAAAGGTAACTTTGCGGTCAGCACAAAAAACTACAAAAAGACCACGCAGAGGGCGCAAAAAGACCCTCCGCACCGACTCACGATGCGGAGGCGCTCCCTCTGCGTCCCAGAGCTTCCAGCAAGCAAGACAAAAAATCAAAATAGCAAGCTGGACAGAAAAATAGCAAACCAGAGAAAAACAAGCAGGAACTTAGCTTCTGCTGGGAAGACAGGTCACAAGAACGATCCAGGAGAGAACAAGACCAATACTGGAACATTGACAGGTGGCATGGAGCAATGATCTAAGTGGAGTTAAATAGAGCAGCCAGCTAACGAATTAACCTCGTCACCTGTGAAAGGAAACTCAGAAGCCGCAGCTCCACTCACAACCACCAGAGGAAGCCCATGGACAGAACCAGCCGAAGTACCATTCATGACCACAGGAGGGAGCTTGACAACAGAATTCACAACAGCCAACATATTCCACAGCACTTTACAATTAAGCGGGGACATGTACAGACAATAAATTCAGTTCAAGTTAAGACAATTTAAACAGTGACATTAGGGGTGAGATCCCTGCTCGCAAGCTTACAATCTACAAGGAAATGGGGGGGGGGGGACACAATAGCTGAAAAGTGCTTGCTATTTCAGGTCTGGCAATTATAATAAATAGGGATTTTCATATAAAGCTGCATGATCCGGTCATCAGCCCGTGTGTTTAAGTGCAATAGTCAAGTATCAAGTGCAGTTATCGTGTGCATGAAGGGTGTGGAGACAGATGAATAGTAGGGTGCAGATTCACATGTAGATAATATTTGGAAGGAGGGACAGGACAAAGTTAGTTTACTGAGTAGTTGATGTGGTAGGCTTGTTTGAAGAGATGGGTTTTTAAAGCGCGCTTGAATAGGTCGGGGCTAGGTATCAGTCTGATCGTCTGGGGAAGTGCATTCCAGAGAGCTGGCGCAGCACGAGAGAAGTCTTGGAGATGGAGGTGTGAGGTTCGGATTACGGGTGAGGTTAGTCTTAGGTCATTTGTAGAACGGAGGGCACGTGTAGGGCGATAGACGGAGATGAGAGAGGAGATATAAGGCGGTGCAGAACAGCGGAGAGCTTTGTGGGTGAGAGAGATGAGTTTATACTGGACCCTGTAGCAAATGGGTAGCCAGTGTAATGACTGGCACAAGATGGAGGCATCGGTGAAGCGGTTGGACAGAAATATGACCCTGGCTGCCGCATTCAAGATGGATTGGAGAGGAGAAAGTTTGGAAAGAGGGAGACCGATTAGAAGAGAGTTGCAGAAGTCAAGACGGGAATGAATAAGCGTGACAGTAAAAGTGTTAGTAGTTTCAAAGGTGAGAAAGGTCGGATTCTGGAGATGTTTTTAAGAAGCAAGTGACAGGAGCGAGTGAGTGATCGGATATAGGGAGTAAAAGAAAGTTCGGTGTCGAATATCACCCCAAGACAGCGGGCATGCTGCTTGGGAGTTATGGTTGAACCCTCCAGGGTAATTTCGATGTTGGGTAGAGTGAGGTTAGTAGAAGGGAGAAACACAAGAAGTTCAGTTTTGGAGAGATTTAGTTTCAGATAGAGGGAGGACATGATGTTAGAGACAGCAGACAGACAATCCTTGGTATTTTGAATTAGAGTGGGGGTGATGTCGGGGGAAGAAGTGTATAATTGGGTGTCATCAGCATAGAGATGGTACTGGAACCCAAATCTGCTGATTGTTTGTCCAATAGGGGCAGTGTATAGAGAGAAGAGGAGGGGGCCCAGGACTGAGCCCTGCAGAACCCCGATAGTAAGGGGACGAGGAGAGGAAGAGGAGCCGGCAAAAGATACAGTGAAGGAGCGGTCAGAGAGGTAGGAGGAGAACCAGGAGAGGGCTGTGTCCTTGAGGCCTATGGAGCGGAGCATAGTGAGGAGGAGCTGGTGATCAACAGTATCAAATGCGGCAGATAGATCCAGGAGATGATGCGATACTTTGTGACGCAGCCTCCAACGCGGTCTAACATGTTTTCGGGTACATTAGGTCTAACGCACAGTGAAAGGTCGCATTCGCTGTGCATAGACCTCTATTGCTAATACATGACAATGCAATGGTACCATGCGTTAGCGCTATTGTAGAAAAAAGATTTTTGGCATCAGCGTTTAACGGATCCGTTAAATGGATGGCACTAACGCGATGTGAACTAGCCTAAGGCTGCCAATATCCATGTTAGATCATGGAAGATTGAAAAGGAAATGCAAAGTTTCAACTGGACCCCAAGGATTTTTAAATAATTTGTTTATGGTATTTTTTTTAAAATAATGTTTTGGTGGGTGTTTTTCAGTTTTTTAAATTGTTTATTTTTTTTTATACAGACCGAAAACTAAAATCTAGCAATTTTCTCATTGGCCACACTTTGCGTTCTGTACAGAAGACTTTTCGACAGACTCATTATCATCACAGACAAGTTTTACAAAGAAGGGTAACATCTTACTTATACAGTAGTTAATAGGGGATCCACCACTCACCACTGGTGATGTCATAGCTCACCTTCTCCTCCTCCCTTTGGCATGACCTTTGCTCAGATCTGAGCATGCTTAGAAAACTTCCCATACAACGTGACCAGTCTATTGTAGCCCATGTCAATGTGCCTGCCTATACAAAACAGGAAATATGAGTCTAGTATTTAGATTAGTTTTAGTGGAAAGGGGAAATTTAAAAGATTGTTTTTTTTTGTTTTGTTTTTTAATAAAGATTATGATATATAAAAAATTTTTTTTCCATATATACAATTAAAGAAAAAAAACTCATTTAAACAATGTCATTTTATGACGACACATTCCCTATATATTTCTTAACTCCTTAGTCACCACAATTTTTTTTTTTTTTAAATTTGACCAATGTCACTATGTGCCAATAACTGTGCTTTTTTTCTTGTAACACATTACACTTTGTTACTGGTTAACGTACGTCGATATGTTTTGCCTTTGTTTATAAAAATATCAAACATTTGACAATTTTTTAAAAAAAATGCAATTTTTAAACTTTGTGTGCTTATCACTTTAATCCAAATAGTCACACTACACAGAATAATCTATATACATAATTGTCTAAAGGGTACTTCCGTCTGTCTGTCTGTCCTTCCGTCACGGATATTCATTGGTAGTGACCTCTGTCTATCATGGAAATCCAAGTCACTGATTGGTCATTGCAAAACAGCCACGACCAATCAGCGACGGGCACAGTCCGGAAGAAAATGGCCGCTCCGCTCCCCGTAGTCAGTGTCCCCGGTGCTCCACTCCCCGCAGTCAGTGTTCCCGGTGCCCGCTCCATACTCCCCTCCGGTCACCGCTAACAGGGTTAATGCCGGCGGTAACGGACCGCGTTATGCCGCGGGTAACGCATTCCGTTACCGCTGCTATTAACCGTGTGTCCCCAACCTTTTACTATTGATGCTGCCTAATGCGGCATCAATAGTAAAAGAAAGTAATGTTAAAAATAGTAAAAAAACAAAAAACCTGCTATACTCACCCTCCATTGTCCGGTGAGCCGCTCGCGCCTGCCGCCATCTTCCTTTCCTAGCGATGCTTTGCGAAATTACCCAGAAGACCTAGTGGTCTCACGAGACATATGGGTAATTTCGCAAAACATCCGGGGAATACAAGATGGCGGCAGCCGCGCGCCCATCTGCACAGTGCTGTTGGATCCCAGGAAGCGGAGAGACGGGACGCTGAGAAGCAGCGACCAGAATGGTGAGTATGTTAAACTACAAGGGGCCCTCGGATCGTTAGGTGAGTATCTTTATTTTTTATTTTTTTAACCTGTGACATACTTGGCGCAGTAATATACTACGTCACTGGGCAATATACTACGTGGCTGGGCAATATACTACGTGGCTGGGCAATATACCACGTGGCTGGGCAATATACTACATGGCTGGGCAATATACTACGTGGCTGGGCAATATACTATGTGGCTGGGAAATATACTACGTAGCTGGGCAATATAGTACGTGACTGGGCAATATACTACGTGGCTGGGCAATATACTACGTGGCTGGGCAATATACTACATGGCTGGGCAATATACCACGTGGCTGGGCAATATACTACGTGGCTGGGAAATATACTACGTAGCTGGGCAATATAGTACGTGACTGGGCAATATACTACGTGGCTGGGCAATATACCACGTGGCTGGGCAATATATCACGTGGCTGGGCAATATACTACGTGGCTGGGCAATATAGTACGTGACTGGGCAATATACTACGTGGCTGGGCAATATACCATGTGGCTGGGCAATATACCACGTGGCTGGGCAATATATCACGTGGCTGGGCAATATACTACGTGGCTGGGCAATATACTACGTGGCTTGGCAATATATACCACGTGGCTGGGCAATATACCACGTGGTTGGGCAATATACTACGTGGCTGGGCAATATACTACGTGGCTGGGCAATATACTACGTCGCTGGGCAATATACTACGTGGCTTGGCAATATATACCACGTGGCTGGGCAATATACTACGTCGCTGGGCAATATACTACGTCGCTGGGCAATATACCACGTGGCTGGGCAATATACTACGTGGCTGGGCAATATACTACGTCGCTGGGCAATATACTACGTGGCTTGGCAATATATACCACGTGGCTGGGAAATATACTACGTCGCTGGGCAATATACTACGTCGCTGGGCAATATACTACGTGGACATGCATATTCTAGAATACCCGATGCGTTAGAATCGGGCCACCATCTAGTAGTTAATAAATAACATTTCCCATATGTCTGCCTTATATCCGCACCATCTGCTAAATTCCCTTGTATGTTGTTAGGATGTTAGACAGTTTAAACAATTAGCAGCAATTTTCCATTTTTTCAAAAATTTTTACTAAACTTATTCTTTTGGGACCTAATCAGTTTTGGGTGGCTTATATATTAGAACCCCCCCCCCCCCCCCCCCCAAATGATACTATTTTAAAAACATCACCTCTTAACATATTCAAAACTGCTGTCCGGTAGTTTATTAACCCTTCAGGTGCTGTTCAGGAATTAACACAAAGCGGAATGATAAAAATGAAAAATTATTATATTTTTTAACACTAAAATGACCAATCCGCTATGTTTGGCAGACCCTTGGGTTATTACTTGGTCTTGGTTTGCTATGGGAACCACCTGGACAACATAATCATGATCTCAGGGTCCCGATGGGGGTTAAAGAGGGAGTCTCCACTTTCTGTTAACCATCTAGATGCCATTATCACTGACAGCTGCATCTTAAGGGGTTAAACGGCCCTTGTCTGTGTCAACACCGATCGTGGCCGATGTGGCAGGGTGTCCGCTATACTGTTGGTGGATGCTCTTCTCTTATTAACCCCCCAAAAATTTTCTAACTGACCTGAGATATAAGGGGCTAATCCTCTATTGGAAAAAAAAAAAGGAAAAATAAAAAACTACCCTTTTTACCCCAGACATGACACAGGTAAACCGCAAGGGTAGTGTTGTTGCTTGGGCTAAGGCAGGGCTGTTTGCTAAATTAAGCCATTGTGACTCCAAATCCTCCTTTAATAAGGTTCACACTGTCTACAACTTCATCATTTTCTGCTGAATGATAATTACGTTATTCAATCATGTTCAAGGTTTTAGTGAGAGCTAGCATTGATTGATTAACTTCAATTACCATGCTTACATTTGCATAGATAAAAACTGCTTTTCAATTTGTGAGTGGCACAGCAGTGGAAACCCTACGCTGATATTTGCATTTCAATGTGAACAGTAAAGAATAAAGGTGGGAGAGAGGTCTGATCAGTGCTAAGCCCTTTCTGCTTGGGTGCTTAAGCATTTTTCCATAAACACTCTTGTTATGATGATGTTGGTTTGCTGAAGCCGTTCCGAGGTAACTGATGGAAGGTTTGCATTCGGGGCTTGCAAGACAAATTAACTCGCTGTCTCCTATTGAAGCTTCTTAAAGCAATGCACATTTTTTTCCCCCTATAAACGTGATTGTCCCATTAGGACAACTCTGAACCTATGCGTTATCACTAGTGATGAGCGAGTATACTCGTTGCTCTGGTTTTCCCATGCGCGCTCGAGTGGTCTCCGAGTATTTGTAAGTGCTCGGAGATTTAGTTTTTGTTCATACAGCTGCGTGATTTACAGCTGCTAGCCAGCCTGAGTACATGTGGGGGTTGCCTGGTTGCTAGGGAATCCCCTCATGTATTCATGCTGTTTAGAAGCCGAAAATCATGCAGCTGCGGGGATGAAAAGTAAATCTCCGAGAACATCCAAATTCTCTGAGACTACCCGAGCATGCGCGGGAAAACCCGAGCAACGAGTATACTCGCTCATCACTAGTCGTCACACCATACGGAAGTCAAAGAATGGGATCTGCTGAACAGCACCCCCTGCTACAAGCTGGTTCAGAGAACCATTGGTGTATCTTGAAGTTCTTGTCAATCCTCACAGCTACCACAGTGCACACTGTCTGGATTTTTTAGTGCCAGCATCGGGAATGAGTGGTCATATGACTGCAGGTATTTGATTTCCATACTTCGGGCCACATTTCAAATAGACCTGACCAGCCTCACTGAGTTTACATGTATTGAACAAGGACATGCATGTCTAGTCGGCACGTGACTGAATTTATGAAAAATCACATACCAGCGTTCACTCACCTACTCCCAGTACCAAAGAATCCAGAGAGCACTTGAGCCCCAAGTCTGGACAACTCATTTAAGTGATGGAGTGGCCAACTTTGGGGCACTTTTATCCATGCTGAAAATGTTCCTACAACCATGCTTCCTTTTTGATGCCGTACCTTCTACACCACATTTTCCTCCATTGAATGTACAGGTGCTTCTCACAAAATTAGACTATCATCAAAAAGTTAATTTAATTTAATTTATTTCAGTTCTTCAGTACAAAAAGTGAAACTCATATATAAGGCCGGTTTCACACGTCAGTGGCTCCGGTACGTGAGGTGACAGTTTCCTCACGTACCGGAAACACTGACTCATGTAGACACGTTAAAATCAATGTGTCTCTGCACATGTCAGCGTGTTTTCACGGACCGTGTGTCCGTTTGGAAAACACAGAGACATGTCAGTGTTCATGGGCGCGCACGGATCACACGGACCCATTAAAGTCAATGGGTCCGTGTAAAACACGTGCCGCACACGGATGTTGTCCGTGTGCAGTCCGTGTGCCGTGCAGGAGACAACGCTACTGTAAGCGCTGTCCCCCCCACGTGTGGTGCTGAAGCCCCATTCATTTCTTCTCTCCAGCAGCGTTTGCTGGAAGGAAGGAATGAATAATCTTTTTTTTAATTTATTTTTGTTTTTAAAATAAAGTTGCCGGTAATCTGCCCCCTCCCACCCCCTGTGCGCCCCCACAATGGCATTAAAATACTTACCCGGCTCCCTCGGCGCTTACATCCTCTCAGGGTCGCTGCTTGTCCTGTATGAGCGGTCACGTGGTGCAGCACATTACAGTGATGAATATGCGGCTCCACCTCCCATAGGGGTGAAGCCGCATATTCATTACTGTAATAAGCGGCCCAACATGACCACTCATACAGGAAGAGCTGCGACGCTGAGGGGGTGTAAGCGCCGAGGGAGCCGGGTAAGTATTTTAATGCCAGCGGGTGGGGGGGGGGGAAGGGGGCAGATTACCGGCAACTTTATTTTAAAAACAAAAATAAATTTAAAAAAAAGATTACTCATTCCTTCTTTCCAGCGAACGCTGCTGGGAAGAAGAGATGAATACCGGCTTCAGCACCGCACGCAGGGGACAGCGCTTAACTCTAGCGCTGTCTCCTGCACGGTCCGTGTGGTCCTCAGTCGGCACACGGCTGCCGCACATGTGCCACACTGATGTTCAACGTAAGCACACGGACACACGGATAATTCCGGTACCGATTTTTCCGGTACCGTAATTATCTGGACGTGTGAGACTGGCCTTAGATAGTCATTACACACACAGTGATCTATTTCAAGTGTTTATTTCTGTTAATGTTGATGATTATGGCTTACAGCCAATGAAAACCGAAGGGTCATTATCTCAGTAAATTGGAATAATTAACAAAAAATACCTGCAAAGACTTCCTAAGTGTTTAAAAAGGTTCCTTATTTTGTTTCAGTAGGCTCAGTAGGTAGAATAAGGAACCTTTTTAAATGCTTAGGAAGCCTTTGCAGGTATTTTTTGTTAATAATTCTAATTTACTGAGATAATGACCTTTGGGTTTTCATTGGCTGTAAAGGTACCGTTACACTAAGCGACTTACCAACGATCACGACCAGCGATACGACCTGGCCGTGATTGTTGGTAAGTCGTGTGGTCGCTGGGGACTGCTCTCTCCAGCGACCAACGATCAGGGGAACGACTTCAGCATCGTTGAAACTGTCTTAAACGATGCCGAAGTTCCCCTGCAGCACCCGGGTAACCAGGATAAACATCGGGTTACTAAGTGCAGGGCCGCGCTTAGTAACCCGATATTTATCCTGGTTACCATTGTGAAAGCTTAAAAAAAAAACAGTACATACTCACATTCCGATGTCTGTCACGTCCCCCGCCATCAGCTTCCCACACTGACTGTGTCAGCGCCGGCCGTTAAGCAGAGCACAGCGGTGACATCACCGCTGTGCTCTGCTTTACAGCCGGCCGTCGCTGACAGTCAGTGCAGGGAAGCTGACGGCGGGGGACGTGACAGACATCGGAATGTGAGTATGTACTGTTTTTTTTTTTTACTTTTACAATGGTAACCAGGGTAAATATCGGGTTACTAAGCGCGGCCCTGCGCTTAGTAACCCGATGTTTACCCTGGTTACAAGTGAACACATCGCTGGATCGGCGTCACAGACGCCGATCCAGCGATGACAGCGGGTGATCAGCGGCCAAAAAAAGGTCCTGATCATTCCCCAACAACCAACGATCTCCCAGCAGGGGCCTGATCGTTGGTCGCTGTCACACATAACGAGATCGTTAGCGGGATCGTTGCTACGTAACAAAAAGCGTGACGTTGCAACGATATCGTTAACGAAATCGTTATGTGTGAAGGTACCTTTAGCCATAATCATCAACATTAACAGAAATAAACACTTGAAATAGATCACTCTGTTTGTAATGACTCTATATAATATATGAGATTCACTTTTTGTATTGAAGAACTGAAATAAATTGACTTTTTGATGATATTCTCATTTTGTAAGATGCACCTGTATGTGTGCACAAGAAACCTTCTGGAAGTGATGATTTTTTTCCCTAACTCATATGGGAGGTCGTCCTTTGTTGTATGAATCTCTCAAGAAATATGTTCCTCTCTCTCTCTCGTGTTATTATGAGGACTAAATTTTTGGGACACACATCTTACTCATTAAATTCCATGTTTTTCATTTAAATCCCTTGCCACAGGTGTATAAAATCCAGCCCCTAGCCATGTAGTTTGCCTTTTCTGCCTTTTGTGAAAAATGGGTTGTGTAAGATGGAGTGGTGGAAAGCTGCCACCACCGGACTTTGGTGTTCTGTGCAGTGACGAATCTCACTTCTCTATGTGGTATCTAATGCACAAGTCTGGGTTTGGTGATTCCAGGAGAACGTTAGATGTTGGAAGAGGATAATGCTATGGTTTGTTTTTCTCCAGAATCGGCCTTATCCCATTAGTTCCACTGAAGGGAAATCTTAATGTTTCACACATTGTGGACAATTGTAGTTTTCAACATTGTGGGAGCAATTTGGGAAAGGCCCTTTCCTGTTCCTGAGAGTACAAAGCAAGATCTATAAAGACATGCTTCGTCTTGATCATGGACAACTCCTTTAGATCTGGCGTTATATTTCTAACATGGACGAAAAAGGCTTCAAAGCTGCTTCAGAGCCTTTTTCTTCCATCTTGAGAAACAACTTTTTCTAGAATTAAAAAGAATGTCCATGATCAAGGCATACCAGACTTAGGCATGCAGTAAAATACAAACATTTTTACTTGCCTATTTATACTCCTTGTGCCCGGCTGTGTGACCATTGAGGTCAGCGATTGGCTGCAGCGGTACATGGGTCAACAGGATACTAGAAAAGTAAACGAAGACCATTGGGAAACACCAATAGAGTGGTATGGAATTAAATAGGTGGCTAATTCTTCTTTACCCATTTTATTTTATTGCATATACCGTACTTCACTTCCTACCCCCTTGCCTTCGTCTTTCAAGATTCCCTTTCATTATGTGGCAGAAATGGATAAAACAAGACACCTTTGATAAAGAATAGAATAATATTGTATGTAAATAATCCTGACCCGGGAACAGTCATTATTACGGAGTAATAAATATGCATATTAGAAGAATGAAACATAGAATTACTTCTGAAATCTAAACACTTCCTCCTGACCCGGTAAGAAAAGTAAATTGATGTCACCTCTGCCCCTCAATGTCACTGCTTCTATTAATCCGGAGAAAGACAACGTGGCAATATATGTGTGACTATATAGTAATGCATATTTTCCTAAGCAATTACACCATAAAGCGGAAGGATTTACACATCAGCAAGATAGTCAAAACATAATGAATAAAGCATACAAACAAGACCAAATGGACTGAAGAAACATTATTCATAATTTACTAATCCAATCTATTGTCCACCCCAAATAGAAAAGACCTTGAAGCTACATTTCAGGAGTTGACTTATTCGAGAAATTTTGTTTTATACATTTTTGGAAGCTGTACTTGTGTCATCACAGGATTCCATTGAGAACTCCACATAATATTATGGATCTGTTTATATGGATTGACCGGCGGCACCATACGACTGCTGAATCAGTAAATCTTTACCGATGGCCTACGTGGTTTACACAGGCAGACCACAGTGCACTGATTGATCTGGAATAGGTCACTCCGTGCACATAGGGCTGCCATGGTTCTCGGCAGCGCAAGTCCTGTTTACACAGAACAATGCATTGCTGAGAGCTACATTTTTTGATCTGTATAAAGATAATTTCTTCCGATGATGAACAAGTGTATGGCTCGGTCATCGGGTGATCAACTACCTGTTTACATGAAAAGATAAATGAGAAACTAGTGTTTTTAAGCATATGTGCGGCTTTGCGCACCTCACCAGAAATACTGCTCCACTCTGCCAGACACTGGAGTTGCACTTCTTGTCTAAGGGTATGTTCCCATGGTCAGTGTACGCTGCGGTTTGGAAGCTGCGTACATCTGCAGAGTCCAACCCACAGAGGCCAGATGTTACAGCATAGTGGATAGGATTTCAAGAAATCCCATGCCTATGCATGCACCGGTACCCGTGGCTCACCTACGGAGACGCACATGCAGCGCATCTTCCCAGACTGCAGCATGTCTATTTATCTTGTGGAGAAGCGAGATAAATTTCACCTGTACAAATGTATTGGACGCGGTGATTCGGCACGGTTCAAAGAACGCAGGCGATTCTGCATGTGTTCTTTCAATAGCTGGCAGCGGTCGCAGCGAACATGGTTGCGTCCAAAGCACTGCCTGAATGCTGGACATGTGGACATACCCTTAGAAATGCTGGCACTTTTGCTGAATTTGAGTGGGAATAATTATCCCTCATCAAACCCTCATTCATCACCAGCTTCCCCCATTTTAGTGAAGCTGCTTCAAACTGGCATGAAAACCTAAAAGTCGCAAATTTTTTGTGAAACTTCACATTGAAAATTTGTAAAATTTTTGCACAAAGTGTTTTATGTCAGTTTTCTGGCATCAAGGTTTTGATTAAACAGCTCAGGCTACTTTCACACATCCGTCCCGCGCCGTCAGGCATAATCAGCTTTTCTTCCAGATCCGGGGTAAAGATATAATGTAAAAAATAATTTTAAAAAATAAAAAATTGTGATATTCTCACCTTCCGGCGGCCCCCCTGCTCTTTGCGATGCTCCCGCCAGCTCCCGTTCCCAGTAATGCCTTGCGGCAAAGACCTGTGATGACGTAGTGGTCTCGCAAGACTGCTACGTCATTTGGGGTTACTGTTGCTAGGCATCACTGGGAACGGGAGCTGGCGGGAGCATCGTGAAGAGCAGGGGGGCCGCCGGAAGGTGAGGATATCACGATTTTTTTATTTTTTACATTATATCTTTTTACTATTGATGCTGCATAAGCAGCATCAATAGTAAAAAGAGAGAGAGAACTAGAGAGAGAACAGGGCATGCGCAGTTTGGAGGCCGGACTGTGGTGCATCCATTGTAAGAAAAGCCAGATGGCGCCACCAGGTTTTTCGCCGGAACAAAAAAAGTTAATCTGTACGTTTCTCCAGCTGCCAGACCGGTAATTTTTGCCCGATCCGGCAGAAAACTGATGAAACGGAAGGCCATCAGACGCAATCTGGCACTAATACAAGTCTATGGGGAAAAAACTGATCCGGCGGCATCGTTCGCCGGATCCATTTTTTTCACAATTCGTTGGATTCCACCTGCCGGCGAAAAACGTATGTGTGAAAGTAGCCTAAGGGATATTTCTTGGATGAAATGTGTGAGGCAGAGTCCCAGGGTTGCTGCTGACAGAGGCAGGACTGGGGCGATGCTGTGGATCCCAGACTGGGAGAGAGAGGGGTTCGGATGTGCGATGCTGCGGGTGTTCAGTGGTGCGGCCACAGTGGAGCAGGGTCCCATGGTCGCTGCTGGAGGAGGCAAGAGTGGCACTGCGGGTGTTCGGCAGGGTGGGGGCTCTGCCAACATTTTGTGACAGCCCAGAGCCCCCACACTGTTTACTATGCAGTGGACTCCAGGAAAATGGCTGCCGGGATGGCGCATGCGCAGATGGAGATCTTGGCGCGGTGATCTCATCTCCCGAGATCTTGGTGCCGAGATCTCCATCTGCGCCGCATCCGTTGCCATTTTCCTGGCGACATCTCATAGAGGCAGGTTCGGATGGAGATCTCGGCTTTCCTCCACCTGTGCCGAGTGAGAAGACAGAAGCCAGATGCCAGACCCCGGAAGAAGAATGGAGCCTGCCATATGTGACCGCCGCAGGGCTACCGCTCACCGCCGTACCACCACTCGCCACCAAAAACCACCAACGCGCACCGCAGGACCACCGCACTACCACCGCAACACCCCCAGTTCCGGGCCTGCAGCATTGACCCCTCATTAAGAACAGTGTTCGGTTTATAAGACGCACCCTCATTTCACCCCTAATTTTGGGGACCATAAAAGTGCCTCTTATAATCCGAAAAATACGGTACATTTTTACAGCTGGAATTGTACAGTTTAAGAAGTTTCTTTAACAGAAAAAATATTTTACTGTATTCCTTTTCATATTCTATAACCTTATTGTAATGAAACTATTGTTTGTCTGTCTTCAATACTTTCTTAAAGGGGTATTCCCATGTTGTAACGAGATGACATATTGCTAGATATGCGATCACTTTTCAATCTGTGGAGGTCTGACCTCGGGAAAGGTCCTGAGAAGAAAATGGTAAAGTCACTTTTGTGCAGTGAAAAACAGTAAGGTGTGTGACCCCCCCCCCCTTTTTTTAAGACTGGTAGGGTCCCAGGGGTTGGCTCCCCACCAATCATATGATAATGACATTTTCTTGCAATATGTCATCAACTAATGAGGTAGGAATACAGAAAGCGAAGAAAACTATCTATCTATCTATCTATCTATCTATCTATCTATCTATCTATCTATCTACTCTGTATGCTTCTACTACATACACAATTCTTACAATTTATACACTCGATGGAAGCATTTTTAGACACATTTTGTATAACAATCCCTCGTTTGTGTTCTAAACAATAGTCAGAAAAGAATACAAATAATCTTCTCATTTTCATACCTCTATGCTGGATAATTATGCATGGTTCTCTGCTGTTATAATTGACATAAAATATAAAACAGGTCAAGGAGCGACTATTAAACCTATTTTTCATTTGGTCTGCTGACAGCTCACAACAATAACACACAGTGCGTTTAATAAGGGCTTCCACCAAATAGGTTTGTAATTTAGAGAATGTTTCTATTTTCAGACATGTCAGATTTATGATATTTTGTGGTGGTGTTAAGTGGGGCTTTAAAATTAACATTTTTTTTCATTCATTTTATAGATTTTACATTTTATGCGTGTTGTATCTACCATAGTTGAATAAAGCACTAATTCTGTTATATTGTTAATCAATCTATTAAATAAATAATATATATATATATATATATATATATATATATATATATATATTACACAGTATACACAGTATAGACCAAAAGTTTGGACACACCTTCTCATTTAAAGATTTTTCTGCATTTTCATGACTATGAAAATTGTACATTCACACTGAAGGCATCAAAACTATGAATTAACACGTGGAATTATATACTTTACAAAAAAGTGTGAAACAACTGAAAATATGTCTTATATTCTAGGTTCTTCAAAGTAGCCACCTTTTGCTTTGATGACTGCTTTGCACAGTCTTGGCATTCTCTTGATGAGCTTCAAGAGGTAGTCACTGGGAATGGTCTTCCAACAATCTTGAAGGAGTTCCCAGAGATGCTTAGCACTTGTTGGCCCTTTTGCCTTCACTCTGCGGTCCAGCTCACCCCAAACCATCTCGATTGGGTTCAGGTCTGGTGACTGTGGAGGCCAGGTCATCTGGCGTAGCACCCCATCACTCTCCTTCTTGGTCAAATAGCCCTTACACAGCCTGGAGGTGTGCTTGGGGTCATTGTTTTGTTGAAAAATAAATGATGGTCCAACTAAACGCAAATCGAATGGAGTAGCATGTCGCTGCAAGATGCTGTGGTAGCCATGCTGGTTCAGTATGCCTTCAATTTTGAATAAATCCCCAACAGTGTCACCAGCAAAGCACCCCCACACCATCACACCTCCTCCTCCATGCTTCACGGTGGGAACCAGGCATGTAGAGTCCATCAGTTCACCTTTTCTGCATCGCACAAAGACACGGTGGTTGGAACCAAAGATCTCAAATTTGGACTCATCAGACCAAAGCACAGATTTCCACTGGTCTAATGTCCATTCCTTGTGTTCTTTAGCCCAAACAAGTCTCCTCTGCTTGTTGCCTGTCCTTAGCAGTGGTTTCCTAGCAGCTATTTTACCATGAAGGCCTGCTGCACAAAGTCTCCTCTTAACAGTTGTTGTAGAGATGTGTCTGCTGCTAGAACTCTGTGTGGCATTGACCTGGTCTATAATCTGAGCTGCTCTTAACCTGTGATTTCTGAGGCTGGTGTCTCGGATAAACTTATCCTCAGAAGCAGATGTGACTCTTGGTCTTCCTTTCCTGGGGCGGTCCTGATGTGAGCCAGTTTCTTTGTAGTGCTTGATGGTTTTTGCCACTGCACTTGGGGACACTTTCAAAATTTGCCAAATTTTTCGGACTGACTGACCTTCATTTCTTAAAGTAATTATGCGCACTCGTTTTTTCTTTACCTAGCTGCTTTTTCCTTGCCATAATACAAATTCTAACAGTCTATTCAGTAGGACTATCAGCTGTGTATCCACCAGACTTCTGCACAACACAATAATAAATGGGAAATGTTTAAGAACATCCTAAATAGGCAGTGTAAGCGGTTTATACCTTGTGGGAATAAAAGGACTAGAAATAGGAAAAACCCAATGTGGCTAAACAAAGAAGTAAGACAGGCAATTAACAGTAAAAAGAAAGCATTTGCACTACTAAAGCAGGATGGCACCATTGAAGCTCTAAAAAACTATAGGGAGAAAAATACTTTATCTAAAAAACTAATTAAAGCTGCCAAAAAGGAAACAGAGAAGCACATTGCTAAGGAGAGTAAAACTAATCCCAAACTGTTCTTCAACTATATCAATAGTAAAAGAATAAAAACTGAAAATGTAGGCCCCTTAAAAAATAGTGAGGAAAGAATGGTTGTAGATGACGAGGAAAAAGCTAACATATTAAACACCTTCTTCTCCACGGTATTCACGGTGGAAAATGAAATGCTAGGTGAAATCCCAAGAAACAATGAAAACCCTATATTAAGGGTCACCAATCTAACCCAAGAAGAGGTGCGAAACCGGCTAAATAAGATTAAAATAGATAAATCTCCGGGTCCGGATGGCATACACCCACGAGTACTAAGAGAACTAAGTAATGTAATAGATAAACCATTATTTCTTATTTTTAGTGACTCTATAGCGACAGGGTCTGTTCCGCAGGACTGGCGCATAGCAAATGTGGTGCCAATATTCAAAAAGGGCTCTAAAAGTGAACCTGGAAATTATAGGCCAGTAAGTCTAACCTCTATTGTTGGTAAAATATTTGAAGGGTTTCTGAGGGATGTTATTCTGGATTATCTCAATGAGAATAACTGTTTAACTCTATATCAGCATGGGTTTATGAGAAATCGCTCCTGTCAAACCAATCTAATCAGTTTTTATGAAGAGGTAAGCTATAGACTGGACCACGGTGAGTCATTGGACGTGGTATATCTCGATTTTTCCAAAGCGTTTGATACCGTGCCGCACAAGAGGTTGGTACACAAAATGAGAATGCTTGGTCTGGGGGAAAATGTGTGTAAATGGGTTAGTAACTGGCTTAGTGATAGAAAGCAGAGGGTGGTTATAAATGGTATAGTCTCTAACTGGGTCGCTGTGACCAGTGGGGTACCGCAGGGGTCAGTATTGGGACCTGTTCTCTTCAACATATTCATTAATGATCTGGTAGAAGGTTTACACAGTAAAATATCGATATTTGCAGATGATACAAAACTATGTAAAGCAGTTAATACAAGAGAAGATAGTATTCTGCTACAGATGGATCTGGATAAGTTGGAAACTTGGGCTGAAAGGTGGCAGATGAGGTTTAACAATGATAAATGTAAGGTTATACACATGGGAAGAGGGAATCAATATCACCATTACACACTGAACGGGAAACCACTGGGTAAATCTGACAGGGAGAAGGACTTGGGGATCCTAGTTAATGATAAACTTACCTGGAGCAGCCAGTGCCAGGCAGCAGCTGCCAAGGCAAACAGGATCATGGGGTGCATTAAAAGAGGTCTGGATACACATGATGAGAGCATTATACTGCCTCTGTACAAATCCCTAGTTAGACCGCACATGGAGTACTGTGTCCAGTTTTGGGCACCGGTGCTCAGGAAGGATATAATGGAACTAGAGAGAGTACAAAGGAGGGCAACAAAATTAATAAAGGGGATGGGAGAACTACAATACCCAGATAGATTAGCGAAATTAGGATTATTTAGTCTAGAAAAAAGACGACTGAGGGGCGATCTAATAACCATGTATAAGTATATAAGGGGACAATACAAATATCTCGCTGAGGATCTGTTTATACCAAGGAAGGTGACGGGCACAAGGGGGCATTCTTTGCGTCTGGAGGAGAGAAGGTTTTTCCACCAACATAGAAGAGGATTCTTTACTGTTAGGGCAGTGAGAATCTGGAATTGCTTGCCTGAGGAGGTGGTGATGGCGAACTCAGTCGAGGGGTTCAAGAGAGGCCTGGATGTCTTCCTGGAGCAGAACAATATTGTATCATACAATTATTAGGTTCTGTAGAAGGACGTAGATCTGGGTATTTATTATGATGGAATATAGGCTGAACTGGATGGACAAATGTCTTTTTTCGGCCTTACTAACTATGTTACTATGTTACTATGTTACAATTGATGGTCACAACCCCATTTATAAGGCAAGAAATCCCACGTATTAAACCTGACAGGGCACACCTGTGAAGTGAAAACCATTCCCGGAGACTACCTCTTGAAGCTCATCAAGAGAATGCCAAGAGTGTGCAAAGCAGTCATCAAAGCAAAAGGTGGCTACTTTGAAGAACCTACAATATAAGATATAATTTCAGTTGTTTCACACTTTTTTGTTAAGTATATAATTCCACATGTGTTAATTCATAGTTTTGATGCCTTCAGTGTGAATGTACAATTTTCATAGTCATGAAAATGCAGAAAAATCTTTAAATGAGAAGGTTAGAAATCAAGCGAGAAAAAGATATGCCACCAATGGGATCAACCTTCAAACAATAACTTTATTCGTACAAAAAACACAACAGGGCAAGACACACATTAAAACATTTAAAAAGCCAAAAACAGACACATGGCTGATAGACCATATGCAACCCCCCAGGCAGATAGAAAGAATACCATCAAGCACCCAATAATATATAATTTATCCAAACAAAATATATATGCATATACAGCAATAAATACCTATCTGCTACCAGCTATACCTTATAAACACTAGACACAATGTGTCAAATAATAAAGGTTAAATACTAGTTCCGCACCATAAGTATATTTACCAAATGATACTATGCAGAAATAGAGGCCACAGGATTACAGGAAATAATACCCAAGAACCTGTGACCAAAATACACACTATGGTTCAAAGTCCTAAAGGTCCGGATAGCCAGGCAGAAATGTGATGACCGATAATAAGGTGCTAGTGCTGGGGGGCTAAAAAGAGACTGAAGCCCCACGCCTCTCCCTGATGAAGACTCCCTCATAGCGTCAATACGCGAAAAACAGTTGATTCCTTCTGCTCAGGCAATTTTCCCCAACTCTGAAGACTGATTTTTCCAGTAGGACCATTCATCATGCCACACAGCTAGGTCAATCAAGGTGTGGATGAAGGACCACCACATCAAATCCCTGTCATGGGCAGCCCAATCTCCAGACCTGAACCCCATTGAAAACCTCTGGAATGTAATCAAGAGGGTTATGGATAGTCACAAGCCATCAAACAAAGTAGACCTGCTTAAATTTTTGTACAAGGAGTGGCATAAGGTCACCCAAAAGCAGTGTGAAAGACTGGTGAAAAGCATGCCAAGACGCATGAAAGCTGTGATTAAAAATCATGGTTATTCCACAAAATATTGATTTCTGAACTCTTCCTGAGTTAAAACATTAGTAGTGTTGTTTCTAAATGATTATGAACTTGTTTTTTTTTTTCATCATTTAAAGTCTGCAAGCACTGCATTTTTTTGTTGTTTTGACCATTTCTCATTTTCAGAAAATAAATACAACATTTATTGCTTGGAACTTTGGAGACATGTTGTCAGTAGCTTATAGAATAAAAGAACAGTTTACATTTTACTGAAAAATATACCTATAAGGAGAAAAATAAGGCAAACTGAAAATTTTGCAGTGGTCTCTTAATTGTTGCCAGAGCTGTATGTATGTATGCACAGTATATAAATATATATATCACCTATGACTTCTACACTGTGTCTTACATTTAAACATGAAAAATAACAGTAATCTAGTCTTCATATGATTAATGAGGACAAGTCAGGAGGATATTTGACCCCTAGCCTAAAGGTATGAGTGTAATGCCCCTTTAATGCTTATTACATTCATACCTTGCTTGCAGTATTTTGTTGGGGTATTTTTGAGAAATTCATCCATGAGGTCTCTATTGTGCTCTCTCCATTTTGTCCCTTCTTATGCAATAAACCCAGGCTTTGCAGGGGAGACGGGTCGCTAAGAGAAGAGTGATCTGTCTATCAAAGACCGGAGGCCGGTATTCAAAATGTCAAGGTTGGTTTTTTCAAAAATACCCCAACGAAATGCTATAAGCAAAGCATGAATGTAATAAGCATTAAAGAGGTATTGTAAAGTTGTCTCTTGAGCAGGTAAAAGCAGTGCAGGTTCCTTACAGTTTCCTCACTTACTCATTTATGGCAGGACAGGCTCCTTCTCCTTGAGTGACAGCTCTGCTGAATAGTAGAACTATGTTATTAGTAGAACTATAAAGTTGAGCAGAAGTTCTGCTAACACATTCAGCTGTCAGTAGTTTGTTCAAGGTCTACACTGTTATCACTATGATTACACATAGAGATATCAGGGCATTTGAACTAGCACAAAGCTCATAAACATGGGAAGCAATGAGCAGAGATTAGAAAACCAGCTCTGAAAGCTGTGGGGCTGGTAATGTTGCAAGAGAGGGAAAGGGAATTGGAGGGGAGTAAGCAGCTAACTGCTGTATATAAGAAAAGTCCTTACTGAGAGCTGGAAGAGCCGGGAAAAATATGTAGACAACTCCTCTTATCAAGCTGAGACTGAAGTTTATTCAGAGATTTCACAGCAGGACAGCACATGGATAGTCAGTGAAATAAAGCATGCGAGCACAAACAGGATTCCAGACAGACAGAGTGATGCTGGGACATCTGGCGATTGTCTGGCCCTAGCCTGGCAATGGTGTGGCACGGCTGCAGAATAGCGATATAATGGCCCCAAACAACAGTTACGGGCTTTTTATACATGATACAGACAAAGAAAGCACATTGCGGCAAAAGGCGTATACATGATAACATCATACTGCGAAAAAGCATACATATATTCACGGACAAAACAATGGTTAAATGTAATGACTTTTGAGGCACTTTACGCCATACTCCATTAGAACTCGTAAATCTCCATATTCCTCTTAGTAATTGTCATTGTTCACTTAATACACTTATTTATTACCATATGTTTACCCTTTTTCTATTCAATTAACCCGTGTGTATGCCAGCTAGACCTTCTAATGGCCATGATCTCATCTGGTGTCTCCAATCTGTCTATGACTTCCAGAGGTACATCTTATTAGCTTTTTAGAAGCAGAATTAGTTAGTTTATAACTTTGCACAAGATGGCTGCTAGAGCCAACATGGCTGTTCAGTATATTATGACTGACCATTCTCTTACACTGTATACAATTGAATAGACTAGAGAGAGGTGTCTGGTATGTTAGGAGTTAACCTCTCTTTTGGAATGTTGCTGGAGCTGGGCTCCATGGAAACGAGCTGTACACTATAAAAAAAATAAAAGCTGTTGTTGCAGGAGAATGACAGCAGGTAGAAAAAGCAAATCAATTGCAACTTGCTTATTTTCATGCAGTGTAGCTAATTAAAGTAATTTAAAGGGAACTTGTCAGTAGATTTTGCCACTATAAGATGCGGCCATTGCCTTTCAGGGCTTATCTATAGCATTCTATAATGCTGTAGATAAGCCCCCGGTCTGACCTGCAAATGAAGAAAAATAAGTTTTATTATACTCACCCGGGGGGGCAGTCCTGTGCAGTCCGGTCTGATGGTTGTCACAGGTCTGGGTCCAGCACCTCCTATCTTCTTGTCATGCCGCCCTCCTGCTTCTTCATCGCTCCACGGCATCGGTGCTCCTGCGCAGGTGTACTTCTCTGCCCTGTTGAGGGCAGAGTAAAGTTCTGCAGTGTGCAGGCCCTGGGAACAGTCAGAGAGGTCCATCGCCTGTGCACTGCAGTACTTTTCTCTGCCCTCAACAAGGCATAGAAGTGCACTTGCGCAGGAGCGCCGATGCCGGGGAGCAATGAAGAAGCCGGAGGGCAGCGGTGCAAGAAGATGGGAGGCACCGGACCTTGACCTGCGACACCCATCGGACCAGACTGCACCGGACCGCCCCCCGGGTGAGTATAATATAACTTATTTTTCTTATTTTTCAGGTCGGACCAGGGGCTTATATTTTGCATTATAGAATGTTGTAGATAAGCCCTGAAAGGCAGTGGCCGCATCTTATAGCGGCAAAATCTGCTGACAGGTTCCTTTTAAGAACTTGCGAATGCCCTTTTAAAGGGGCTTTACACACAAAATCTGCTTTCCATTCACATGCATTCATCCATGGTAGTAGGGTTCAAGGATGCTATGATTTTTTTGGATGGGAAGTACAGACCCCCCCCTTGCGGGACCGTTATTTCTACCAAAATAAAATATTGAGTTCCCAACATCAAGCAAACAAGGCCTGCCCTTAGCATTCATTGTATACCCTGTTATAACTCTGCCACACCTTTGACCAGTCCTGCCTGGACTCTGTGACAAACTGAGCTTTGCAACATTGCTAAAAAAAACTCCACTGTCCTCTATTTAATTTAATGGGTACATATGGGGTGATTGAGCTGAAGAGGAGGGGTGACAATTGACAATTTTTGGTCGATTGTTGGGGCCATTCAGTAGCCACATCTTTCCAATGGAGTGTTACCTTCTACTTTCCATTGAGGATGCATCCAAACTCCTTGGATTTTTGGGGAACAAAAATCCTGAATTTGGCTCTGACCATTATTTGAAATAGCACATTGTAATTGGAGACCTTATTGTTAAATTTTTCATATGCCCTCTCAGGAGCTTCCAGCCCCTATAACATTTCATCATCTTCCTTTGTAAAATAATACTGTATACTGCATAACAGTGATAATTTAATATTTTTCCACCACCGCACATTTCTTTTTTGCTCTAAAATCTAAAAGTCACTGAAGTAGTAGAATTTGGTGATGCAAAGATATACAACAAGGAAGGGGTGAAGTCACTTGAAGTGTCCATCGTACATTTCAATATTAGTGTATTTTATGTGAACAATTTGGCAGTCTGAGGCTAAAAGCTTGTATTCCATTACTATAAAATGTATCTTAAGGGAAGTGTTCAGATAGGTAATTACCTTAATCTACCTGGATACGTGGTCGCAGTGTACATTAGATGGGCACCTAGAGTCAGACTTGAACACGCAGTCAACCCGAACAGAATTAGCTCAGTCACAAAGGGCTCGATTTCATAATTAGTTCTCAGAAGCAGGGACATTTTATGCATCTGAAAGTCAATTGTAATATCTGGAGCTCACAGTGTAAATGGCGAAGAGTCGTCTAAAATATTTACTGATTAATATTAAAAGATGGTTCCATAATGAAATATATATATATTTAGAAAAAAAGTGTTTATTTCTTCAGGCCTTTTCCCTTAAATAAAAGCTATTTTCTTTTTGGTTTTGTGTATTTAATGCATTAGTAGCTCGAAGCCAAGAGAACCAAGGACAAAGTCATAAAGGGTGCAGAGGTAGCAGTCATATCTGAGCCATGATGTTTGAAGGGGCTCAAAGAGGACGCGGTTGTTACAGGTTCAGCATTGGCGCCCAGAAGCTTCATACAATATGACTAGTCGTAGGTATCAAGTGTATGTGTTACTTGCTCATCCTGGCTCCATTG
This sequence comes from Ranitomeya imitator, assembly GCF_032444005.1. Lineage (NCBI taxonomy): Eukaryota > Metazoa > Chordata > Amphibia > Anura > Dendrobatidae > Ranitomeya > Ranitomeya imitator. The sequence continues at coordinate 30,089,952 of NC_091288.1, forward strand.
TTAGGCCGGCGTCACACTAGAGAGTTTTACAGACGCATGAGAGACGTAAAAACTACGCATTGCACACGGACGAATGATTCTCTACGGGGCAGCTCCTATCTGCCATGTATTTCTCAGCTGTATTTTACGGGCGTAGAAAATCGCAGCATGCTGCGTTTGTCAGCGTATTGCGCAAAAAATCCGCCAATGAAAGTCTATGGTGGCGAGAAAAATACGGACTACACACGGACCATCAGTGTGACTTGCGAGAAATACGCATCTGTGTTTTATTGAAAAGCCGGTAATTCAGCGCGGTGTACAGTAAAATCACACTGACAGGTTAGAATAGAATAGGTAAAATAAATGTCTACACATAGTATAGGGAGATATATATATATATATATATGTCAGTGAGACACACACATATATATATGTATTTATATTTCATACAGCGCTAGATAGCAGAAAAGCCGGTAATTCAATTGCCGGCTTTTGCTATCTCCTTCCCAAACCCGACAGGATATGAGACATGGTTTACATACAGTAAACCATTTCATATTCCTTTTTTTTTTGCATATTCCTCACTACTAATGTTAGTAGAGTGTGTGTGCAAAATTTGGGGGCTCTAGCTGTTAAAATAAAGGTTTAAATCTCAGACAAAACTGACGTGGGCTCCCGCACAATTTTTTCCGCCAGAGTGGGAAAGCCAGTGACTGAGGGCAGATATTAATAGCCTGGAGAGGGACCATGGATATTGCCCCTCCTGGCTAAAAACATCTGTCCCCAGGCACCCCAGAAAAGGCACATCTGTAAGATGCGCCTATTCTGGCACTTAGCCCCTCTCTTCCCACTCCCGAGTAGCGGTGGGATATGGGGTAATAAGGGGTAAATGTCACCTTGCTATTGTAAGGTGACATTAAGCATGGTTAATAATGGAGAGGTGTCAATAAGACACCTATCCATTATTAATCCAATAGTAGTAAATGATTAATAAAACACACACACATTAGGAAAAAAGTATTTTATTGAAATAAAGACACAGGGTGTCTGTATATATGTTTTCACGAATATTTGAGCCCATGGATCCATTCTATGTCCATTTTGCAAGCCTGCGAGAAAATCTCGCCATACGAATTACATACGAAGGTTTACATGCGCAAAATACGCAGTCACACCCTGCCTACAGATGACATACGGATCAGTTTTGGGATCATTTCTGCATATTACACCTGTGAAATACGGACCGTATTCCCCTATGCTGAGTGTGACACCGGCCTTAAGCTCACTATCATCATCCTACTTTATCCTGCTATTTCTGCTCTTCTACATGTAGGATTAGCTGGGAACCTAATGTTCTTCAGTAGGCTCATGCTCCGAGGCTATATAGGATGGCTCAGGAAGCAGGACTCTGTGACAAACCTAGCTCTGCTACCTCATTGGGTAACTCTGCTATACCTCTAAACAGTCCTTCCTAGACTCTGTGACAAACACTGAATAATTTTTGCTATACTTTTGGCTAGTTCTGCCTGGATTCTGTGACCAACCCAGTTCTGCTGTATTGCTAGGAAACCCTGCCTAATTACTGTACCAGTGTTACCTTGGACTCTGTAACAAACTGAGCTTTGCTACTTCACTGAGGTAACTCCAATGCTATATATATTCATGCTGCATTAGAACTGCTCATCAGGATCAAATGCTAATAGGATCCTCTTTATCAAGTGAGACATAAGACCATTTAGTTCGTAGTATTAGTTTTTCAATGTTTTTATTAAGACTCATGTCTATTTTATCATATGGTGCTTGTGGAGTGGCAGACTATCTCTAGAGGTCTACAATATGATGTTTTATTCTACAGAGTTCCAAAATTATCATAAATCAAAAAAATACATGATTTCTGCATACTGTTCTGCAAGATTTGTAGATCAGTATGCAGTACACTCAATAGGTCCCTCTAATGGTGGTTGCAGACACAGAAGCGCATTAACTTAGGCCTATGCGGTGACATGGAGATCACAATCTGACATTACTACATTGCATCCAATCATTGAAAATGAGGTGGCATTGCATCTAGCCATCTGATGAACCTGATAGAGTTTTGGTTGCAAATAGCATGTATTTTGCCATCACAGACCTGGGTGAATGTCCGGAAATTTGTTTCTCTCAAATTTGCTCGAATTGAGCAAATTAAATTTGGTCAGTAATAAATTTGCACCAAAAACATGTTTATTGAGTTTTGAGGCCTCTCCAGAACCCAAAGTCTAGCAAAAGATTGGCAAAGAGGAAAAAAAAAATCAACATTATTCTCTCTGGTCTGTCGTCATTTTGGATTGTTCTTCACATGTTTACAAAGAGCGTGACGGAAGTCATTGACATCAATGACATTCATCAAGTAAGGTATGAACTAAGGATTGATCCAAAGAATAATCTGAAGTGAACATTTTTAGCCTGTTCACAGCCCTTGGAATCAATGGGCTGGATGGCTGCCGTTTTGCTGGATTTGTCTTTTTCCAGCAAATCTAAAATTTTTAAGAAATTCATAACAAATTTGACTCGTTACTAGTGTTGAGCGAGTGTGCTCGTTACTCGCTCGGGTTTTCTGAGCATGCTCGGGTGTTCTCCGAGTATTTATGGCGTGTGTTGTGAATTCTGTGGCAGAGCTCCCTCCTGTGGTCACAAGTGGTACTTCGGCTGATTTTCTCTGGGAGCTTCCGCTTGTGGAGGAAAGTGGTACTGCGGCTTCTGAGTTTCCTCCCTCAGGTGATCTGGTGAGGTCGTTAGGTGCTTCTCTACTTAACTCCACCTAATGCTTTGATCCTGGCTTCCTGTCAATGTTCCAGTGTTGGACTTGTTTTTCCCTGGATCATTCCTGTGGCCTGCTGCTCTGCATAGCTAAGTGCTTCTTTGCTATTTGTTTGCTATTTTTTCTGTCCAGCTTGTCTATTTGTTTTGCTGGAAGCTCTGGGACGCAAAGGGTGTACCTCCGTGCCGTTAGTTCAGTACGGAGGGTCTTTTTGCCCCCTTTGCGTGGTTTTCTTTAGGGTTTTGTGTAGACCGCAAAGTTATCTTTCCTATCCTCGCTCTGTTAAGAAAGTCGGGCCTCACTTTGCTGAATCTATTTCATCCCTACGTTTGTCTTTTCATCTTACTCACAGTCATTATATGTGGGGGGCTGCCTTTTCCTTTGGGGTATTTCTCTGAGGCAAGGTAGGCTTATTTTCTATCTTCAGGCTAGTTAGTTTCTCAGGCTGTGCCGAGTTGCATAGGCAGAGTTAGGCGCAATCCACGGCTGCCTCTAGTGTTGTTTGGAGAGGATTAGGGATTGCGGTCTGCAGAGTTCCCACGTCTCAGAGCTCGTTCTATGATTTTGGGTTATTGTCAGATCACTGTATGTGCTCTGACCGCTATGTCCATTGTGGTACTGAATTGCCTTTCATAACAGTACAGGAAGCCAAAAGTACTAATGATTCTCAATAGAGGGAAAAAAGAAGTTCTGAGACCATTTTTTTTTCTTTGCACTGTGTTTTGCCTTTTTTTTTCCCCTAGACATTTGGGTGGTTCAGGACACAGGTGTGGACATGGACATTCAGGGTCTGTGCTCTTCAATGGATAATCTCGTTATAAATGTACAAAAGATTCAAGATTTGGTGGTTCAGAAGCCTATGTTTGAACCAAGAATTCCTATTCCTGATTTGTTTTATGGTGATAGGGTCAAGTTTGTGAATTTCAAAAATAATTGCAAACTGTTTCTGGCCTTGAAACCTCACTCCTCTGGTGACCCAGCTCAACAAGTGAGAATTATTATTTCTTTTTTGCGTGGCGACCCTCAAGACTGGGCATTTTCCCTTGCGCCAGGAGATCCTGCATTAAGTAATATTGATGCGTTTTCCTGGCACTCGGATTGCTGTACGATGAGCCTAATTCAGTGGATCAGGCAGAGAAAAATTTGCTGGCTTTGTGTCAGGGTCAGGATGATATAGAGGTATATTGTCAGAAATTTAGAAAGTGGTCTGTACTCACTCAATGGAATGAAGCTGCGCTCGCAGCGATTTTCAGAAAGGGTCTCTCTGAAGCCCTTAAAGATGTCATGGTGGGATTTCCTATGCCTGCTGATCTGAATGAATCTATGTCTTTGGCCATTCAGATCGGTCGACGCTTGCGTGAGCGTAAAGCTGTGCACCATTTGGCGGTATTACCTGAGATTAAACCTAAGCCTATGCAGTGCGATAGGACTTTGTCCAGACTTGAACGGCAAGAACACAGACGTCTGAATGGTCTGTGTTTCTATTGTGGTGATTCCACTCATGCCATCTCTGTTTGTCCTAAGTGCTCTAAGCGGTTCGCTAGGTCTGCCACCATTGGTACGGTACAGTCAAAATTTCTTCTGTCCGTTACCTTGATCTGCTCTTTGTCATCGTTTTCAGTCATGGCATTTGTGGATTCAGGCGCTGCCCTGAATTTGATGGACTTAGAGTATACTAGGCGTTGTGGGTTTTTCTTGGAGCCCTTGCAGTGTCCTATTCCATTGAGAGGAATTGATGCTACACCTTTGGCCAAGAATAAGCCTCAGTACTGGACCCAGCTGACCATGTGCATGGCTCCTGCACATCAGGAGGATATTCGCTTTCTGGTGTTGCATAATCTGCATGATGTGGTCGTGTTGGGGTTGCCATGGCTACAAGTCCATAATCCAGTATTAGATTGGAAATCCCTGGAGAAGGGGCATATTTGCCCGTCATCGTCGCCATTAGGAGCAGGGTTCTTTTTTGTAGCCAAGAAGGATGGTTCGCTGAGACCTTGTATAGATTACCGCCTTCTTAATAAGATCACGGTTACATTTCAGTACCCCTTGCCATTGTTATCTGATCTGTTTGCTCGGATTAAGGGGGCTAGTTGGTTCACAAAGATAGATCTTCGTGGTGCGTATAATCTGGTGCGAATGAAGCAAGGCGATGAATGGAAAACTGCATTTAATTCGCCCGAGGGTCATTTTGAGTATCTAATGATGCCGTTCGGACTTGCCAATGCTCCATCAGTGTTTCAGTCCTTTATGCATGACATCTTCCGAGAGTACCTGGATAAATTCCTGATTGTGTACTTGGATGACATTTTGATCTTCTCGGATGATTGGGAGTCTCATGTGAAGCAGGTCAGAACGGTTTTTCAGGTCCTGCGTGCTAATTCTTTGTTTGTGAAGGGATCAAAGTGTCTCTTTGGTGTGCAGAAGGTTTCATTTTTGGGGTTCATCTTTTCCCCTTCTACTATCGAGATGGATCCTGTTAAGGTCCAAGCCATCCATGATTGGACTCAGCCGACATCTCTGAAAAGTCTGCAAAACTTCCTGGGCTTTGCTAATTTTTATCGTCGCTTCATCTGCAATTTTTCTAGTATTGCTAAACCATTGACCGATTTGACCAAGAAGGGTGCTGATGTGGTCAATTGGTCTTCTGCTGCTGTGGAAGCCTTTAAAGAGTTGAAGAGTCGTTTTTCTTCTACCCCTGTGTTGTGTGAACCAGATGTTTCTCTTCCGTTCCAGGTCGAGGTTGATGCTTCTGAGATTGGAGCAGGGGCTGTTTTGTCGCAGAGAGGTTCTGATTGCTCAGTGATGAAACCATGCGCTTTTTTTTCCAGGAAGTTTTTGCCTGCTGAGCGAAATTATGATGTGGGCAACCGAGAGTTGCTGGCCATGAAGTGGGCATTCGAGGAGTGGCGTCATTGGCTTGAAGGAGCTAAGCATCGCGTGGTGGTATTGACTGATCATAAGAACTTGACTTATCTCGAGTCTGCCAAGCGGTTGAATCCTAGACAGGCTCGTTGGTCGCTGTTTTTTGCCCATTTTGACTTTGTAATTTCGTACCTTCCGGGCTCTAAAAATGTGAAGGCGGATGCACTGTCTAGGAGTTTTGTGCCCGACTCTCCGTGTTTGTCTGAGCCGGCGGGTATCCTCAAGGAGGGAGTAGTTGTGTCTGCCATCTCCCCTGATTTGCGGCGGGTGCTGCAAAAATTTCAGGCTAATAAACCTGATCGTTGTCCAGCGGAGAAACTGTTTGTCCCTGATAGGTGGACGAATAAAGTTAACTCTGAGGTTCATTGTTCGGTGTTGGCTGGTCATCCTGGAATCTTTGGTACCAGAGAGTTAGTGGCTAGATCCTTTTGGTGGCCATCTCTGTCGCGGGATGTGCGTGCTTTTGTGCAGTCCTGTGGGATTTGTGCTCTGGCTAAGCCCTGCTGTTCACGTGCCAGTAGGTTGCTTTTGCCCTTGCCGGTCCCGAATAGACCTTGGACACATATCTCTATGGATTTTATTTCAGATCTTCCCGTTTCTCAAAAGATGTCAGTCATTTGGGTGGTCTGTGATCGCTTTTCTAAGATGGTCCATCTGGTACCCTTGTCTAAATTGCCTTCCTCCTCTGATTTGGTGCCATTGTTCTTCCAGCATGTGGTTCGTTTACATGGTATTCCAGAGAATATCGTTTCTGACAGAGGTTCCCAGTTTGTTTCGAGGTTTTGGCGAGCTTTTTGTGGTAGGATGGGCATTGACTTGTCTTTTTCCTCGGCTTTCCATCCTCAGACTAATGGCCAGACCGAACGAACCAATCAGACCTTGGAAACATATCTGAGATGTTTTGTTTCTGCTGATCAGGAAGACTGGGTGTCCTTTTTGCCTTTGGCTGAGTTCGCCCTTAATAACCGGGCCAGCTCGGCTACCTTGGTTTCGCCATTTTTCTGCAACTCTGGGTTCCATCCTCGTTTCTCTTCAGGACAGGTTGAGTCTTCGGACTGTCCTGGTGTGGATACTGTGGTGGACAGGTTGCAGCAGATTTGGACTCATGTAGTGGACAATTTGACCTTGTCCCAGGAGAGGGCTCAACGTTTTGCTAATCGCAGACGCTGTGTGGGTCCCCGACTTCGTGTTGGGGATCTGGTTTGGTTATCTTCTCGTCATATTCCTATGAAGGTGTCCTCTCCTAAGTTTAAACCTCGTTTCATTGGTCCGTATAGGATTTCTGAGGTTCTTAATCCTGTGTCTTTTCGTCTGACCCTTCCAGATTCTTTTTCCATACATAACGTATTCCATAGGTCATTGTTGCGGAGATACGTGGCACCTATGGTTCCATCTGTTGACCCTCCTGCCCCGGTTTTGGTGGAGGGGGAGTTGGAGTATATTGTGGAGAAGATTTTGGATTCTCGTGTTTCAAGACGGAAACTCCAGTATCTGGTTAAATGGAAGGGTTATGCTCAGGAAGATAATTCCTGGGTTTTTGCCTCTGATGTCCATGCTCCCGATCTTGTTCGTGCCTTTCATGTGGCTCATCCTGGTCGGCCTGGGGGCTCTGGTGAGGGTTCAATGACCCCTCCTCAAGGGGGGGGTACTGTTGTGAATTCTGTGGCAGAGCTCCCTCCTGTGGTCACAAGTGGTACTTCGGCTGATTTTCTCTGGGAGCTTCCGTTTGTGGAGGAAAGTGGTACTGCGGCTTCTGAGTTTCCTCCGTCAGGTGATCTGGTGAGGTCGTTAGGTGCTTCTCTACTTAACTCCACCTAATGCTTTGATCCTGGCTTCCTGTCAATGTTCCAGTGTTGGACTTGTTTATCCCTGGATCATTCCTGTGGCCTGCTGCTCTGCATAGCTAAGTGCTTCTTTGCTATTTGTTTGCTATTTTTTCTGTCCAGCTTGTCTATTTGTTTTGCTGGAAGCTCTGGGACACAAAGGGTGTACCTCCGTGCCGTTAGTTCGGTACGGAGGGTCTTTTTGCCCCCTTTGCATGGTTTTCTTTAGGGTTTTGTGTAGACCGCAAAGTTATCTTTCCTATCCTCGCTCTGTTAAGAAAGTCGGGCCTCACTTTGCTGAATCTATTTCATCCCTACGTTTGTCTTTTCATCTTACTCACAGTCATTATATGTGGGGGGCTGCCTTTTCCTTTGGGGTATTTCTCTGAGGCAAGGTAGGCTTATTTTCTATCTTCAGGCTAGTTAGTTTCTCAGGCTGTGCCGAGTTGCATAGGCAGAGTTAGGCGCAATCCACGGCTGCCTCTAGTGTTGTTTGGAGAGGATTAGGGATTGCGGTCTGCAGAGTTCCCACGTCTCAGAGCTCGTTCTATGATTTTGGGTTATTGTCAGATCACTGTATGTGCTCTGACCGCTATGTCCATTGTGGTACTGAATTGCCTTTCATAACAGGCGTGCTTGAAGATTATGTCTGAGTCGCCACAGCTGCATGATTTGCGGCTGCTTGACAGGCTGAATACATGTGGGGATTCTCTAACAAAAAGGCAATCCCCACATGTATTCAGTCTGTCAAGCAGCCGCAAATCATTCAACTGCAGCGACTCAAACATAATCTCCGAGCACGCCATAAATACTCGGAGAACACCCGAGCATGCTCAGAAAACCCAAGTAACGAGCACATTCGCCCATCACTACTTGTTACTTATCGATTCACTCATCTCTACACAGATCACAATGCAAGTTGCATCGTGAAGCCCCAGACAAGTTGCACAAATGTTTTTTCGGTGGCACAGCTTCTCTGAGAGTTGCTCTTGCACTACTTTGTAGCCATAGGCATAGATTCTATAGCTACAAAAGGGGTTTCTGGCTCTGTATTAAAAAATTGAGTACAATGAATCTAAAAATGACAAGACATATGTTAGCCAAAAAGAGTAGCTATGAGTATGAGTAAACTTCCAAAATAAACAGGAAGCACACTATTTCCAGCCATTACACTGTGTTTTCCCCAATTTCCCCATCTGCAGGCTCTATCTCTTAATTTGACTCTTAGCTAGTGGGAAGAGATTAGCTGCCATAACTTTTCCCATCCACAGTAGACCACACAGAAAGATTAGTGGCTTTCATTCAATAGTTGCCACACAGACTGAAGCCACAGCAGCATGTCAGAAATTATACACCGATGAGTAAAAGGGTAACAATGTTTTCAACATTTGACTTTCAGGCTCCATATCTCACCATCCACTACAGCTTTGAATGTGAGACTACCATCAATTTATAGACAATCATTTTGGCTATCTCATACAGTACAGACCACAGTTTGGACACACCTTCTCATTTAAAGATTTTTCGGTATTTTCATGACGATGAAAATTGTACATTCACACTGAAGGCATCAAAACTATGAATTAACACATGTGGAATTATATATTTAACATAAAAGTGTGAAAACAACTGAAATTATGTCTTATATTGTAGGTTCTTCAAAGTAGCCACCTTTTGCTTTGATGACTGCTTTGCACACTCTTGGCATTCTCTTGATGAGCTTCAAGAGGTAGTCACCGGGAATGGTCTTCCAACAATCTTGAAGGAGTTCCCAGAGATGCTTAGCACTTGTTGGCCCTTTTGCCTTCACTCTGCGGTCCAGCTCACCCCAAACCATCTCGATTGGGTTCAGATCTGGTGACTGTGGAGGCCAGGTCATCTGGCGTACCACCCCATCACTCTCCTTCTTGGTCAAATAGTCCTTACACAGCCTGGAGGTGTGCTTGGGGTCATTGTTTTGTTGAAAAATAAAAGATGGTCCAACTAAACGCAAACTAGATGGAATAGCATGCCGCTGCAAGATGCTGTGGTAGCCATGCTGGTTCAGTATGTCTTCAATTTTGAATAAATCCCTAGCAGTGTCACAGCAAAACACCCCCACACCATCACACCTCCTCCTCCATGCTTCACGGTGGGAACCAGGCATGTAGAGTCCATCCGTTCACCTTTTCTGCGTCGCACAAAGACACGGTGGTTGGAACCAAAGATCTCAAATTTGGACTCCTCAGACCAAAGCACAGATTTCCACTGGTCTAATATCCATTCTTTGTGTTCTTTAGCCCAAACAAGTCTCTTCTGTTTGTTGCCTGTCCTTAGCAGTGGTTTCCTAGCAGCTATTTTACCATGAAGGCCTGCTGCACAAAGTCTCCTCTTAACAGTTGTTGAAGAGATGTGTCTGCTGCTAGAACTCTGTGTGGCATTGACCTGGTCTCTAATCTGAGCTGCTGTTAACCTGCGATTTCTGAGGCTGGTGACTCAGATAAACTTATCCTCAGAAGCAGAGGTGACTCTTGGTCTTCCTTTCCTGGGGTGGTCCTCATGTGAGCTAGTTTCTGTGTAGTGCTTGATGGTTTTTGCCACTGCACTTGGGGACACTATCAAAGTTTTCCCAATTTTTCGGACTGACTGACCTTCATTTCTTAAAGTAATGATGGCCACTCTTTTTTCTTTACTTAGCTGCTTTTTTCTTGTCATAATACAAATTCTAACAGTCCATTCAGTAGGACTATCAGCTGTGTATCCACCAGACATCTGCACAACACAACTGATGGTCCCAACATCATTTATAAGGCAAGAAATCCCACTTATTAAAGCTGACAGGGCACACCTGTGAAATTAAACCCATTCCCAGTGACTACCTCTTGAAGCTCATCAAGAGAATGCCAAGAGTGTGCAAAGCAGTCATCAAAGCAAAAGGTGGCTACTTTGAAGAACCTACAATATAAGACATAATTTCAGTTGTTTCACACTTTTTTGTTAACCCCTTTACCCCCAAGGGTGGTTTGCACGTTAATGACCGGGCCAATTTTTACAATTCTGACCACTGTCCCTTTATGAGGTTATAACTCTGGAACGCTTCAATGGATCCTGGTGATTCTGACATTGTTTTCTCGTGACATATTGTACTTCATGACAATGGTAAAAATTCTTTGATAGTACCTGCGTTTATTTGTGAAAAAAACGGAAATTTGGCGAAAATTATGAAAATTTCGCAATTTTCCAACTTTGAATTTTTATGCAATTAAATCACAGAGATATGTCACACAAAATACTTAATAAGTAACATTTCCCACATGTCTACTTTACATCAGCACAATTTTGAAACCAAAATTTTTTTTTGTTAGGGAGTTATAAGGGTTAAAAGTTGACCAGCAATTTCTCATTTCTACAACACCATTTTATTTTAGGGACCACATCTCATTTGAAGTCATTTTGAGGGGTCTATATGATAGAAAATACCCAAGTGTGACACCATTCTAAAAACTACACCCCTCAAGGTGCTCAAAACCATATTCTAGAAGTTTATTAACCCTTCTGGTGCTTCACAGGAATTTTTTGAATGTTTAAATAAAAATGAACATTTAACTTTTTTTCACAAAAAATTTAATTCAGCTCCAATTTGTTTTATTTTACCAAGGGTAACAGGAGAAAATGGACCCCAAACATTGTTGTACAATTTGTCCTGAGTATGCCAATACCCCACATGTGGGGGTAAACCACTGTTTGGGCGCATGGCAGAGCTCGGAAGTGAAGGAGTGCCATTTGACTTTTCAATGCAAAATTGACTGGAATTGAGATGGGATGCCATGTTGCGTTTGAAGAGCCACTGATGTGCCTAAACATTGAAACCCCCCACAAGTGACACCATTTTGGAAAGTAGACCCCCTAAGGAACTTATCAAGAGGTGTGGTGAGCACTTTGACCCACCAAGTGCTTCACAGAAGTTTATAATGTAGAACCGTAAAAATAAAAAAATCATATTTTTTCACAAAAATTATCTTTTCGCCCCCAATTTTTTATTTTCCCAAGGGTAAGAGAAGAAATTGGACCCCAACAGTTGTTGTACAATTTGTCCTGAGTACGCTGATACCCCATATGTGGGAGTAAACCACTGTTTGGGCGGATGGGAGAGCTCGGAAGGGAAGGAGCGCCGTTTGACTTTTCAATGCAAAATTGACAGGAATTGAGATGGGACGCCATGTTGCGTTTGAAGAGCCGCTGATGTGCCTAAACATTGAAACCCCCCACAAGTGACACCATTTTGGAAAGTAGACCCCCTAAGGAACTTATCTAGAGGTGTGGTGAGCACTTTGACCCACCAAGTGCTTCACAGAAGTTTATAATGTAGAACCGTAAAAATAAAAAATCATATTTTTTCACAAAAATTATCTTTTCGCCCCCAATTTTTTATTTTCCCAAGGGTAAGAGAAGAAATTGGACCCCAAAAGTTGTTGTACAATTTGTCCTGAGTACGCTGATACCCCATATGTGGGGGTAAACCACTGGGCGGATGGGAGAGCTCGGAAGGGAAGGAGCGCCGTTTGACTTTTCCAAGCAAAATTGACAGGAATTGAGATAGAACGCCATGTTGCGTTTGAAGAGCCACTGATGTCCTAAACATTGAAACCCCCCACAAATGACACCATTTTGGAAAGTAGACCCCCTAAGGAACTTATCTAGAGGTGTGGTGAGCACTTTGACCCACCAAGTGCTTCACAGAAGTTTATAATGCAGAGCCGTAAAAATAAAACAAAATTTTTTTTCCCACAAAAATTATTTTTTTAGCCCCCAGTTTTGTATTTTCCTGAGGGTAACAGGAGAAATTGGACCCCAAAATTTGTTGCCCAATTTGTCCTGAGTGTGATGATACACCATATGTGGGAGTAAACCACTGTTTGGGCGGATGGGAGAGCTCGGAAGGGAAGGAGCGCCGTTTGACTTTTCAATGCAAAATTGACAGGAATTGAGATGGGACGCCATGTTGCGTTTGAAGAGCCGCTGATGTGCCTAAACATTGAAACCCCCCACAAGTGACACCATTTTGGAAAGTAGACCCCCTAAGGAACTTATCTAGAGGTGTGGTGAGCACTTTGACCCACCAAGTGCGACACAGAAGTTTATAATGCGATGATACACCATATGTGGGGGGAACCACTGTTTGGGCACATGGGAGGGCTCAGAAGGGAAGGAGTGCCATTTGAATGCAGACTTAGATGGAATGGTCTGCAGGTGTCACATTGCGTTTGCAGAGCCCCTAATGTACCTAAACAGTAGAAACCCCCCACAAGTGACACCATTTTGGAAAGTAGACCCCCTTAGGAACTTATCTAGATGTGTGCTGAGCGCTTTGACCCACCAAGGGCTTCACAGAAGTTTATAATGTTTGGGCGTATGGGAGGGCTCGGAAGGGAAGGAGCTCCATTTGGAATGAGGACTTAGATGGAATGGTCTGCAGGTGTCACATTGCATTTGCAGAGCCCCTAATGTACCTAAACAGTAGAAACCTCCCACAAGTGACACCATTTTGGAAACTAGACCCCCTAAGGAACTCATCTAGATGTGTTGTGATAGCTTTGAACCCCCAAGTGTTTCACTACAGTTTGTAACGCAGAGCCGTGATAATTAAAAAAAAAAATCTTTCCCCCCAAAATTATTTTTTAGCCCCCAGTTTTGTATTTTCCCGAGGGTAAGAGGAGAAATTCGACCCCAAAAGTTGTTGTCCAATTTGTCCTGAGTACGCTGATACCCCGTATGTTGGGGGAAACCACCGTTTGAGCGCATGGCAGAGCTCCGAAGGGAAGGAGCGCCATTTGGAATGCAGACTTAGATGGAATGGTCTGCAGACGTCACATTGCGTTTGCATAACCCCTAATGTACCTAAACAGTAGAAACCCCCCACAAGTGACCCCATATTGGAAACTAGACCCCCATGGGAACTAATCTAGATGTGTTGTGAGAACTTTGAACCCCCAAGTGTTTCACGACAGTTTATAACGCAGAGCCGTGAAAATAAAAAATCTTTTTTTTTCCCACAAAAAATATGTTTTAGCCCTGAGTTTTGTATTTTTCCAAGGGTAACAGGAGAAATTGGACCCCAAAAGTTGTTGTCCTATTTGTCCTGAGTACGCTGATACCCCATATGTTGGGGTAAACCCCTGTTTGGGCACACGGGAGAGCTCGGAAGGGAAGAAGCACTGTTTTACTTTTTCAACGCAGAATTGGCTGGAATTGAGATCGGACGCCATGTCGCGTTTGGAGAGCCCCTGATGTGCCTAAACAGTGGAAACCCCACAATTATAACTGAAACCCTAATCCAAACACATCCCTAACCCTAATCCCAACAGTAACCCTAACCACACCTCTAACCCAGACACACCCCTAACCCTAATCCCAACCCTATTCCCAACCGTAAATGTAATCTAAACCCTAATTGTAACTTTAGCCCCAACCCAAACTGTAGCCCTAGCCCTAACCCTAGCCCTAACCCTAGCCCTAACCCTAGCCCTAGCCCTAACCCTAGCCCTAACCCTAACCCTAGCCCTAACCCTAGCCCTAACCCTAACCCTAGCCCTAACCCTAGCCCTAACCCTAACCCTAGCCCTAACCCTAGCCCTAACCCTAACCCTAGCCCTAACCCTAGCCCTAGCCCTAACCCTAACCCTAACCCTAGCCCTAACCCTAGCCCTAACCCTAGCACTAACCCTAGCCCTAACTCTAACCCTAGCCCTAATGGGAAAATGGAAATAAATACATTTTTTTAATTTTTCCCTAACTAAGGGGGTGATGAAGGGGGGTTTGATTTACTTTTATAGCGGGTTTTTTAGCGGATTTTTATGATTGGCAGCCGTCACACACTAAAAGACGCTTTTTATTGCAAAAAATATTTTTTGCGTTACCACATTTTGAGAGCTATAATTTTTCTATATTTTGGTCCACAGAGTCATGTGAGGTCTTGTTTTTTGCGGGACGAGTTGACGTTTTTATTGGTAACATTTTCGGGCACGTGACATTTTTTGATCGCTTTTTATTCCGATTTTTGTGAGGCAGAATGACCAAAAACCAGCTATTCATGAATTTCTTTTGGGGGAGGCGTTTATACCGTTCCGCGTTTGGTAAAATTGATAAAGCAGTTTTATTCTTCGGGTCAGTACGATTACAGCGACACCTCATTTATATCATTTTTTTATGTTTTGGCGCTTTTATACGATAAAAACTATTTTATAGAAAAAATAATTATTTTGGCATCGATTTATTCTCAGGACTATAACTTTTTTATTTTTTTGCTGATGATGCTGTATGGTGGCTCGTTTTTTGCGGGACAAGATGACGTTTTCAGCGGTACCATGGTTATTTATATCTGTCTTTTTGATCGCGTGTTATTCCACTTTTTGTTCGGCAGTATGATAATAAAGCGTTGTTTTTTGCCTCGTTTTTTTTTTTTTTTTCTTACGGTGTTTACTGAAGGGGTTAACTAGTGGGCCAGTTTTATAGGTCGGGCCGTTACGGACGCGGCGATACTAAATATGTGTACTTTTATTGTTTTGGTTTTTTTATTTAGATAAAGAAATGTATTTATGGGAATAATATTTTTTTTTTTTCATTATTTTGGAATATTTTTTTTTATTATTTTTACACATTTGAAATTTTTTTTTTTTACTTTTTTACTTTGTCCCAGGGGGGGACATCACAGATCAGTGATCTGACAGTGTGCACAGCACTCTGTCAGATCACTGATCTGACATGCAGCGCTGCAGCCTTCACAGTGCCTGCTCTGAGCAGGCTATGTGAAGCCACCTCCCTCCCTGCAGGACCCGGATCCGCGGCCATCTTGGATCCGGGGCTCGAGCAGGGAGGGAGGGAGGTAAGACCCTCGCAGCAACGCGATCACATCGCGTTGCTGCGGGGGGCTAAGGGAAGCCCGCAGGGAGCCCCCTCCCTGCGCGGTGCTTCCCTGCACCGCCGGCACATCGCGATCATCTTTGATCGTGGTGTGCCAAGGGTTAATGTGCCGGGGGCGGTCCGTGACCGCTCCTGGCACATAGTGTCGGATGTCAGCTGCGATAGGCAGCTGACACCCGGCCGCGATCGGCGGCGCTCCCCCCGTGAGCGCCGCCGATCGCGCTGGACGTACTATCCCGTCCATGGTCATAGGGGCCCACCCCACATGGACAGGATAGTACATCCGATGTCAGAAAGGGGTTAAATATATAATTCCACATGTGTTAATTCATAGTTTTGATGCCTTCAGTGTGAATGTACAATTTTCATAGTCATAAAAATGCAGAAAAATCTTTAAATGAGAAGGTGTGTCCAAACTTTTGGTCTGCACTGTACATAAATTTGACTTGCAACTATTTAGCATATAACTAGGTATGCGGATTCTAGTTATGTCACTGGATTGTTACTGTTTTGCTCCTAAAAAGCTAAATTTAATTTTTTTTATTATTTTTTAAGTATTTTGTAAATCCACCTTTGGCTTTCAACACTGCCTGAATCCTTCTGGTCATGCTCTTGATCAGATTCAAGGAGGTCTTGATGAAAATCTGATTCTAGGTCTCTTCTACATGTTCCCAAGGTTAGTGAATACTAGTTGACACACTTGGGTATGTATACAGCTTGTTCCCACAAGTGTTTGATTGGGTTGAGGTCTGGGTGGCCGATACAGCACCTCTGCTTCATTGTCATTGAACTATTTCTTCTCCAATATCGACACTTTCTTCGGGTCGTTGTCTTGCTGGGACACTATGTTGTCCTTTTCATACCCTTAGTACTTGAGTGTAAGAAGTACCTCGTCTTGTAGGATTCTCATATATAGCTCAACATTGAGACCACCATCGATCATAGACATGTATCCAATGCCTTTGGCTGTGAAACAACCTCACATCATCAGGCTTCATCCACTGAAATTGACAGTTCCTTCAATTTCTCGATCCATTAACCCCTTTTTCCCTGGTTTCTTCCAGAACCATTTGCACCCATCAGAATCTAGTCTATTGACTTTCATCTCATCCCTCCAAATCACCCATTTCCAATCTTCTACTGTCCACTTTTCATAATTTTTTGCAAACTCGAGTCTACGCGTTTTATGACAATATTGAAGTTGAGGCTTCTTCACCTTTTTTCGGGCCACCATTCCAGACTTGTGTAACGTGTGTTGCAGGGTGCTTGCATGGACATCTGTGATCTCACTATTACGAAGCATGCGAGCCAGTTTCACTACAGTGTTTGTCACACCAGAACTGATAGATCTTGGGATGAGCCGACTTGTTGTCTCTGATATTTTGCCTGGACATCCACCTCTTGGCTTTTGAATAGATAGATGGACTTCATTTCGTATTCTTCTACTGTCATCACTCACATGATGTAGTCTTCTTGGCCGAGAGACCGCTATCGATGAACTGAATGATTCAGTTTCTCTTTTCGTGGGAAATCGTCTTCATGGCTGCTCCTCGACTCGAGCCAGTGACCTTTCCCTTGGGAATAAACCTAATAACACACTAAGCTATTAGGGAATATGAGAACAGGTTGTTGTAACTTGTAGAATGCAGGAAGAAAAAGATTTTTACACCACCAGGAGCAAAACAGTAACAATGCATTGACATGACTAAAATCTGCATAACTAATAACATGCTCTATGGAATTAATTCATTCATTGGTAGGATATTGGAGACAAATCCAGAGGATGAGATAGTAAATATAATAATATCCTAATAATTGACACCCACTAGCTTAGCAAATTTCCTTATTATTCCCTCTGCTTGTTTTCTCAGTTTGCTCCTCACTCTTTCTCCTTCATTATCCTTTTCCAAAAGGTGTGTAACCTGACACTTCATTGGACTGGCAGTCTGTCTTGTCTAGTTGATATGATTTTTTTTCAGAGTCCATGACTGTCATGATATGTACTTTTGCCCTGTCCTGTATTTGAATAATAGCCATTCTTCCTCACAACAGGTGGCTAGTCAAATGTACATACTGCATAGACTACTTGGAGCCCACCAGTCTAGAATCTTCTGGTGGACCCAACCATGGAATAGAAGGTGTGACCCCTACCCCCCTTCATGGGCGGATCCCAGGAGCGCAGATAATCCATTCTTATTTTGAGATCAGATGTGAGTTGATCCTTGAAGGAGAAGGAGTGGGGATTCTTAGCTGAGGCAAGACCCCACGCCCATCTGGGATTGCGGAAGCGAACGGGGCGAGACTTGAGCTGAGGACATATCTCGTCGTTCGTGAGATTGTTTTGGGATCCCTTGGACTCGTGTGGACTATTGCTTTGTTAGCTGGCACAAGGATTATCGGGAGGTGCCCCCGAACCTGTTCCGTTGGACTAATTGTGGACTCTGAAGATCTACCAGCGTTCTTGATAATAAATCTGTGGAATCATCCCTTGGCCTGTTGCCCCTTCTTGCTCTGCCGTACACCCCGTCACAATGACGAACTTACAATGAAAGGGAAGAGGAAAAAGTGTCGCCTAAGTAAACTAAAGCAGAAATTCTCTGATAAGACATATTACAAAGGTTTTTATTTTCGTTTTTACTATTGATATGTAAAGTTGGTTCAAATTACAATTTCCCTTTAAAAAAGATATGCCAACTTATTAAGTTATTACCTATCCATACAATAGTTGGTGGATTGCTCATTAATGGGGGTCCAACTAATTAGAATGAGGCTCCATAATCTCCCATTCAATTTGACCAATGGCCCCACATATATACCACTGCTCCATTCATTGTCTTTGGGGCTAAGTACAGCACAAAAATATCTCTGATATCCCACGAACTATGATCTATTCAAAAGGAGCACTTCAGAGCCCCGATCTCTGGAACAGTGGGCGTCCCGGTAATCAGCAAGTTATCACCTATCCTGGTGATAGGTAATAACTTGATAATTGGGATAGTCCCCCTTTTTTATACTCCATTTAAATGGTCAGTATATGGTCTCACATTTTTTTTTTTTTACCATCCTGCCATCATTTTCTTTTTTAAAAAAAAATAAGTTTTGATGTTTTAGTAAAGTTATAAAAAGCACAGCTCCTTTCAGATAGATAATGGAGGTCTAGATGACCTGCTGAGTCCTGCACGTGGTTCCCTTTATTTACAAAAGTCCTCTTTTACAAAACTATCATCTGCGGAGTAACCAGGATAAACCATTGTGTTCTATTCACTTTATTTCCCACTGAATTAAATACAAAGCTATTACCTTCATGGGAAAAAGCTTTACCAACTTTATAAATAATGGACTGGTAGACGCAGCACTGTCTTTTCTCTATACGCTTGTTCGCTTTTGATTCACGGCGTGTAGTATTTAAGACATATAGGGGTTCCTGCTACACAATAAATCCCTCAATGTTACAAAGGATGGAAAAACACAAGCATTTTAGAGATAATTCATGCTGCTGCTTCTTTCAAAAATGTTTAATGCAGACTGAACGAACCAACATGAACAGCCATTGTCCTCAACAATCAATTTAGCATAGAACATTCCTGTGCACTTTTATGTCTTCCTAAGGTGTAACTCCAGGCAAATTTTCCTAGCACGTACATTGAAGCTGCTGGGGTTATAATGCATACCAGGGTCATTAATTCTAAATTGCAAAAAATAATTTTCTAAGGTGTACGGTACACTATTAGTCCTTAAAGAAGATACAAAGCAGAAAGTGATGTCAAATGGAGAAGAATTAATTGGGTAGAAGTGAAAACTGAGCAATTGTAAGTACAAAGTACCCATATAATATGATGACTGCAATATATTAAGAGGATAAAAATTTTGATGGGAGGAGGAGCGCTTCTGTACAATCATAAAAACAATTGCCCCGTCTGACATCACATTCCACTCTGCAGCTATTGGCTGAAATGCTTACGGTTCACCTTCGTGCTCTGACCACTCCCTATATGCATGCAGCACGTAATACTGGTAATCTAGAAATTCCCTTTGCTTTCTGGTCCAAATGCAGAAGGAACAGATAAAGTAGAGCAGAAAAGTCTTGAGAAGTAAATGTCTGGGCTAGGTCCAATATTCTGTGTACGGTTGATGATAAATTAGTGAAATCACTAGTCTGTTCCTGCCTGGGCCATAGCAAAGATTGTGCTGTGATTAGGTCCCAAGTGGGTTGTCTCAGCGCCAGGGGTGTAGCTTAAAAACGTGAGGGCCCCAGTGCAAAATCTTCAACTGGGCCCCTATATCTTGGATCTTGAACAGTATTGGTCTGCTAATATGGACCAAAGGGACCTTTTGCTCCAGGGCTTGGGTGCAACGTCAACCCCTGCACCCACAATAGTGATTCCCCTGCTTAGAGTGCCACATCCTCCTTACAGTTTATGTGGGGGAAATACAGGTCTAAAATCTTGGTAGCAAAACTAATGGTCAGTAATAGAAATAGTGCAAAACGATTGACAAGACTCTGTCCAATAGCCGCGTCGGTAATCTGTGGTCGATGGGCGGGAGGCCTGCAAACTACTTCCTACCTGACAACATCTATGGCTTTATCCCTTGATTAGCCTGCCTGGTGTTACATCAAATATGCATAAAGCTGCAATGATGACATCACACCAGGCTGCCTATGGAGGAGTAAGAATGCTTTAAAAAAATAAATGTTAATAGTTTTACTTTTATCAATTCGCAAAATGCAAAGTGAATGAACGAAAGGGAAATCTAAATCAAATCAATATTTGGTGTGGCAGGTAGGTTGCTTCAAACATATTGGATAACTAACCACAGATTATTATTATTATTTCCATGGTGCTATACATGTAAAAAAGATTTTTGAATATTTAACATACATAGCATTAAACAAACTGACAAACTGGTACAGAGGGGTAGAGGACCCTGCCCTCATTGACTAACAATATACAGGAGGAAAGGAGAGATCTGTGGATGTTGCTTGTGCAAATCCTTCTGCTCTTCATGTAATCCCAGACAGAAACAATGATGTTCAGATCGATGATGTTTGGGACCAATGTGCTGTTGCAGAATAAATTTGGAACCAGACGCCTCCCTGTTGGTATTGCATGATGGACAAGTATCCACCTGTAGCTGTGTCCCACTAGTTGCTGCCAGCTTTGAGCTGATGGCACTGCTGAGCATTTTCCAATTTCGAAAGGTAAGTAAACATGATATGTCTTTCATCTGCTGCACTAAGTTCCCTTGGATGATGACTACATTGCCCATAACTTGGTGTCCTCAATGCTGAGAAATACAGGCAGATACTTATCCATCATGCTGTACCATCAGTTAGGTGTCTCACTGACTCTGAACTTATTGTGCATCAGGACGACCACAAACATACAGAATATCTTAATCAAGAACTATTGTTAGCGTAAAGAAGAACAATGAGTACTGGAAGTGATGATATGGCCCACAGAGCCCTGATCTTAACATCAAGTCTGTGTTGGATTACATAAAGAGTAAATAGGATTTGCCCAAGTGACAGCTGCAGAAGATGAGTGTTCAGTTCTCCAAGATGTTTGGCACAATCTCCAAACCGAGTTCCTTCAAAAACATTGTCTAACTGACTAGAAGAATTGATGTAATTTTGAAGACAAAGGTGGTCACATCAAATATTGATTCAGTTTAAATTTCTTTTTTAACTTTTTCACTTTACATTTTGCTAAAAAATAAGTTAAAACTTCTATTTTTTTACTTTTTCTTACTTTGCAGCATTTTTTCCACACCGGTCTAAAACCTTTTGTATAATGCTGTAAACAAATGCACCAACTTGATACGGTACATGAGCGACATGTTTGCACATGCCGATGATTGGGAACGAGTATTCTTACAATGCATGATCAACCCAAGTTAAAGAGCTTCTAGTAAAAAATATATATATATATCAGTACTGTATAATCAAAAATTACGGAATGGCTTATGCTTCCCTATACCATGCATCTATGATGTTGTAACTAGAGTATTTAGTCTGTGAGAGTGAAAAACTTGTCTAGAGGTTCTAAAATGGTAATATCGCTGGAAATAATTGTTCTAATGAGTTAAAACCACTCATTGCTCAGTATTAATAAAAGTAAAGTACGTATCTTTAGTCATTTGCCATCTCCAATATTTTCAAACACAAAGGTGATGAGTAGTGATGCAATGTCACCAAGTGAAGTTATGGAAAGACAAAAATCCCTCAAGACTAAGTCAAAGGCCTGATCAAGTCAATTGTTCATATTGCAGTAATTACCTCAAATCAACTGGCCTAAATTTCTTCATCCTCCTCAACCGTAAAAGGCACTGTGACATTGAGACTCCACGAGGATCAAATATCACTAGGCCACGCTCTACCCCAAAGAAAGACTTTTCACAATCCATTATTCATTATCTGCAGAAATGTAAATGGCCTCACATTACAATTCCTGCTTATTGTTAAGATACTCTGTTTAGTCACTTGGGTCTCGGAGCCATTTTAGTGCCATAAGCCAGTCGCCTTCACACAGCTTCTTAAAATTGAAGTAAAAATTCATGTCTTCCACCGCTTCTCGAGAACTCTGAGAATGTCTGTAGGCTGTAACAATCTGAGGAAATCCAACTTTCATTGCAAATCATTTGTTTTGACGTTAATCATCTGAGCGCATGGCTCCGAGCTTTGTGTGATGTAGTGTAATTTGATTTGTAGAGTGTGAGAATTTTATAACAGTCATTTGCGAATAAATTACTTAGCAGTTTTCTGCTCTGAAGAAACTTATTTGTGGCATAATTTAATTTGTTTCCATAAATAAGTGAATGACCTTCACATATAATTCTCTTGTGAATTATGGGACACTCGACTACTAGTGGAGAAAAGTCTTGTTTTACCACCAGTCCCTGATCGGCCTTATTTATAGTTTGTGTATTTTTGGGATATTTTAGGCTTGAATCCCAGGAAGGGGAAAATTATAATAGCTAAAATGCGACAACCTTGAGATGGAGCTTAAATGTTGTATCTGAAGATCACGTCATCGTGAATTAATGTTGTCTGGCTCAATAATGTATATAGGAAAACTTTATATTTATAATGGCTGTTTGAGGTCACAGGCACAGACTTGGCACAAGCCACTCCATCTGAGAGACTGCAGAGAAATCTCAATCCCCTTTAACCCCTGTACAGTTATCTAGTTTTATAATGGGAACCAGTGGAATGCTACCATGATGTGGCTGATGTCCAGCGGTGGGAATGGTCCCCAAGCAGGGTCAAAGCCGAGAGGTCACATCAAGGACAAAATCAGGATCCATAAGAATAGTCTGAGACAAGCCGGGGGCAAGCAGGAATACATTCAATTAAACAGAAGACACACACCTAATCATGGGAACACTAAACAATATCAGGCAGCTTCCAGCAGTAAGCTCGAAGCCTTAGTAGAGTGTGGTGCTCTTCAATTGGATGGCACAGGGAGCTGATACTTTCAGCTGGAAGCACATACACCCATACTGTCAGACTGACTGCACTACAAGTCCTAGCCATTTTAACCCCAGTTTTTGGACAGAGCTCTTCATCCAAAGCTTATGGTTCTCACATTTCTATCACCAGTGCAGCCTGCAGAGTGAATAGCTACCGTACCTCATACATGTCCTGATATTGATATTCCCCTGAAACACTGCATTAGGTAGGCATTGAGTTACTGCCGCTGCACAGGGGGAATCTCAAGCCATGTCCTCTGTGGTCTCCCATTCTTCCTCAGCCGCAGAGGATCCTGCTCAGCAGAGACGTCAGCCCCAGTGTCTTGCTCAGGCTAAGGCTGTGCGTCTGGTTGCTGCTGCCTTCCCAGGTCCAGCTATAGCAACATTAGTTAGCGGTGAGAAGACGGTCCTGGGACTAAGTCCTGCTTTTGGCCTTCTGAGTATGCCCGCGAGATGACCACTCATTGGTGGTCGGATGTCACATGCCCAAGTCCTCAAGCAGCTTGGATTGGTCCTTTGGTAAGGTCCCGGAAGACTGCGGCTATAAAAGGATCGCACGGCTGTGCGCTAGTATATCCCTAAATTGTGGTGTGTGTGTGTGCAAGTGTGAAAGTCTCTGGTGAAAGCTCCTAATGATCCCCTAACCCTCGTGTTGTGACTGTGTCTGGGTGATTGGAGTCAGAGACAGCGCCTAGTTGGGACATTCCTAGCACGACGCCGTCGCTCACGTTGCACAAAACACGATCAATAGCGTCTGGTAGTGACGTTCGCCAGTGCGGCGCTGCGTGCACTCTGTGCGCTAAATTTACTAGTTAGCCTTAGTTAGTGGCGTTTGCCAGTGCAACGCTGCTCGAACTCAGTGCGCTAAATATTCTGAGTTCTGTGCCCTATGTCAGTTAACAGGGTACAGTCCTCATATCTTACTTTACAGTGGTTCTGTGAAGCAACAGACTCCGCTGGGGTTCACACCGGGTGACTGTTAACCCACGTGTGCTCAGGTGTTATACCACCATATAGTGCACGCCATTACTGAGCAGCAGTATTCCATCTCTGCACAGTGGACCCCGGGTTGCGAATGTACCTTAATGTTATATTATATTTGATGCGTTCTGCCAACCCTAACACACTGTAACCTCATACCTTCTGAAAAAATGTCAGTGTTTGGATGCATAAATGTGAGATTGTTTTTTTGGAAGGTATGAGGTTACAGTGTTTGGGGGGAAGTCATAGCTGTTTGAGAAGGGTAGGGCTGGCAATATCTGTATGCATAGAAGTGGCAGTGTTTTTATGAATGAAAAGGCAGGAATTGTATGGGGCAGGGTAGCTATACTATATCTACAGAGGAATAGGGTGGTCCATGCTTGGATGCATAGAGTGCGGTATTATCGGAGAATGTACCAGGAAAGAGAAGTGGTAGTTTTGTATATTGGGTAGGCATGGCACAGTTTGGATGCATAGGAGTGGCAGGTTTTTGAGTCTTAAAAGGGGAGGCAGTGTTTGCGGGAAGGATAGCTGTGTTGGAAGGGGGAACTAGAGATAAGTTGAATCAAACTAACAGCAACAACATCTAAGTTGTAAGTGTGCTTTAACAGTAGGAGATACAATAAAAATGGCTTACCAAAGAGTGACCATCAGACGCTCCGCCGGTGAAATGGAGAATAGTCAATACGTGTCACTCCTTCAGATGAGATGTCGAAATCGGTCCACCAAAAGATCGAAGTTCTCCGCTTTCATCCTCACATATGAGAAAAATTTCTCGGGGTCTCCTCGTAGCTCCAGGTACAGTGTAGACAACACCCCACAAGTCATTCTCTGTGCAGTGATGGAGTGGATCCACAAACGCCGTCGGCGCAGATGCATTATGCACTGTCTCTCTCGCTCCTTCTCTAGAACAATAGGTTTCAAACGATTCGCCTCCACAATAAAATCCACGTTGATCTTCAGAATATTCGCAATAACGCCTTCCATCTTGCTCTCCAACCTGCTCCTCTACAACCTGTCAAAGATGGGCTGTAGGAACACTGTATATATAGGTTTTCAGTAGCCAATCACATTTTGGAACCTCCCAGGGGCATTTTTAAAAATTGGATAAGTCAAAAAATGGATTAAAAAACCTGAAGAAATGGATGCAAACCTGATGAAACAGATCCGGTAGTCAGATCCAGCAGAAAACCGGATCCGTTTCATCAGTTTTTTACATTTTACGCCGGATTCGGCTCTCTTGCGCGACGCCGGAATCAGCATGGTGGCAAAAACCTGATGTGTGAAAGTAGCCTAATGATGTGAGGAGCAGCTGTGCAGTCTTCCTTATAATGCCTTGTAGCTATCACATTGCATGGTCTAGCCAAGTCATTTATCTTCACTTTTCTTCTTCATCCAGTACAGACCGCCATCACTTCTTCCAGTCAAGACTTGTCTCTGCAGAAAATAACAGTTATGTATAGCTAATTGCTTCCAGATCACATTCCCCACTCTCCCCCAACTTCAACACTATGAAGAAAAAAGCGACATAGTGCCGTCCTGCACAGTAACAGGACCCCTCCTCCATTGATCACCCTCAAGCCATCACCATTGGCTGTTCCACACACCCCGGTCTCAATTCATAATCATTTACTGTATATGTGTATTACCATTGCTTACTGTCATGCTCTACTAAGGAGCCAGACGGTGCACGGCGAGATGGCTGGGAAGGGAAGCACTGCAACTAGATAAAGATTAGAGGTACACCCATGAATTTTTCCCCGCACAATCCTGAGCTTCCAGACATCCCTAAATGGGTTCCTTCACACCGTGCGATGATCACGTTTCTAATTCCAAAGCACGACCCTCATCACTAGTGCGTGGGGCAGCAGGAACACTAGTCCTGGTCTATAATACAGACACAAAGGGAAACAGACAAGGGTAAAAAAAAACACAAGCACACTCAGCACACCCAGACTAAGGAATGGTATATAAAGGGAGAGGAAGTGAGAGGCAAACCAAAAGGGATATAAGGGAAGGAAAACACCAGACAAGCTATCAAACAGCAATCTCTGGAGACAACTCCTAAACGACTTCTCTTTCCACGGGTCACAGCTTCAAACCAACTCCTAGGTATAGCAAGCTATCACTGGCAACTACCCAAGCTAATAGGAGAGTACTTATAACAGAGGGACGTGGAGAAAATCAGAATAGCTGGGATAACTCAGGATGGAAAGCTTTAGGAGACAAGTAGGAGAATTTAACACTTGAAACCAATGAACAAGGGAAATCTGCATAGCTACCTGGAAAACAAAGCAGATCCAACCACTGTAGGTGTGCATCTAGCCAAATGCTATGATCTTGTGAACCTTGAATTAGAGGTAACCACTCTCTGTCTCGGTTCCTCCATGACACCTATCATCCATTTACAACATGAGAGATAGGTTGAGGTTGCTTGAACATCATAAAGGTGGTGTTAACATTACAGTGCTCAAAATGGGTTCAATTCAGTCCTAAGAGATCTCCAAAGTGTTATAGACCTATTTCAAGGCAATGAGAAGCTTTTTATTATTTAGTTCAACACAAGTCTACTTTTTGGAGAAATTTTGCTGAAACCATCTAATTTGAATTTAAAACAATTCGCTCATCTCTAGTTGGGGCCACAATGTTTGGATGCTTAGATGTTGCATTGTTGGAGAAGATACTATTGGCAGTGTTTACATTTGATGATGTTATGAATGAGGGGCCTATATCGTTATATACATAATCAATATCTCTTGAAGAAAACATACAATCAGCTCACCTGCCTTCCTCCACTCCCATGTTTCAGATTAGTAGAAATCATTGTCTTTCTTCAACCTTCCATTATCTGAACATTAGAAAAATAAATGTAGGTGATTTTCCAGAGAGAAACATTTCTAAACAATAGTGCAAAAAAGTCCATGATGGCACAGGTTGACATAAATAGTAAGTACTTGTTAGGATCAGTCTTACGCTTCACCATTGTTGAGCGGTACCAAAGTCCTAGACCTGGGTGTGAGTCGCACAATTATTTCACAATTGAATGTCCATTAAACCTGTTTGTACTCCACATCACACATTTCCCAGTACTTATCAATGGAAAACACTGTAGAAGAACTGATTTTTTTTCTGGCTTCAAAACTGTGCTAATTTCCCATTCTCATCACTGTCAAACCCAAAGAAAGACCGGAGAAGATTGGGTTTGCAGAATGTGAATTACATCAAGATGGCCCCCTGGGGAAATCAAATTACTAGCACAATAGCCACCTGACTATCTTCATATTTGGAAAATAATGCAACCTTGATATTATTAACATATTTTCATTGGATTGGTTTCCGTATTTGGCCACAATATTTTGTGTAGATGAATTTGAAATATTTTCCTTTTCTTGGCCTATTTTTACCGCTTTTCTAGAAGGATGATGAGCTATCAAAACGGATCATTTAGGCACCAGCTGTGATTCCATCTCCTTGATTCATTTTTTTTTCCTATCTGGCTAATAATCTATTCATAATCACTCAAAGTTTTAGCTTTGCGGCTCTAACGATCATTAATCATGGATATAATTCTATGACAGCGGGGTCATGTCCCACTAACAATGTACACCTTGTTTGCCTTAAAATGCTAATCACTTCTCTGAAAAATTAATGAGGGTCTAAAGATATTGATATTACATCTGTGTTATAATGAAGGAATGTTCAAACAAACGCGGCTTCAAAAAGATACCTACTTGTTTAGGACAGTGCAATGAATACATTATTAATATGCAGCTAGCAATCTACATAGACAGGATGTTATATCTTTATATGCCAGCACTTAGAAATGGCAATCATAACTATTGCTTCTATACACTATCATAGATAGTGAAAATAGATATTCTTTGTTACAACTGAATACATGTTATTAAAAGGTCACTCATTTATTAAAAGGTCCTGGTATGTATGCAGCCTTCTCTCCCAAAAGTTTAAGATTATTATGTAGCATGGGGTTTACCCCTAAAATGGAAGCTATCATCAGAAAATGACATTGTTTAATGACATTTATTACAAAAATTATATTAGTAATCTTGCAATTTTCTCAGTGGGGATGTTTTAGACTCTTATTTTCTGCTCTTTCAGAAGAGTTTTCAGTAGCCTCCTTATCATCAGAGTCAAGATTACAATGACAGTTAACACCTCTATACGCAGACGATAACACAGAATCCACCAATCCACAATATATGTCACAGCTGACTCTGTTCCCCTTCCCTTGACCTATGCAAACACTCATTAGAAACTTCAATGCACTGACCATTGTGACTCATGTACATGTATTATTTCCTGATACAAAATGAAGTCTAATAAAAGATCCAGAGGTTGGTGCGAAAATTGTTACATTTCTGTGTTTTTTTCTTTTAAATACAGATTGAGATATGTAAAAAGAAAAAAATATTGTCATACACTTTCAAATGGCACAAGCCAACACACAGATAAGGTACAGACGTCTGATTTTAATATAGCTGAGCTGGCACAGTATATAGTGCCGCGCAGATCCAAACTTGTAAATCACTGAACAGTTTATGTAACCACCTTTTTCAGGGTCCTGTTTGCCAAATATTGTGCCTCACCCCCAGACGTTTGTTGCTTCACACAGTCCTACATACATATCTCAGTTTTCTAGTTGTATGCAGACTTTTGCCTCTCTCAGACCTGCTCTGAAGAGATATGGTGTTTTGACCTAGACCCGGTTTCTCAAAAGTTCCTCGTCTATAATCCAGACTTTGCTGCACTGATCTGTTTAGTTTGGAAAGCATTCAGTAGGGCATATGCCACAAGGCTAAACCTCAGGCCTCCACAATGTTCCACCTCAGGCCTCCACAATGTTCCTTCACTCCAGATAAAAAGGTATCCCTCCCGCCTTGGCCATGACCAATCAAGGGCTACTGCTGTGCCAATCTTTCCTACTTTCTTCTGAAATTAGCTAAGGCATCAGGTTTGAACACACCATCATCCCTTGCTGGTTCCCTAATGGGCTCGCCTAACTTCTCTAACCTTAGCAGATTCCTTCAGACTCACCACCTCAAGACTAACGTTACACCCAAGCCAATACCAGTTCAACAGAGGACTACACATTATACTGTTTGCTACCCATGTTCACTGTCTACTCTGACACCTCCTCAGACCCCTACCATTGAATCACTTCAGAGACATTCACGATAAGTCTTCCTTACAGGTTCGCCTTAATTCTCCAGTCAACACCTACTGCAGCACCAGGCCCAATCCTATAATTACTCACCAACCAGAAGAACTTCTTGCACTTATTACAGACCAATGCCGGATCCTTGTTCATCACCAAAGCTTCTACTTTATTGCTCTCTCGTCAGTTCTTCTCTACAGATTGGTGGCGCAAAGTATCAGTGCCAGTATTAAGTTCCTTCGAAGCCTAGATAACTTTACAATAAACTTTCATTGTTTCATACTTACCAACTATCTGAAATTTCCCCGAAATCTCCAGAGTTTTCCAAAATCACAGCAAATTTGGATCATTCTCGACTAAGAGTAGATGAGGTTTATAATGCTACCCAAAATGTGGGTGTTCCAGGGTCGGATGGGGGCATTACTGGGATGATCGTGGTGATACATGGTGGGGTTAGATGGGTGGGACTTAAGCATTCCTATACTCCCAACAGAAATATTGGTAAATACAACATAACCTGATGCTCCGATGAGAGAAATTATGTGCAGACCAGTGGAAAACAAATTTTCACAAGCAGTTGTAAGTTTTAATATTTAGAGATAGAGACAGAGTTGAATTTTACACATGGTAAAGCAACTGGGTGGTTCATACTCTTCACTTGTAGCATCAAGGCCATTGACTTTAAAATAGCACCTGGTGAGCATCAGCATGGTGTTTCCTACCTGTACTTAGAGTTCAGTAAATGAGCCTTTATGTGCAAATTTCCATGATGGATACAGCATATTATGGAGCAGAAAAGGTTTTCTACACTAAGAATATTTCAAAGGCTCAATTTCAAAAAAGGTAAATCCGCCATTTGATCTCTGCAGGACGCCTCTCGTATCTACTATTAAAGAGCTAATTCTGGGCAATGGATCAATCTGCTGCTATTTATCTTGGATTTTTATTGTAATCCGTTGATATCACATCCCATCCCCCATAATCATGTTACCGCTATGCACTGTTCAGTTTATGATTAACTTATGCTAAATCGTGTTAGAAAATGAATCCAAAAGAGAGGACGACCTCAATGGTGTGGTATTTTTCCTCAAAGATTTCTTTCAATGTTTTATAGTACATTGACTACATCCTTAACAACAACACAATTACCAGTACTAATACTACTTCTCTACTACTGCAACAGTAGCTGCTGTATTTCTGTATGATGCATTAGGCTATGCTCACACTGATTTTTTTTTTTAAAAAACGTGTTTTCAAGAAGAAACCGCTTTATGAAATTCTCTTTTTGGGGGGGAGGTTTTGAAGAAGATTTTCTTTCTTGGAAGCGGTTTTGAAGAGGTTTTTTGAAGAGTTTTGGAAATGGTTTTTGCCCTCTTGATTGGACAGTGATTCGCTTGAAGAAGTTTCTTTCAGGATCTGCTTCAAAGAAGTGACATGCACTTTAATTTTTCCTCACAGTTTTCAAATCTTCTTCAAGAAAGAAAAAAGTACACTGTCAAAAGCCTTAACCAATTTCATAACACTCTCTGAGCATCCAGGCCCTGATGGCCAGATATTTTTGACAACCAAAGAAACGTTTTTAAACATGGTCAAGCATACTCCCTAATTCCTCTGAGACCTTCAGCTATTGGATCTCAAAGCTGAACACCTGGCATGAGCTGTCCCTCTTGGAGGTGTTGTGCTGCCCTGCCACTAGAATCTTGTCTGAGCGGGGCGGGGGAGTCATAACTGACAATGTGAACAGAAAACGCTAACAGGCTCACTCTGATAAAACTGATCAAAGCTTGGATTAACCCAAACTTTTCCATACCACCAGATGACAACAGCACATAAAGTGTTTTTAATCTTCAATAATTGAGACTCCAGTTGGTGTCTTCAGGGTGTATG
The DNA here is from genome assembly GCF_032444005.1 of Ranitomeya imitator. Lineage (NCBI taxonomy): Eukaryota > Metazoa > Chordata > Amphibia > Anura > Dendrobatidae > Ranitomeya > Ranitomeya imitator. The sequence continues at coordinate 30,120,889 of NC_091288.1, forward strand.
GATGACCCTTCTTAGAATTTTTTTGTGGCTTTTCACTGAATCCAGAGCCTTTATGAGTGTAGAAGTATGACAACTGCACTTTCTTTATATTTTAATGAGGCCCTACAGTTGGTGTCTTTAAGGATGTATGGATGGCCCTGCTTGTAATTTTTTTGCAGTTTGCACTGTCTGCAGAGCTTTTATGAGTTTAGGAGTACTGCAACTATACTTTGTTCACTATATTTGAATGAGTCACAACAATTGGTGCCTTCAAGGGTGCATAGATGACTGCTTGTAATTTTTAGAACGGCTTTACACTGTGTGCAGATCTTTTATGAGTGTAAGAGTACCATAACTACACTTTGTTCACAATATTTGAATGAGTCACTACAGTTGGTGCCTTCAAGGGTGTATGGATGACCCTGCTTGTAATTTTTGGCAGGCTTTGCACTCAGTGCATAACCTTTATGAGTATAGGAGTACCACTACATGACAATTTGAACAGGATGTGTAGGAGGCCCTCCTTTACATCTAATACAGGGTGTATCTGAGTCACTCTTCCATCAAATTTTGGCAGTTCTTGCTACCTTCATAAATTACACTGAAATCTCCATTTTTTAATACAAATTTCAATTTTGGTTTACTTGAATCTTTTTTTTAAAAAAACCTTGTTAAATTTTGTCTTATATACAAGTTGTTATACAGAAAAGAATATTTCTTTTTTTTTTTTAATGTAAACTCCAATTTCTCTTCGATTTTAAATGTTTTATTATCAGTCCTCAAAGCTTCTTCACAGAAACCTGGGAGTCAGAGATGCTTCCAGGAGTCTTCCCCATGCTATTCTCTTCCATTCAGCACTTTTTTTCACTAATTTCAACATTTTCACTGCCCCCTCAGACCTCTTTATAGGTTCTCCCAGAAAATTGCTCAGATTTCCTTTTGATTCCCATTATACTCGTTACTCGAAACGAGCATCCGAGCATTAGGAATTGCTCAGTTCAAGTAACGAACATCAGAACACTTTAGTGCTCGCTCATCCCTAGTGAACATAGCCTTAAGAAAACGTAGCCTTAGAAGTCACAGAATGCCTTTCCATGATTGAAAAATTGATAGCTTATCCTTAGGATTGACCATAAATGCTTGGTCACAGAGGTACCAACCCCTGGGGCAATTGACAAATTAAATGGTTTATCCCATAAACAACATTTTTTTATCGATCCACAGGACAGGTGATAGATGCATGATCATTAGGACTTTCAACCACCGGAGCTCCAGCAAAGAAGAAAATGAGAGTTCTAAAATCCACTGTGAAAATGGAACTGTAGTGCCAAGTACTACATTTATTTTAGTGGTCATTCATTTGCTCTACGACCCTATGCTTGTGATCACTGAAGGTCCTAGTGGTCAGCCCTAAAAGATCTACATTTATCATCTATCCTTTGTTTTCCTTTAGAAACACCACCACACCTGTCCACGTATTGTACAGTTTTGGAGCTCAAGTGGATGTGGCTGAACTTAACTTGGGCATAGTAGTGGTTCAGTTTTTGCAAGAAAGAAGCCATGTTTTTCTATTTCTATTGAACCAGTTTAAGGAGAATAGTAGTTGACAAATAAACTAGACATTTCTTTCAAAGCATCCCTACATCTGGGATGGTGGACAACTGTAGATGTTTAGCGCTTAGCTTGTAGTGGGATCTTGCCATGAAAATGCAGATGGCAGAAATCTTGCGACACTTAGGTTATTTATTTTTTATTTTTGCTGGTGATAACTTTTCTATGAATGAATGAAAGTAGAACCTGTAACTGTTTGTGGGTGAAGAGCTTTCTATTGAATTGAGTTATGAACTTCTAGCAGTCAAACCAGTTATGGAAGTGAATCTCCTTGCGGTGAGCCAACCAAAAATGGGAAAAATATGAAAAATCCCTCCTTTTCAAGAAAACTTTTTTTCAGAATTCAATGCAGATTCCCTCCTTCTGGAGGAGAGCTATTGCGCATACCTTACCAGGGATCAATGTTTTCAAGACCCCTTCTTTGGCCATGTTCACACGCTCAGTATTTGGTCAGTATTTTACATCAGTAGTTGCAAGCTAAAATTAGAAGTGGAACAATCAAAGGAAAAGTATCATAGAAACAAGTCACCACTTCTGTATTTATCACCCACCCCTCATTTTGGCTTACAAATACTGATGTAAAATACTCACCCAATACTGAACGTGTGAACATGGCTTTAGCTGGCTCTTCACAATGAGAATCAGAATCAAATTGCTACTAATAGGCTCTTCTTACAAAAATAATTTTACAGTGAAGATAGGCAATGCAAGGGTTGCCCACTTCTGGATAAGCCTTTATTGTTAGGCCCAGTGTGCTGCATATACAAAAACATCCTATAGTTACCTCCCAGATCACCGCCCCTTTTCTCATCTTTCCCCCTTTGGTCTTTTGACTTAAAAAATTATCACATGACTGCTGTAGCCAATTAGCGGCCACCGATCGGCTGCCAATTTCCAAATTCTGTCCAAGTGTAAAAACAGTGTTCTGTTGGTACCGGGAATGTGCCAAAGTTTATATAATGATACGGAAGGGGACACAGGGCTGAGAGCAGAGGAAAAGCGCCAGTATGGGAGGTAAGTCTAATTTTTTTTCAATTTATACAGCCCTCTGAGTTCCTTAATGAGAGGTTGCCCTGTAGAAAACCAACCCTTTAAATGTGGCTATACAACTTTTATCCTGACCTTCCCATACACATGCGCTCTCGATTCTGCTCAGTGTGCGTGTGTTCTCAATAAGGAGGGGGGATTCTCGATATTTGAGGATGTCTTATCTTTCTAGACCACAATGGATCGGGTATGTTGAAATCCAACATGTCTGATCCTTTTCCCCCCACGTCTTCCAAACAAATGTCAGTTGAAAATATAATGTACACTTGAAGGTTGGCTGTGATTTCCTTTTCTTCCTATCACTTCTTCGATTCCATTTGATTGACATGTGAAGCGTTTCTGGAAATTTGTGTAATTTATTTATAGTTTTTTTTTTTTTTGTCATGTATGTTATGTGCTACTTAGAGGAGTTGTCTCCTTTCAGTTAATGATCATCTCTGGGTGCAGTTTAGTAGAAAAAAAGCAAACCGCACTGTTCTTACCCTCCGTGGGATGACCGGCGAGTCTCAGCTGCTGCTCTCGGTATCCGGCACCGATGTCTCATCGACAGCCAATCAGCAAGGTCAGCGACTCCGGGAATAGGCTGTTCTGTCTACATGGGGTCAGTGCGCCTAGCCTGGAGAACCGGCGCGGGATATGAAATCCTGGAGTATACCTGCAAAATACCTACAACAGTAGTGGCTCCTATGCTATAAACCAATGCCACAATAGTAAGTGGTGTCTGCTGGCTGGCAGATCCACTAACCTGCCCAGCAGGGGGAAGTGCGTGCGAGGAGTCCGGCGGTTGATCACAATGCAGGGAGCCATATGACTGCGCCCCCAAAAAAGCGGTACTCACTGGAGCTGAGGGTAGGCGAGCGTGCCCTGGTGTCCGTGATAGCAGATGCTTGGCGGGGACAAGTGAAACTCCGTGCAGAGCCAGAGACGTCCCGGCCGGAGGCGTCCCTGGATGCGTGAGAAAACAAAAAATGGCCGACGCTGCTGCGCAGCGTGTGACGTCACTGGCCTACGGAGCCCCAGCAGGGTCAGTATAACCAACGCGTTTCGGAGTGTGCCGCACTCCTTTGTTTTCTCGCGCATCCAGGGACGCCTCCGGCCGGGACGTCTCTGGCTCTGCACGGAGTTTCACTTGTCCCCGCCAAGCATCTGCTGTCACGGACACCGGGGCACGCTCGCCTACCCTCAGCTCCAGTGAGTACCGCTTTTTTGGGGGCGCAGTCATATGGCTCCCTGCATTGTGATCAACCGCCGGACTCCTCGCACGCACTTCCCCTTGCTGGGCAGGTTAGTGGATCTGCCAGCCAGCAGACACCACTTACTATTGTGGCATTGGTTTATAGCATAGGAGCCACTACTGTTGTAGGTATTTTGCAGGTATACTCCAGGATTTCATATCCCGCGCCGGTTCTCCAGGCTAGGCGCACTGACCCCATTTACAGGGTACTAGGATTTATTTTAGTTAGCTCGTGGTCACTTGTAGCGCGATATATCTTATTGTTTTATTGTCTTGCATTTCTCTGACAGATTTGGCACAGTATCTGTCTGATATACCGGCAGCACTTGTGGGACCCCCATTTTATGTGCTAGTATAGCGCCAGTGTATTTTGTTATTTTATGTTCTGTCTACATATTCAGAGCCCCTGAGCTCACTGATTGGCTACCGAGCTGTGGGAGCAGAAATTTGATTGGCTGACACTAGGACAGCAATAGAGACTCACATGTGGACCAAGGGAGGGTGAGTACAGTACGTTTTTTGTCCATTAAACTGTGCCTAGGGATCAATATTAACTGAAAGGGGACAACCCTGATAAAATATGTGAGTGATATTACGGTGACTAATGCCCAGCCTGCCCAATATTGCGGTGCATATCCCTCTTTCCCGGGATGTCCTATTGACCTGACAGAGATTCATTTATTACCTCCTCCATTTAAAAAGTCTTGTTGTCCTCAAGAAACTTTATTTCTTACTTTTTGTAAAAATGCATATGACATTTTTTTTTTATGAATGGTATTTCTTTTGATGCAGCGAGGAAGATGAGGATGACTGAAGTGAAGACCGTCTATTAATCGTTTCTTCCTGGAAAGTCTGAAACAGATTTAAAGGCAAGGCCATATTTTATGCTATTCTTTAATATATGATTATTTGGTAATAGAAAAGGACCACATCCATATGTTGGTCTACTAAGAGGCCTTTAACTATGCCATTCATTTATATAGGGCACACACCCAACATAGTATATATTCAACACACCTCAAAATGAATGCTTACTACAGACGAGACCACCTAAACACATGCAGGACCACCCAGACCAGCCCCAGGATCCATTAATAAGATCTCTAAACTAATATAGAACCTAGACCAGACACCATAAATAAAGACCCCAAAACTCTAAATAAATGTGGACCCCAGACCAAAGCCCCCAAAATATTCATTACCCAGAACAGATCTCCTAAAAATCCAAACACCAGACCAGACGTTTTAAAAAGCACAGACCCTTGACCAGACGGCCTTAAAATACAGTCCCTAGATACCCTGAATTATTGAGGACCACACCCCTTAGAAAATAGAGATTACATTTTGAAGCACCAAAAATGTACAGAAGCCAAAGAGGAAATTTTCAATAAAGGAATTTACAGAAATTCTTACATGGAACATCAAAGTAAGCACACCAGCCTCATCAGATCCAGGAGATCTATTCAATAATTTATACAGTTTTATATTGGGAAACCTGAATAATGAAACCCCGAGATCCATTAACCCATTCATGACTTATGACGTATATTTATGTCACATGTTGTGTCCCTGATTTTGATGCGGGCTCGCATGCTGAGCCTACATCTTTACCTGCACAGGACAGTCATCATGTGCATATAACAGCCACGGGCGCTGTAAATATCTGGCAATGGCTTTTAACAGGCGCCGGCAAGGGAGAACATCATTCCACCCGCCCATTGGCGTGCCTGTAAATTGAGTCATGGGTTTAACTGGCATTTTTATGAGATTGTGATTTTCACTATACACAGCAGTGCTGATGCAATGCTGTGTATAGCAGGGGTGTCAAACTGCCTTCCTCGAGGGCTGCAAACAGGTCATGTTTTCAGGATTTCCTTGTACTGCACAGGTGATAATTTAATCACCGACTCATTATTTGTGAACGGTGATTAAATTATCACCTGTGCAGTACAAGGAAATCCTGAAAACATGACCTGTTTGCAGCCCTCGAGGAATGCAGTTTGACACCCCTGGTGTATAGTACAAGCGATCAGATGATCACGACGTCAAGTCCCCTAAGGGGACTATTAAATACAGTAAGAAGTGGAAAAAAATGTTTTAAAAATATGAAAAAAAAGTTCAAATCAGCCCCCCTTACTCCCCATTAAAAATAGAGCAATACAAAAAAAAAATACACATATTTGTTATTGCTGCATTCATAAAAGATCAATTTATCAAAATAAATTTATCCAATTGGTTAAAGGTATAGCAAGAAAAAAAATCAAAATCCCAGAATTAAAATATTTTGGCCGCCGCAACATTGCAATAAAATGCAATAAAAGGCGATCTAAACATCATATCTACCCCGAAATGGTATCATTAAAAACATCAGCTGATGGCACAAAAAAGAAGCCATCACATCCCAAAAATTGAAAACGTTACAGGTCTCACAAAATATCGACATAAGCAAAACATTTTTTTTTTTTTACAAATTTCCGTTTTTTTTTTTCATCACTTAAACGAAAAAAAAAAACCCTATACATGTTTGCTATCTACGTTCTCGTACCGACCTGGAGAATCATATTACCAGATCAGTTTTACCGTATAGTGAACATGGTAAATAAAAAAAATCTCAAAAACCATTGTGGAATTGCACTTTTTTTTTTTTCAGTTTCAACGCACTTGAAACCTGCTTTCCAGTGCGTCACATGATAAAATGAATGTTGTTGGATGCACTCTGTCCTGACCAGACATGATATAGACTTATGTATCCAAAAAGCAAACAATACAACAGAAAGCCTTCCCTATCAGCACCACCCAGGCCCGCATTATTGCCGGTAATATAGAACGAGATCACTGCCTCTATGAATCACATAGGAAAGAAAAATGGCACGGCGGTGCGGGATATAGCGTATTTTATGCTGATGATTTCAAGCCAGTGATCTGTCTGTTCAGCTCCTCTAATTTAGCGTTCAGATAAATGAAAATATGGCTGGAAATAAATATATTTCCGAGACTTTTTTTTTTTTTTAAATACTGAATGAAATAATTAGGAAACCGGAGATTGCTTTCTTAAAGGGAATCTGTCACCACATTTTTTTCCCACCTAACCTGAGAACAGCATTAAGTAGAGACAAAGACCCTGATTCCAGCAATTAGTCACTTACTGGGCTGCTTGCTTTAGTTTTGATAAAATCACAGTTTTTTTCAGCAGGAAATTATCATTAAATGACTAGTGAACCTGCTGCCATGTAGTCCAATCACGCTCTCATCACTGATTGGCAGCTTTATGCCTATGCACAGCGTACACAGAAAACTTTCAATCAGTGGTGTGGGCAGGGTTCAACAGAGCTCACCATTCAAAGAACTGGTAGATCTGCAGAGGTTAAAACAGGGATTTATCAAAAATACAGCAAGTAGCCCAGTAAGTGACATCACTTGAATCAATGATATGTTATAATTTTAATGACAACCCACTCCGTAACCCTCTGCTTCCTATAATAGGGGGAGTGAACGGAAAAAAGCACATATCATCACAAATAAAGTTAAAATAATATTTTTAGTGCAAATTTCTTAAAGTAAATCCGAAAGTTAAAAGGCAAATCAAGACTTTAGATGTGAGAGACTTGTCCCTGAAGAAGTGTGTACGAAACGCGCATCGGGGTGGAGGGACACAGCATCGAATCCACACATTTAGTAAGTCATTGAGGAGAGATTTTTGCATATTTGGAAATTGTTCATGTATCAGCCACGTTGGTGATCATTGATAGAGGCATATCAGGCATGATATGAAGTAAGGACATAAATTGACCAAGCTCATTCACAAGTTGCTCTGACATAAAGCCTAACTATACAGGAAGGTTATCTGGACATATTATTGGCTAAGGGGCTGTAGGGATTCATTTGGTTTCTTTTCTCTCAGTGACTTTCTGTAATGCTATACAGCAAAAGGATATTCGATTTAATGTGTAGAATGGATTCTTTAGCCAGGTGTCTCTCACATCTGAGGTCTTGATTTGCATTTTATCTTTTGGATTTTCTTTAAGAAATTTGCAATAAAAATATTATTTTAATTCCATTTGTGATTATATGTGCTTTTTCCATTCACTTCCCCTATTATAGGGAGCTGAGTGTTACGGAGTGGTTTGTCATATATGTGTTTAGCACATGATATTGTTGGATTTTTTAGTGATGTAAATGTTATAATTTTAATGCCAACATTTAATGTACCATATAAAAGTATTGGAAATGTTAAAAAAAAAAAACTAAATTATGCAATTTTTTTGCAATGTATTTTGTGTTTGTTTTTTTATGGCATTCACTATGCAGCAAAATTAACAGGTTAACTTTCTTTTGGGGAATGACTACAGCAATCCCACATTTATTTTGTTTTTTTAATATTTTACTGATTTGGTTATATCAGATGTTCAATCTCCGTGAGGGCTCTTTTTTACTGGCTAAACTGTAATTTTGAAATTCCCTGACAAAAAACGGACATTTCTGCCAGAAATCCGCATGCATTTTTTTGTGTTTTTTATGCAATTTTGTGCGTTTTTTTGTGCGTTTTTTTGCGTTATTTCCAATGCATTAAATAGCGGGAAAAAACTTCAAAAACCCGCAAAATTATTGAACATGCTGCTTTTTTTTACCGAGATGCATTTTTTTTTCGCGGAAAAAAAACATATAATGTGCACAAAAATTGCAGAATGCATTCTAAATGATAGGATGCATATGTATGCTTTTTTTATGCGTTTTTATCGCTAAAAAACGCGAAAAAAACACGAAAGATTCTGAAGGTGTGCACATAGCCTTAGTATATTTTTTTCAGTAAAATAAGGTAACCAAAAAACAAAACAAAACCATTTGGGCATTTTTTTTAAAACTGTAGTAGATAACTAATATGATATTGTGATTGTTTTGGGTGGTGGAGGAGATAGGGACACGTCTTTTCCGTCTAATCGCTTTGATGCTTTGGCTACTATTGACTGCAGCATCTAAGGTGTTAAACAGCCAGGAATGGCTGATCAGTTGGCGAAACTTCAGTTTTCTTTTGGTTATTGGGATCCCACTATCCAGAACATCGTTGACTTTCTTAGTTTTTAGTCCTTAACAAATGTCAACTTTTGACAAAATTTAAGAAAAGCAAAATGGAACTTGATAATATCTTTAAGGATACATTTACAATTTATTTATTTTTTATATGATGATGATGATTAATTAAATCTCTCCAAATTAATTTGTACTGTGTGCAATTTTATTTGTTTCAGAAACTTTTTACTCCATTGGTTTAAAGGAGAAAGAAGCAGAGAAAAGAAAACTTGACAGAAGCAATGGGTTTTCGAGTCAAGAAGAAAATGCATGAAACTGTTAAATTGAATTGCATTCTATGCTGTTTGTATAGTCGGTCCATACATATGTAGCAAACGGTGTATTACCCTTCACTCAGATACAAATTGACCCATTTAGCCCTTTATTATGGGATCCGGGAAAAACTTGTAGCCCTAAGTTCTATAATAAAAGCTATGCCGAATTGTTAGTTGTCAGTGGTAACCTTTTGATTATCATATATTTAGCTTCTTTCACTTTAAGTTTGTTTTTCACATATTGCACTTTTACATGGCCCATAAAGACCGCTGCTAGAATATAATAAGGGCTCTTTGAGCAGCAGACCGTTGATATGGAGGTCTGACTTTACTCTTAAACTTTCGCTGGTAAGGGTGAAGCTCCTGGAGAGGGAGTGAGTACTAGTTAATAAGTGGACATGCTTTTGCTGCCTATTCCAAGCACTACATATATTAGGCCTACTATGTCTTGAGCATGGACCTCTCCATCCCATATTTACATTTAAAGATTCTCTAAATCCTATGCAATGGTCCAAGATTTTGTCAGAGGTAGGCCAACATCTATCTTTTCTTATCTCCCTTCTCCGACAGAGCGAACATGTGCTCTGAATGAGAAGAGTAGAGTAAACTGTTGCCAAAAGAATGAGAAAAGTAGAGTAAACTGCTGCCAGAAGAACGAGAAGAGTAGAGTAAACTGCTGCCAGAAGAACGAGAAGAGTAGAGTAAACTGCTGCCAGGAGAATGAGAAGAGTAGAGTAAACTGCTGCCTAGAAGAACGAGAAGAGTAGAGTAAACTGCTGCCAGAAGAACGAGAAGAGTAGAGTAAACTGCTGCCAGAAGAAAGAGAAGAGTAGAGCAAACTGCTGCCAGAAGAACGAGAAGAGTAGAGCAAACTGCTGCCAGAAGAACGAGAAGAGTAGAGTAAACTGCTACCAGAAGAACAAGAAGAGTAGAGTAAACTGCTGCCAGAAGAACGAGAAGAGTAGAGTAAACTGCTACCAGAAGAACGAGAAGAGTAGAGTAAACTGCTGCCAGAAGAATGAGAAGAGTAGAGTAAACTGCTGCCAGAATAACGAGAAGAGTAGAGCAAACTGCTGCCAGAAGAATGAGAAGAGTAGAGCAAACTGCTGCCAGAAGAACGAGAAGAGTAGAGTAAACTGCTACCAGAAGAACAAGAAGAGTAGAGTAAACTGCTACCAGAAGAACAAGAAGAGTAGAGTAAACTGCTGCCAGAAGAACGAGAAGAGTAGAGTAAACTGCTACCAGAAGAACGAGAAGAGTAGAGTAAACTGCTGCCAGAAGAACGAGAAGAGTAGAGTAAACTGCTGCCAGAAGAACGAGAAGAGTAGAGTAAACTGCTGCCAGAAGAATGAGAAGAGTAGAGCAAACTGCCAAAAGAACGAGAAGAGTAAACTGCTGCCAGAAGAACGAGAAGAATAGAGTAAACTGCTGCCAGAAGAACAGGAAGGGTAGAGTAAACTGCTGCCAGAAGAACGAGAAGGGTAGAGTAACCTGCTGCCAGAAGAACGAGAAGAGTAGAGCAAACTGCTGCCTGAAGAACGAGAAGAGTAGAGCAAACTGCTGCCAGAAGAATGAGAAGGGTAGAGTAAACTGCTGCCAGAAGAACGAGAAGAGTAGAGCAAACTGCCACAAGAACGAGAAGAGTAAACTGCTACCAGAAGAACGAGAAGGGTAGAGTAAACTGCTGCCAGAAGAACGAGAAGAGTAGAGTAAACTGCTGCCAGAAGAACGAGAAGAGTAGAGCAAATTGCTGCCAGAAGAATGAGAAGGGTAGAGGTAACTGCTGCCAGAAGAATGAGAAGAGTAGAGCAAACTGCCACAAGAACGAGAAGAGTAAACTGCTGCCAGAAGAACGAGAAGGGTAGAGTAAACTGCTTCCAGAAGGACGAGAATAGTAGAGTAAACTGCTGCCAGAAGAATGAGAAGAGTGGAGTAAACTGCTGTCAGAAAAACGAGAAGGGTAGAGTAAACTGCTTCCAGAAGGACGAGAATAGTAGAGTAAACTGCTGCCAGAAGTATGAGAAGAGTGGAGTAAACTGCTGTCAGAAAAACGAGAAGGGTAGAGTAAACTGCTGCCAGAAGAATGAGAAGAGTAGAGTAAACTGCTGCCAGAAGAACGAGAAGAGTAGAGTAAACTGCTGCCAGAAGAACGAGAAGAGTAGAGTAAACTGCTGCCAGAAGAACGAGAAGAGTAGAGCAAACTGCTGCCAGAAGAATGAGAAGACTAGAGTAAACTGCTGCCAGAAAAACGAGAAGAGTAGAGTAAACTGCTGCCAGAAAAACGAGAAGAGTAGAGTAAACTGCTGCCAGAAGAATGAGAAGAGTAGAGTAAACTGCTGCCAGAAGAACGAGAAGAGTAGAGTAAACTGCTGCCAGAAGAACGAGAAGAGTAGAGTAAACTGCTGCCAGAAGAACGAGAAGAGTCGAGTAAACTGCTGCCAGAAGAACGAGAAGAGTAGAGTAAACTGCTGTCCTATTGGTGAGACCCTCATCTATTATACATTTATGGGATATCCTGTGGAAACGCCACAATTGACAAGTAAACATGGAGCCTTAATGCGAAACTTGGGAACAATTTTCTGCTTTAATTTCTGTACTTTCTAAATCTAACATTAAATAGCAACTCTCAGAACAACCTTAAAGGCAATCAGTCAGCAGGTTTTTGCTACCTCATCTGAAAGCATAATGTAGGTAAAGAGACTCTTATTCCAGCGATTTGCCACTTAGTTTACTTGGTGCAGCAGTTGTAACACAATCAGCGTTTTTAGATGTAGCAAGTAACATCACTCAGAAACCTGTCCGCGCCCACACCAGAACCCAGGCTCGGACTGGCCCACCGGAGAACCGGAGGATTCTCCGGTGGGCCCAGGCACTGACACCTGCTGTGTGGGCCCCCACTGCTCCTGTGCTGTGGAGAGAGGCTGAGGAGCGGCGCAATGGTGGGGGCTCTGTACATGACAGGAGTACTCCATGGGGCTGATCTGAGGGTTGTGGGGGCACAGATAAGCGGACGTTCCTACATGGGAGCTGTACAGAGAGAGCAGGGTGACTTTTGAATGTGGGTGAGGGGATGCTGTCACGTGGGGGTCTGGGGAGGGAGGGGGTGCTGTCACGTGGGGGTCTTTGGGGAAGGAGGGGGTACTGTCACGTGGGGGTCTGTGGGGAAGGAGGGGGTGCTGTCACGTGGGGGTCTGTGGGGAGGGAGGGGGTGCTGTCACGTTGGGGTCTGTGGGGAGGGAGGGGGTGCTGTCACGTGGGGGTCTGTGGGGAGGGAGGGGGTGCTGTCAAGTGGGGGTCTGTGGGGAAGGAGGGGGTGCTGTCACGTGGGGGTCTGTGGGGAAGGAGGGGGTGCTGTCACGTGGGGGTCTGTGGGGAGGGAGGGGGTGCTGTCACGTGGGGGTCTGTGGGGAGGGAGGGGGTGCTGTCAAGTGGGGGTCTGTGGGGAAGGAGGGGGTGCTGTCACGTGGGGGTCTGTGGGGAAGGAGGGGGTGCTGTCACGTGGGGGTCTGTGGGGAGGGAGGGGGTGCTGTCATGTGGGGGTCTGTGGGGAGGGAGGGGGTGCTGTCACACACATGGGGGGTCTGTGGGGAAGGAGGGGGTGCTGTCACACACATGGGGGGGTCTGTGGGGAAGAAGGGGGTGCTGTCACACACATGGAGGGTCTGAAGGAGGACATAAGCCAGCGCGCCATGCAAGATGGGAGCGGGGGGTGGAGAGATAAGCCATGCATACAGGGGGGGGATAAGATCTATGCATTCAGGGGGGGGAATATGAGCCAAGCATAGAGGGGGGAATATGAGCCATGCATTCAGGGGGGGTAGAATATGAGCCATGCATTCTGGGGGGGGAATATGAGCCATGCATAGAGGAGGGGGGGTCATTATACAGTATTGAGCATCATGTGGGATCATACAGTATGGAGAACTGTGTGTGGCCATTATACAGTATTGAGCATCATGTGTGGCCATTATACAGTATTTAGCATCATGTGTGGCCATTATACAGTATGGAGCATCATGTGTGGCCATTATACAGTATGGAGCATCATGTGCGGTCATTATACAGTATGGAGCATCATTTGTGGCCATTATACAGTATGAAGCATGTGTGGTCATCATACAGTATGGAGCATCATGTGTGGCCATTATACAGTATGAAGCATCATGTGTGGCCATTATACAGTATGGAGCATCATGTGTGGCCATTATACAGTATGGAGCATCATGTGCGGCCATTATACAGTATGGAGCATCATGTGTGGCCATTATACAGTATTGAGCATCATGTGTGGCCGTTATACAGTATGGAGCATCATGTGTGGCCAATGGACATTATACAGTATGGAGCACCATGTGTGGCCGTTATACAGTATGGAGCATCATGTGTGGCCATTATACAGTATGGAACATCATTTGTGGCCATTATACAGTATTGAGCATCATGTGTGGCCATTATACAGTATTGAGCATCATGTGTGGCCGTTATACAGTATTGAGCATCATGTGTGGCCATTATACAGTATTGAGCATCATGTGGGGCTATTATGTGTGGCCATATTTTTTTTTGTTTATAATTATTGTATATAAAACAGTGTGATCAGCAGTGCTAAATGGCTGTGGTTGGGACGTGGATATGGGTGTGACTAGTTGTGAAATGGGTGTGGTCAGAGGCGTGGCCTAAAATTTGCCGCGACGCACTACGTGCGCCGCAAACTTTATACCTCCTTCCCTTCTTCAAAAGTTGGGAGGTATGGTACCACATTTGCCAGATCACGGCAAGTGCCGCAAATCCCATAGGGAATGAACGAATCCAAACGCAGTGTTGCTGTAAGTGATCCGTTACGCGGCAGATGCAGAAAATCTGCCTGATCTGCTGCAAAAGGCGACTTTCACATCAGCGATTCTTGCCAAAGTCACTGCCGATAGTGTCATACTCACCAAAGGGGGAGGCAGCACTAAAAGTGCCTAGGGCAGCAGAAACTCTAAATACGGCCCTTGGGGGCTACATTATATTCTGTGGGGGGACTGCATTATACTCAGGGTACTACATTATATTATGGGACGCTACATCATACTATATGAGGGGTTACAGTATACTCTATGGGGGGCTGCATTATATTCTGTTGTGGGGCTGCATTATTCTCTCGGGACTACATTATATTATGAGGGGCTACATCATACTATATGAGGGGGCTACAGTATACTCTATGGGGGGCTGCATTATATTCTGTGGTGGAACTGCATTCTCTCAGGGGACTACATTATATTCTGTGGTGGGTTGCATTATACTATATGAGGGGGGCTGCATTATACCCTATGGGGGTGCTACATTATATTCTATGGTGGGGACTGTCATACCTTAAGGGGTTGCATTATATTTTGTGGGGTGCTGCATTATATTCTATGAGAGGGGACCGCATTATATTTTATGAGGGGGCTACATTATATTCTGTGAGGGGGCTACCACAACCCTTGCTACATTATTAAGACGTGAACTACCTTATATTATACCCTGATATTAGCGTTTTTTACCGCACAATATGTGGTCTTGTATCTATTTCTATGTAGCTACATAGTGGGCCCCAAGAATGATTTTCTCTGGTGGGCCCAAGGTACTCCAGTCCGACGCTGCCAGAACCCTCTGTCTATTGACAACGAGCTGCTAATCAGAGGAGGGGGCGTGGTCGGACCAAGGCTCACGTGCATTGCGGTCCAAGCAGGGATAATCTTCCGGTGATAAAACCTTCACTGTATGGAAACAACAGCACCCAGCCGAATAAATGAAACATCCCTGAATTCAGTGTCTTGTCATCTACATTATACTGTCCTCAGATTAAAGAGCAAAACCTGCCGACAGATTCCCTTTTAACCCCTCTGTGACCTTAGACGTACTATCCCGTCGAGGTGCCCTGGGCTTATCTGACCCTGGACGGGATAGTACGTCATAGCCGATCGGCCGCGTTCACGGGGGGAGCGCGGCCGATCGCGGCCGGGTGTCAGCTGCTTATCGCAGCTGACATCCGGCACTATGTGCCAGGAGCGGTCACGGACCGCCCCCGGCACATTAACCCCTGGCACACCGCGATCAAAGATGATCGCGATGTGCCGGCGGTGCAGGGAAGCACCGCGCAGGGAGGGGGTTCCCTGCGGGCTTCCCTGAGACCCCCGGAGCAACGCGATGTGATCGCGTTGCTGCGAGGGTCTCAACTCCCTCCCTGCTCCCTCCAGCCCCGGATCCAAGATGGCCGCGGATCCGGGTCCTGCAGGGAGGGAGGTGGCTTCACAGAGCCTGCTCAGAGCAGGCACTGTGAAGGCTGCAGCGCTGCATGTCAGATCAGTGATCTGACAGAGTGCTGTGCAAACTGTCAGATCACTGATCTGTGATGTCCCCCCCTGGGACAAAGTAAAAAAGTAAAAAAAAAATTTTCCAAATGTGTAAAAAAAAATAAAAAAAAATATTCCAAAATAATGAAAAAAAAAAAATATTATTCCCATAAATACATTTCTTCATCTAAATTTAAAAAAAAAAACAATAAAAGTACACATATTTAGTATTGCCACGTCCGTAACGACCCGACCTATAAAACTGTCCCACTAGTTAACCCCTTCAGTAAACACCGTAAGAAAAGAAAAAAAAAACGAGGCAAAAAACAACGCTTTATTATCATACCGCCGAACAAAAAGTGGAATAACACGCGATCAAAAGGACAGATATAAATAACCATGGTACCGCTGAAAGCGTCATCTTGTCCCGCAAAAAACGAGCCGCCACACAGCATCATCAGCGAAAAAATAAAAAAGTTATAGTCCTGAGAATAAAGCGATGCAAAAATAATTATTTTTTCTGTAAAATAGTTTTTATCGTATAAAAGCGCCAAACCATAAAAAAATGATATAAATGAGGTGTCGCTGTAATCGTACAGACCCGAAGAATAAAACTGATTTATCAATTTTACCAAACGCGGAACGGTATAAACGCCTCCCCCAATAGAAATTCATGAATAGCTGGTTTTTGGTCATTCTGCCTCACAAAAATCGGAATAAAAAGCGATCAAAAAATGTCACGTGCCCGAAAATGTTTTCAATAAAAACGTCAACTCGTCCCGCAAAAAACAAGACCTCACATGACTCTGTGGACCAAAATATGGAAAAATTATAGCTCTCAAAATGTGGTATTGCAAAAAATATTTTTTGCAATAAAAAGGGTCTTTCAGTGTGTGACGGCTGCCAATCATAAAAATCCGCTAAAAAACTCGCTATAAAAGTAAATCGAACCCCCCTTCATCACCCCCTTAGTTAGGGAAAAATAAAAAAAAATGTATTTATTTCCATTTTCCCATTAGGGCTAGGGTTAGGGCTAGGGCTAGGGTTAGGGCTAGGGTTAGGGTTAGGGCTAGGGCTAGGGTTAGGGTTAGGGCTAGGGTTAGGGCTAGGGTTAGGGCTAGGGTTAGGGTTAGGGCTAGGGTTAGGGTTAGGGTTAGGGCTAGGGTTAGGGCTAGGGTTAGGGCTAGGGTTAGGGCTAGGGTTAGGGTTAGGGCTAGGGTTAGGGCTAGGGCTAGGGTTAGGGCTAGGGTTAGGGTTGGGGCTACAGTTAGGGTTGGGGCTAAAGTTAGGGTTAGGGTTTAGATTACATTTACAGTTGGGAATAGGGTTGGGATTAGGGTTAGGGGTGTGTCAGGGTTAGAGGTGTGGTTAGGGTTACCGTTGGAATTAGGGTTAGGGGTGTGTTTAGATTAGGGTTTCAGTTATAATTGGGGGGTTTCCACTGTTTCGGCACATCAGGGGCTCTCCAAACACGACATGGCGTCCGATCTCAATTCCAGCCAATTCTGCGTTGAAAAAGTAAAACAGTGCTCCTTCCCTTCCGAGCTCTCCTGTGTGCCCAAACAGGGGTTTACCCTCACATATAGGGTATCAGCGTACTCAGGACAAATTGGACAACAACTTTTGTGGACCAATTTCTCCTGTTACCCTTGGGAAAATACAAAACTGGGGGCTAAAAAATAATTTTTGTGGGAAAACAAAAAGATTTTTTATTTTCACGGCTCTGCGTTATAAACTGTAGTGAAACACTTGGGGGTTCAAAGTTCTCACAACACATCTAGATAAGTTCATTGAGGGATCTAGTTTCCAATATGGGGTCACTTGTGGGGGGTTTCTATATGTTTAGGTACATTAGGGGCTCTGCAAACGCAATGTGACGCCTGCAGACCAATCCATCTAAGTCTGCATTCCAAATGATGCTCCTTCCCTTCCGAGCCCTCCCATGCGCCCAAACGGTGGTTCCCCCCCACATATCGGGTATCAGCGTACTCAGGACAAATTGGACAACAACATTTAGGGTCCAATTTCTCTTGCTAACCTTGGAAAAATACAAAACTGGGGGCTAAAATATAATTTTTGTGAAAAAAAAAATATTTTTTATTTGCACGGCTCTGCGTTATAAACTGTAGTGAAATACTTGGGGGTTCAAAGCTCTCACAACACATCAAGATGAGTTCTTTAGGGGGTCTACTTTCCAAAATGGTGTCACCTGTGGGGGGTTTCTACTGTTTAGGTACATTAGGGGCTCTGCAAACGCAATGTGACGCCTGCAGACCATTCCATCTAAGTCTGCATTCCAAATGGCGCTCCTTCCCTTCCGAGCCCTCCCATGCGCCCAAACGGTGGTTCCCCCCCACATATGGGGTATCAGCGTACTCAGGACAAATTGGACAACAACTTTTGGGGTCCAATTTCTCCTGTTACCCTAGGGAAAATACAAAACTGGGGGCTAAAATATAATTTTTGTGGGAAAAAAATTTTGTTTTATTTTTATGGCTCTGCATTATAAACTTCTGTGAAGCCCTTGGTGGGTCAAAGTGCTCACCACACATCCAGATAAGTTCCTTAGGGGGTCTACTTTCCAAAATGGTGTCACTTGTGGGAGGTTTCAATGTTTAGGCACATCAGTGGCTCTCCAAATGCAACATGGCGTCCCATCTCAATTTCTGTCAATTTTGCATTGAAAAGTCAAACGGCGCTCCTTCCCTTCCGAGCTCTCCCATCCGCCCAAACAGTGGTTTACTGCCACATATGGGGTATCAGCGTACTCAGGACAAATTGGACAACAACTTTTGAGGTCCAATTTCTTCTCTTACCCTTGGAAAAATAAAAAATTGGGGGCAAAAATATAATTTTTGTGAAAAAATATGATTTTTTATTTTTACGGTTCTGCATTATAAACTTCTGTGAAGCACTTGGTGGGTCAAAGTGCTCACCACACATCCAGATAAGTTCCTTAGGGGGTCTACTTTCCAAAATAGTGTCACTTGTGGGGGGTTTCAATGTTTAGGCACATCAGTGGCTCTCCAAACGCAACATGGCGTCCCATCTCAATTCCTGTCAATTTTGCATTGAAAAGTCAAACGGTGCTCCTTCCCTTCCGAGCTCTCCCATGCGCCCAAACAGTGGTTTACTGCCACATATGGGGTATCAGCGTACTCAGGACAAATTGGACAACAACTTTTGGGGTCCATTTTCTCCTGTTACCCTTGGTAAAATAAAACAAATTGGAGCTGAAGTAAATTTTTTGTGTAAAAAAGTTAAATGTTCATTTTTATTTAAACATTCCAAAAATTCCTATTAAACACCTGAAGGGTTAATAAACTTCTTGAATGTGGTTTTGAGCACCTTGAGGGGTGCAGTTTTTAGAATGGTGTCACATTTGGGCATTTTCTATCATATAGACCCCTCAAAATGACTTCAAATGAGACGTGGTCCCTAAAAAAAAATGGTGTTGTAAAAATGAGAAATTGCTGGTCAACTTTTAACCCTTATAACTCCCTAACAAAAAAAAAATTGGTTCCAAAATTATGCTGATGTAAAGGAGACATGTGGGAAATGTTACTTATTAAGTATTTTGTGTGACATATCTCTGTGATTTAATTGTATAAAAATTCAAAGTTTGAAAATTGCGAAATTTTCAAAATTTTCGCCAAATTTCCGCTTTTTTCACAAATAAACGCAGGTACTATCAAAGAAATTTTACCACTATCATGAAGTACAATATGTCACGAGAAAACAATGTCAGAATCACCAGGATCCGTTGAAGCGTTTCGGAGTTATAATCTCATAAAGGGACCGTGGTCAGAATTGTAAAAATTGGCCTGGTCATTGACGTGCAAACCACCCTTGGGGGTAAAGGGGTTAAAGAGGATCTTTCACCAGTTTGAGCATATTAAACTGGAATAGTGGCTGCAGGGCTGAGTAAAACGTAGTTTTTATTTATTTTTTCTCCACTCCATTGCAGGGATATTAGCTTGTAAATTTTAGGTTATAATTTATGATAAACCCAACTTGGCTTTACCAGAGATTCTAATTTGGGGGATGTACTGTATGTCTTCCCTTGCATGAGATTAGTGAATCAACAATCAACAATGAAAAAAGACCCTTTGCGAAGGTGAACCTAGCCTTTAAATTATTATTTTTATGTATGTTCAGAAATTTTACCCTTGAGTCTAAGTTCAGGTTCTCTGGATCTTGGGTCTAGGATGCAATGCATCCATCTAAAACTAGACAAAACCTAAACTTGGTCGAACTTTCTACATTTTCAGACCCACCGCCATGGCAATGTGGATGAAAGTGTAATACCCCTATTTGCAATGAAAATGAACATTTCCTGATTCCGTAATGAATAAATGTAATTTTTTTGTGTAATGTATCTCTGTCCCTGGTCTGTAACTGATATTTGAAAAGAATCTGGTATCTCAGTCATGTGCACACCGATGATTTCATTTGGTGAACAGAAGCAAAAAAGTTAAGACTTTGGGAATGAATCAAATCATCTGCTCAGTGAAGGCCTGATGGTGCAGATTAAGATATCAGAAATGAGTGACGATAATCTAATTAACCTTGAGTTTCTCAACTCCTCAAAGTCTTTTTTTCACTAAATGCAAGGAAGCAGGTGGTGTTTGGATTTTTATTTTAGGATTTATTCAGGGCAGAGATTGAACAGGTTTGGGTTTTTTTCGCACTAATAACATTGAGGTTGAAATATTAGATGGATGAAACGCTTCACACCAACTCCAGAAATGTCTTCCTTATAACACTCACTAACTTTAAGGGTATGTGCACGCGTATTCCTGAGGTCTGCGGATCTTTCCGCAGCGGATTTGTGAAAAACGCAGGTAAAAGGCACTGCTTTTTACCTGCGGATTTCCTGCGGAATTACCGCCGATTTACCGTGGTTTTTGTGCGGATTCCACTGCGGTTTTACACCTGCTGTTTTCTATTATGGAGCAAGTGTAAAACCACTGCCGATTCCGCACAAAGAATTGACATGCTGCGGAATGTAACCCGCTGCGTTTCCACGTGCATGTGCACTGCGGATTACGTTTCCCATAGGTTTACATGGTACTGTAAACGCATTGGAAACCGCTGCGGAAACGCTGCGAATCCGTAGCAAAATCCACAGCGTGTGAACATAGCCTAAGAGTCTTCGCTCTTTCTTCACAGAATATGCCATAAATATCTGATAGAAGTGGGTCCCAGCTCGGGAATCCGCATAAATATTTAAAACGGACCCTGCCTTATCCCTCTGAAAATAAAGATATGATCAAATCTGGAAAGACTCGAATTTAGCAATTTCGAGAGCTTCTGCAGCCCAATGTCCGGTCATCCACGCCTCTTATTTTCACATTTTCCCATCACATGCATATTCTTTGGACTGCATTACTCTGGATCTTGGCTTATGGCGCAAATAGACCTTTGCCTCCCTGTGTGCCATCACACATCATCTTGTCATAACACTATAATGTAATTTGGTTGAGGCTTAGTCAGGACTTCAGGGAACACATTTTGTGATGTCACAGCGTGTTCCACAATGACATGGGGAATGCATGTGACCTTGCTGACAATAAAAGCTTACACTCTACTGGAAAGAGAGACAGAAACAACCCCACTGTTCATAAGAGCTTGCACTCTACTGGAGAGAGGACCCCGCTGACCATAAGAGCTTACACTCTACAGGAGAGAGAGCACCCTGCTGACCATAAGAGCTTACACTCTACAAGAGAGAGAGGACCCCGCTGACCATAAGAGCTTACACTTTACAAGAGAGAGAGGACCCCGCTGACCATAAGAGCTTACACTCTACAGGAGAGAGAGGACACCGCTGACCATAAGAGCTTACACTCTACAGAAGAGAGAGGACCCCGCTGACCATAAGAGCTTACACTCTACAGGAGAGAGAGGACCCTGCTGACCATAAGAGCATACACTCTATAGAAGAGAGAGGACACCGCTGACCATAAGAGCTTACACTCTACAGAAGAGAGAGGACACCGCTGACCATAAGAGCTTACACTCTACAGGAGAGAGAGGACACCGCTGACCATAAGAGCTTACACTCTACAGGAGAGAGAGGACACCGCTGACTATAAGAGCTTACACTCTACAGGAGAGAGAGGACCCCACTGACCATAAGAGCTTACACTCTACAGGAGAGAGAGGACCCTGCTGACCATAAGAGCTTACACTCTACAGAAGAGAGAGGACACCGCTGACCATAAGAGCTTACACTCTACAGAAGAGAGAGGACACCGCTGACCATAAGAGCTTACACTCTACAGGAGAGAGAGGACACCGCTGACCATAAGAGCTAACACTCTACAGAAGAGAGAGGACCCCACTGACCATAAGAGCTTACACTCTACAGGAGAGAGAGGACCCTGCTGACCATAAGAGCTTACACTCTACAGAAGAGAGAGGACACCGCTGACCATAAGAGCTTACACTCTACAGGAGAGAGAGGACCCCACTGACCATAAGAGCTTACACTCTACAGGAGAGAGAGGACCCTGCTGACCATAAGAGCTTACACTCTACAGAAGAGAGAGGACACCGCTGACCATAAGAGCTTACACTCTACAGGAGAGAGAGGACACCGCTGACCATAAGAGCTAACACTCTACAGAAGAGAGAGGACACTGCTGACCATAAGAGCTTACACTCTACAGAAGAGAGAGGACACCGCTGACCATAAGAGCTTACACTCTACAGGAGAGAGAGGACACCGCTGACCATAAGAGCTTACACTCTACAGGAGAGAGAGGACACCGCTGACCATAAGAGCTTACACTCTACAGGAGAGAGAGGACACCGCTGACCATAAGAGCTTACACTCTACAGGAGAGAGAGGACACCGCTGACCATAAGAGCTTACACTCTACAGAAGAGAGAGGACACCGCTGACCATAAGAGCTTACACTCTGCAGGAGAGAGAGGACACCGCTGACCATAAGAGCTTACACTCTACAGGAGAGAGAGGACACCGCTGACCATAAGAGCTTACACTCTACAGGAGAGAGGGGACCCTGCTGACCATAAGAGCTTACACTCTACAGGAGAGAGAGGACACCGCTGACCATGAGAGCTTACACTCTACAGAAGAGAGAGGACCCCACTGACCATAAGAGCTTACACTCTACAGGAGAGAGAGGACCCTGCTGACCATAAGAGCTTACACTCTACAGAAGAGAGAGGACACCGCTGACCATAAGAGCTTACACTCTGCAGGAGAGAGAGGACCCCACTGACCATAAGAGCTTACACTCTACAGGAGAGAGAGGACCCTGCTGACCATAAGAGCTTACACTCTACAGAAGAGAGAGGACACCGCTGACCATAAGAGCTTACACTCTACAGAAGAGAGAGGACACCGCTGACCATAAGAGCTTACACTCTACAGAAGAGAGAGGACACCGCTGACCATAAGAGCTTACACTCTACAGGAGAGAGAGGACACCGCTGACCATAAGAGCTAACACTCTACAGAAGAGAGAGGACACCGCTGACCATAAGAGCTTACACTCTACAGAAGAGAGAGGACACCGCTGAACATAAGAGCTTACACTCTACAGGAGAGAGAGGACACCGCTGACCATAAGAGCTTACACTCTACAGGAGAGAGAGGACACCGCTGACCATAAGAGCTTACACTCTACAGGAGAGAGGACACCGCTGACCATAAGAGCTTACACTCTACAGGAGAGAGAGAAGGGACCCTGTTGACCATAAGAGAGACAGAAACAACCTCACTGTTCATGAGAGCTTACACTCTACAGGAGAGAGAGACTTACACAATGACTGAAGACAGAAAATGTCTTTACCATATAAACTGTGCTCTGCTGGGAACTGCTGATCTGTGATGACCCAGGCACTGACCACCATTGTGCAAGACATGATAATCCGCTAGATGTTTTAGCCTCAGGGCATTATGGGAAGGCCTATATAGCAACACAAAATGACGTCATCCCACTCACTGATGCTTCAGCAGTGTGGGCAATGGTGCTGGATAATGTTTTGAATTTTTTTTAACTGAATCTCAAAATGTTCGAATTGACATGAAACCACAAATTTCAGGAAATTCGACTCAAACTCAATTCTCCGCGGATCGATCCTTTTATCTCTATACAATAACCTATACAAGTCAATCATACTGACATGAAGAATCGAGTTGCCAGGTATTTTTTACTATACAATATATTGCACTAATTTAAACAACAATGGCTGAATTGTTGTTTTTTAAGCATTTGATCGCACGTGGAGTTTTTTTCAAATTCTCCAGTAGATTTTATGTTAGAATAAATTGAGTCTTTCAAAACTACTACTCATTTCACAAAAAAAACAATTCCTGATAGCACAATGTTGCACAATGTTGATGGAAAAAAACATAAAAAAGTTGTGGCTCTTAGAAGAAAGGGAGAAAGAAACTAAAGAGCAAAAATGAAAATTGGCTTCAGCGGGAAGCGGTTAATGTGGCATTAGTGGGACCTGATAGGTGCTGTATTATCAGATATTCTGTATTATCGGAAATTAAAGGAATTTTGCTGTATGATTCAAGTTTTTCAGTCCTCCTACATGGCGTAGAAGTAGTTAAAATGAAAGTCTTGCGCCTGTCATTCCTCTGAGCTCTTGGAAATGATGAACATTGTTGAAAATACCCAGCGCTGTCTTCGAGTGAGGCAACATATGAAAGCATTGAGACATCTTCCATATTTTTGCACAGAAACGTCGCCACACTTGTAGTGCAATGTATCTGTCTGGACATCTTTGTTAAAATATAATTCTCAGTGTGCAGTTGTGGAAAGTAATGTAAGAAAAGCCAATACAGCAAGCAAGTCAAGACTGCGGCAGGGGAAGCAAGTTGTGAAGGTCAAGTAGGGCGCCTAGAGGGACTTGTTCTGAGCGAACAGATGAGGCTGCAAGGCAAACTGCAGAGGAGATTCGAGAACATACGGTGTAAGAGTGGAGATGTGCTATGTACTGTAGGAAGTTTGGATGGCCAGGATTTCACAAGAATGAAGTTAGCTAAATGTCCCAAACACGCCAGCGATCAACAATGACGATGAGGGGAACACTACACCTAAAACTATGTTCAAATTAATCAAGAGATACAGTCGTCTTCACTGTTCTGCTAAGTTCTCATGATGAGTTTTTGGTGAGTCTTTTCACGCTGCGTATTTTTACTGCACAAAAAATACAGCGTCTTACAGTTCCAGCAAAGTGGATGAGATTTATAGAAATCTCCTGCCCACTGTGTTTTTTTTAAAACTTTTTTAACACTGACCTGCGAAGCAATTTTGAAATTTTCAATATTTCTTGCGACTACTCTGAAATTTAAGTGCAGATTTTTCCAGTAGAAAAGCGTTGGATGTGGAAAATCCTCATTGTTAGGCTGGAGTCACACACAAAGTATTAAAAAAGGTCCGCCTTACACGGACGAGAATCGCAGAATTGTTCCCTGAACAGTGATCCGTATGTCATCCGTGTACAGTGCGAGGATGCGATTTTCTCACATGTAGGCATCCGTGTAAACATCCGTATGGCGAGATTCTATCACCAGCTTGTTAAATGGACATATAATGGATCCATGGGCTCAAATATTCGTGAAAACATATATACAGTCTATATATATATATATAGACTGTATATATGTTTTCACGAATATTTGAGCCCATGGATCCATTATATGTCCATTTAACAAGCTGGTGATAGAATCTCGCCATACGGATGTTTACACGGATGCCTACATGTGAGAAAATCGCATCCTATATATATTTATATATATATATATATATATAGATAGTCAAAGCTCAGGCAAAACGCGCGTCGGGCAGGCCCAGGCTCTCACAGGCTCTCATACTGGTTGGTATTCCACTTTATCCTGCTACATATTTATGGCACTATGACACTTTTTAGGAGCATTTCCTTATGTTTACATAATATATTTATTTAAGGGTGATATTATTTATATACTTATTTTAGTATGCACAGCACTTTACATGGTATTATATATTAATTTACTCACCCTGTATGCCATTGCCCTATCATAGGTTTGGGAGTATTTAATGTGGTTATTTAACATGAAAGAGTACATTGGCTGTATTATCCACACAATAATAAATTTTGTAATGTAATTTTTTACATAGTTTTGAATATATTTGCTATTTTATATGGTGTGGCAATTTACAGATACCCTGTGTTATCCTGTTTTTATCTACCGTGTTTGTTATCCCCTACATTATCCATTTTATAATTTTACTCTAATAAAATTATGATTTTCTATATATATTGAGTCGTGCATCATATTTATAGGTTATATAATCTAAAAAACTAAAAAACTAAAAACTAAAAAACTAATTAAAGCTGCCAAAAAGGAAACAGAGAAGCACATTGCTAAGGAGAGTAAAACTAATCCCAAACTGTTCTTCAACTATATCAATAGTAAAAGAATAAAAACTGAAAATGTAGGCCCCTTAAAATATTGTGAGGAAAGAATGGTTGTAGATGACGAGGAAAAAGCTAACATATTAAACACCTTCTTCTCCACGGTATTCACGGTGGAAAATGAAATGCTAGGTGAAATCCCAAGAAACAATGAAAACCCTATATTAAGGGTCACCAATCTAACCCAAGAAGAGGTGCGAAACCGGCTAAATAAGATTAAAATAGATAAATCTCCGGGTCTGGATGGCATACACCCACGAGTACTAAGAGAACTAAGTAATGTAATAGATAAACCATTATTTCTTATTTTTAGTGACTCTATAGCGACAGGGTCTGTTCCGCAGGACTGGCGCATAGCAAATGTGGTGCCAATATTCAAAAAGGGCTCTAAAAGTGAACCTGGAAATTATAGGCCAGTAAGTCTAACCTCTAATGTTGGTAAAATATTTGAAGGGTTTCTGAGGGATGTTATTCTGGATTATCTCAATGAGAATAACTGTTTAACTCCATATCAGCATGGGTTTATGAGAAATCGCTCCTGTCAAACCAATCTAATCAGTTTTTATGAAGAGGTAAGCTATAGGCTGGACCACGGTGAGTCATTGGACGTGGTATATCTCGATTTTTCCAAAGCGTTTGATACCGTGCCGCACAAGAGGTTGGTACACAAAATGAGAATGCTTGGTCTGGGGGAAAATGTGTGTAAATGGGTTAGTAACTGGCTTAGTGATAGAAAGCAGAGGGTGGTTATAAATGGTATAGTCTCTAACTGGGTCGCTGTGACCAGTGGGGTACCGCAGGGGTCGGTGTTGGGACCTGTTCTCTTCAACATATTCATTAATGATCTGGTAGAAGGTTTACACAGTAAAATATCGATATTTGCAGATGATACAAAACTATGTAAAGCAGTTAATACAAGAGAAGATAGTATTCTGCTACAGATGGATCTGGATAAGTTGGAAACTTGGGCTGAAAGGTGGCAGATGAGGTTTAACAGTGATAAATGTAAGGTTATACACATGGGAAGAAGGAATCAATATCACCATTACACACTGAATGGGAAACCACTGGGTAAATCTGACAGGGAGAAGGACTTGGGGATCCTAGTTAATGATAAACTTACCTGGAGCAGCCAGTTCCAGGCAGCAGCTGCCAAGGCAAACAGGGTCATGGGGTGCATTAAAAGAGGTCTGGATACACATGATGAGAGCATTATACTGCCTCTGTACAAATCCCTAGTTAGACCGCACATGGAGTACTGTGTCCAGTTTTGGGCACCGGTGCTCAGGAAGGATATAATGGAACTAAAGAGAGTACAAAGGAGGGCAACAAAATTAATAAAGGAGATGGGAGAACTACAATACCCAGATAGATTAGCGAAATTAGGATTATTTAGTCTAGAAAAAAAGACGACTGAGGGGCGATCTAATAACCATGTATAAGTATATAAGGGGACAATACAAATATCTCGCTGAGGATCTGTTTATACCAAGGAAGGTGACGGGCACAAGGGGGCATTCTTTGCGTCTGGAGGAGAGAAGGTTTTTCCACCAACATAGAAGAGGATTCTTTACTGTTAGGGCAGTGAGAATCTGGAATTGCTTGCCTGAGGAGGTGGTGATGGCGAACTCAGTCGAGGGGTTCAAGAGAGGCCTGGATGTCTTCCTGGAGCAGAACAATATTGTATCATACAATTATTAGGTTCTGTAGAAGGACATAGATCTGGGGATTTATTATGATGGAATACAGGCTGAACTGGATGGACAAATGTCTTTTTTCGGCTTTACTAACTATGTTACTATGTTACTATATAGTATTTGGTGGATGCACTCCATTTATTATATGTTGTTTTGGTTTGTGTACTATATATATATATATATATGTATATACAGTACAGACCAAAAGTTTGGACACACCTTCTCATTTAAAGATTTTTCTGTATTTTCATGACTATGAAAATTGTACATTCACAATGAAGGCATCAAAACTATGAATTAACACATGTGGAATTATATACTTAACAAAAAAGTGTGAAACAACTGAAAATATGTCTTATATTCTAGGTTCTTCAAAGTAGCCACCTTTTGCTTTGATGACTGCTTTTCACACTCTTGGCATTCTCTTGATGAGCTTCAAGAGGTAGTCACCGGGAATGGTTTTCACGTCACAGGTGTGCCCTGTCAGGTTTAATAAGTGGGATTTCTTGCCTTATAAATGGGGTTGGGACCATCAGTTGTGATGTGCAGAAGTCTGGTGGATACACAGCTGATAGTCCTACTGAATAGACTGTTAGAAGTTGTGTTAAGGCAAGTAAAAAACAGCTAAGTAAAGAAAAACGAGTGGCCATCATTACTTTAAGAAATGAAGGTCAGTCGGTCCGAAAAATTGGGAAAAAGTGTCCCCAAGTGCAGTTGTAAAAACAATCAAGTGCTACAAACTGGCTCACATGAGAACCAACCCAGGAAAGGAAGACCAAGAGTCACCTCTGCTTCTGAGGATAAGTTTATCTGAGTCACCAGCCTCAGAAATTGCAGGTTAACAGCAGCTCAGATTAGAGACCAGGTCAATGCCACACAGAGTTCTATCAGCAGACACATCTCTACAACAACTGTTAAGAGGAGACTTTGTGCAGCAGGCCTTCATGGTAAAATAGCTGCTAGGAAACCACTGCTGAGGACAGGCAACAAGCAGAAGAGACTTGTTTGGGCTAAAGAACTCAAGGAATGGACATTAGACCAGTGGAAATCTGTGCTTTGGTCTGATGAGTCCAAATTTAAGATCTTTGGTTACAACCACCGTGTCTTTGTGCGACGCAGAAAAGGTGAACGGATGGACTCTACATGCCTGGTTCCAACCGTGAAGCATGGAGGAGGAGGTGTGATGGTGTGGAGGTGCTTTGCTGGTGACACTGTTGGGAATTTATTCAAAATTGAAGGCATGCTGAACCAGCATGGCTACCACAGCATCTTGCAGCGGCATGCTATTCCATCCGGTTTGCTTTTTGTTGGACCATCATTTATTTTTAAACAGGACAATGACCCCAAACACACCTCCAGGCTGTGCAAGGGCTATTTGACCAAGAAGGAGAGTGGTGGGGTGCTAGGCCAGATGACCTGGCCTCCACAGTCACCAGACCTGAACCCAATCGAGATGGTTTGGGGTGATCTGGACAGCAGAGTGAAGGCAAAAGGGCCAACAAGTGCTGAGCATCTCTGGGAACTCCTTCAAGATTGTTGGAAGACCATTCCCGGTGACTACCTCTTGAAGCTCATCAAGAGAATGCCAAGAGTGTGCAAAGCAGTCATCAAAGCAAAAGGTGGCTACTTTGAAGAACCTAGAATATAGACATATTTTCAGTTGTTTCACACTTTTTTGGTAAGTATATAATTCCACATGTGTTAATTCATAGTTTTGATACCTTCAGTGTGAATTTACGATTTTCATAGTCATGAAAATACAGAAAAATCTTTAAATGAGAAGTTGTCTCCAAACTTTTGGTCTGCAGACCGTCAATTCTTCCAGCGTTCTTGCAGCATTTTTTCACCAATAGAAATGAACGAGAAAGTGCAAAAATGTAACTAAGCATTTTTGCAGCATTTTACGTGAATAAAACTAACTTTTGTAATCATGCACCACAGACAAATCACAGAAGTAATCCGCACAGAAAGACGTTGCAGAAACGGGTGTTTTGAACTCACCATTTATACTGCCAAGAGAGCTTGTTTTGGCTGCTCAAAAAAGACGCTGCATGTGAACATAAGCCTAACACTGTCTTATCACACAGAAAAACTAAATTTCATTGGATGGTATAATCCAATCTGTTTTGAAAATTGGCCCCTTGCCACCTTCCCCTCCAAAAAAGATTAAATTAATTTAAACAAGAACCGAGATACCTTACATTCAGAACTGTATACACAAACTATAACTTAGGTCATCAATGCGAATCCATTAATTTATAAAAAGCTATTATTTAGAATTTTCAATTTTTTTTTAAATTAATTTTTGCAGAGTTTACAGAGTTGTGGTGTGATAATCAAGTCTATGCCTGACCACAAATTGAAATAATCTATAAATTAGACCTCATGATGCAGCACATTATTCCGTTGATCTCCACTGCACTCTGTGAATTTTGATTTCCTCGCACGACATCATAAATAGAATGCATTTTGCTCCTAACTGAGCCATTTGAGTTCTAAATTGCTGTAAATAGAACCCCTAACACTTTGTGTGAGAATTTCCTCCGATGCAATTATTCCTCATGAAATGTACAGTTTGTTTTTATTAAGATAAGTGAACGAGACATTAAGGCATCTAAAAAGGTGGAAAACAGAACAATCCGGCGCGGGAGGGAATTACAGACCTGCTGAGAGGCCGACTATTCCATAATGCCGCTTGTTGCTACAGACCTAATAAACAACACACACTGAATTGATTTTGTTGAATCTTTTGTTAGTTATTGTAAATGCGGCCGGGTTTATTCCACAGCATAGGCCGGGATTAATAAATGGGTTCAGAGTAGTGTTCAGGCACTGGAAAATAAACCTCCAAGCGATTTACAACTTCTATGATATATAAAGTTTGCCGTTTTGATTTTGCGAGATTATGTACAAGCAATGGTGACCTTTACCGGCAACAATGCAGAAGTGTAATGAGGATGTGTTTGATCACTGGTCTACCGCCATCCATGCCGCTTCCCTGATTGTGTTAATGGAAATCATAAAGTTCTGCATATAAGTTTTAACCTCTAAAATGAAGAATTGACCTAAATTTCCAAAAATGTGTATGTGTTAAAAATCTTTTGATTCCAAAATTTGTAAATGCACAGGTTTGATGTTTTATTTCTAAGTTTATAATTTGTAGGGTGAGCGTAGCACGGTGCTGGAAGAGCATAACATTAGTAGAGATGAACAGATTAATTCAAGTTGAATTGAATTTGACTCAAATTGTATAAAAAAAATTGGATATGCCCGAATCCAAATGCTTTTTTATTAATTTCCCACTGATATAAACAATTGCCCACATTCAGTATAATGCTCCCCACATCTGACATTCCTTTCACAGTACAATATTTCACGCACAGTATAATGCCCCCTGTACATTTCCTCACACATAGTATAATACCTCCCACATAGTAATTTCCTCACATATAACATAATTGCCCCCATATAATAGATTCCCAAACCCACAGAATAATACTCCCCCACACAGTAGATTTCCCCACCGACAGTATAATGCTTCCCCACATAGTAGATTCCCACACACTCGGTATAATGTCTTTCACAGAGGACATGCCCATAAACATAGCATGATTCCCCCCACAGTACATTTTCCCACACAGAGTATGATGATGTTACAGTACATCCCCCACACACAATATGAAGCCCCTCATAATACATTCACTCCCACATGGGATGATGTCTAACAGTCTCCCTCCCAAAGTATGATGATCCAACAGTAAATTCCCTCATCCACAGTATGATGCCCGCAGTCTTCCTCACACAGTATGATGCCCCCAGTCGACCTCACACAGTATGATGGCCCCACAGTAAGTGCCCTCACACACAGTATGATGCCCCCCAGTCGACTTCACACAGTATGGTGACCCAGAACTAAATTCCATTACACACAGTATGATGCTCCCAGTCTTCCTCACACAGTATAATGACCCCACAGTAAATTCCCTCACACACAGTATGATGCCCCCAGTCGACCTGACACAGTATGATGACCCACCTGTGAATTCCATTACACACAGTATGATGCCCCCAGTCGACCTCACACAGTATGGTGACCCAGAACTAAATTCCATTACACACAGTATGATGCTCCCAGTCTTCCTCACACAGTATGATGACCCCACAGTAAATTCCCTCACACACAGTATGATGCCCCCAGTCGACCTGACACAGTATGATGACACACATGTGAATTCCATTACACACAGTATGATGCCCCCAGTCAACCTCACACAGTATGATGACCCAGCACTAAATTCCATTACACACAGTATATTCCTCTCCATGGTACATTATCCCACACAGGATGTTGCCTCCATAGTATGTTGTCCCAGTACAGTATGGGGTCCCTCACAGTTGTCCCCACAGAAAATGATGCCAACCTCATTCCCTCCCACCCACAGTATGATGCTCACACATTCCCCCCACAGTATAATTCTCTCACAACTCCTCCATACAATATGATGCCCAGCACAGATCCCCCACCTGTAGTATGATGTCCTTACAAACCACCTACACAGCATGATTGCCCTATAGTTCCTACCACACAATTTAATGCTCTTTCTGCCCACCTACATGGTGTGATGGCCCCCTACGCAAGCACAGTACGATGTTCCCCAACACAATATGATGCAGTATTATGTTCCATACAGCCTCTCCCATACAGTATGATGCAACCACATATGCCTCACACATCTTTGCTCGCTGTTCCTGTGTTTAGGCCAGGTTCACATTGCATTAACAGCAGCCGGTTCAACACATGCGTTAACGGGCTGCTGTTAACGCAAGTGCCTAAGTGTCATCGCGCTAGCGCAGATAGAGCTAGCAAATGCTCTATCTGCGCTAGCAATGACGGACCCGGAAACGCTGCAGCCCACGTCCCATGGTCCGTCACTCAATGACGGCACATCGCTAGCAAACGCCCATTGTCGGCGTGCGCTAGCGATGCATCCGACATAGGAATTAATGGCGGCGCTAACGGACTGCGTTACACAGCGTTATGCCGCGGTGTAACGTAGTCCGTCTAACGGACGCCCATAACAAAGTGTGAACCCAGGTATGTTAGTGAAAAGGTATCTGCTGCAAGTCTAGGTAGATCCAGAAAAAAATTGCCAAGACCTTAACGTCAGGTGACCTAAAGAACCTTTATAGGATCATCAAGCTTTAACTAGATGGAATGGTGAAGTAAGGATCTGTTAACTTCTTGCTCCATCATTATATTCAGCTCTGTCTGTGCTTTGAGGATACAGACTCAGTTGAAGTCAGGACATATCCCTGATTTCACAGACAGCTGAACAGCACTCCAGATTCTGGACTTTCCCACTAGATCCAGATAGTTTTTGTTAGGTATGTTGATGATCAGCAGACCATGTATAGTCTCTGGAGGTTTTGGGTGGACAGAATATAAAGCTCCACTCAACAGGTTATAAGCAGAAAATAGGAAACACCTGTGTTAAATTAGACAGTGTTTGGGTTCTGCTATTCTGACTGCAGTCTAAGAGAAAGGCCGGGATCACACATGCGAGAAACACGTCCGTGTCTCGCAGGTGAAATCCAAGCCCTGGCGCCGGCACTGTGGAGCGGAGCGTGCGGCTGCAGAGCAACACATGGAGCCGCACGCTCCGCTCTGGATTGCCGGCGCCAGAGCTTGGATTTCACATGCGAGACACGGGCGTGTTTCTCGCATGTGTGATCCCGGCCAAAAGGTGTGTTTCCTGTGACCCGGCAGAAAGAGAAGCCAACCACAGAACACAAGTTCAAGGGATCAGATCCGGGAGCATGACATTGGAGAATGATCAGGTCGCTTCTGGTAACTGCTTGGCATCCTTGGAAACTTCAAACCGTTAAAAGATGTTCAAAAGACTGAACATATGTAAAGCAAGTCATTTTTGTTTGTTTTACAAAAGACTTGATATGTTCATTCTTTTGAGCGCTTTTTCAGGCAGGTTTTGGAGCAAATCTGCCTGAAAAGAAAACATTGTGCACAGCTAACTAATAAAAATAATCTGTATTACTGACAAGGTTTTTCACTTAAACAATTGTGCTGAAAGTGTAGCTGCACCTTCAGGATAAACTGTCAATTTTTCTTTATGCATGAGAAGCCTTACCACTGACACTCGTTCTGTGTTCTGCTTTTTTTTTCCTCCCCTCTCCATAGACTTCTAAGCAGAAGACATAATTTGCTCATTCATTGCAAACAGATTTGTAGACAGATTTAAGCTGTTTTTGAGAGTGTATGAATAGTGGGGAAATAGGCATTTGAGATATTACAACTCTTTTACATTCACTTAAACTACTAATTTATAAATAAAAACTAAAAGTGTAATTACACATAAATATGCTTAAAATCTTTACACCATACTAGTTGAGTTATGAAATGTTTCCCGATCTGAAGATATCCATTTTTTTTTACAGGTCTCAGCAGGTCCACTTCTGCTTTGTGCTCCATATAGCACAGTATTTCAGCATGTCATATGTACTGTAGGTGAATGGGGCTGGTTTAGCTGCTGAAATGAACCAGTTATCTACCTTTTTGTCACAGTTGATGCAAAAAACATAGAGGGGGGCTGGCTTAGCTATAAAAATGAACAATTAACCCTCTTCACACAGCACTGATGATGTGCCTGTCTTCTGACATGGACTTACTCGCACCCGGGGCTGGTGCGGATATCTACAGATAAGGATACCTAACATGTTGCACTATCATAATTGTGGAGTAAAAATTTTTGATTTTCTAACTTACCATAGTGGATGCCATCCCCTTACTTTGATGTTTTAGTCTAAAGCAGTGATCACAGCCATAAGTGTATATCGATGATGCTTAATTTACAGCCTACGATTTTAATATAGCCTTTATGTGCCAACAGTGTCACCCTTCTCCACAAAATTAATCAATAATGTTTGCTATTGTATATTTAGGGCGGTCAAACATCTTCAATAATTGTTCAATAATTGTCTCTAAAAGTGTATGTTCCACCAACATCTACTCCTTCTGACATGCCAATTCACGTGCGACCTGAAATTCTACATGTTCTATCCATTTTTTTTATTAACATTTGCCAAACAAATGTCTATCAAACAGCTAATATAAATTAGATAGTGGCATTGTCCTGCTTTGGACTATACATATTTATGATCAATCCATGTATAAATACATAAATAGTCACAAAATTTGGAGATAAGAGAAAAGTCATAGTGCCTACAGAAGGAAACAGACGACAATAAACATTGAACTAAGAACAATTGAACCTATTACTGAATTACTATTTTGATCAATAGGTTCAATTGTTCTTAGTTCCTCTGTTTCCTTCTGTAGGCACTATGGCTTTTCTCTTATCTCCAAATCTTGTGACTATTTATGTATTTATACATGGATTGACCATAAATATTTATAAAATAGACATGTGTGGTTGACTTTCCCTTGAACATCCTTATCAAATATAAAGTTTGGTAATTTGATAAAATCTTAGGATTCTCCAAGATGTTGGGTTGACCTCCACTGGTCTCTATGGAGAAAAAGACCAATGATGGAGGTTGTGTAGAGCTTTGCGGCAAACTATAGATGTATATCACAGGTCTCCTTAATAGGTTGGGCTGACTCCCACTGGACTGGTCTCAATGGGGATGAAGACCAATAATGGAGGTTGCGTAGAGCTTTTTGGCAATACTATAGATAAATCTTACAGATTTTCTCAAAAGATTGGGTTGACCTCCACTGGTCTCGATGGAGAATAAAAACGGAGCTTCCATAGAGCTTTGTGGCAATACTAGAGATACATCTTACAGATTTTCACAAAAGATTGGGTTGACCTCCACTTGTCTCGATTGAGAAGAAGACCAATGTTGGAGGTTGCATAGAGCTTTGTGGAAATACTATATATCTTACAGGTTTGCTTAATAGGTTGGGTTGACCTCCACTGGTCTCGATGAAGAAGGAGATCAACGATGGAGGATGTGTAGAGTTTAGATTTATCTTACCAACTATAGTCATAATTAAAGCATAAACCTCTTTTTGTTAAGGAGGCCATCTCCTCATGTCACAGATACTTCATTTTTCTCTCTTGCTCCCTCTTCAGAACTATCTTGACTATAGTCAATATATTCTTAAAATCTACCCTGACACTCCGTTAACAGCACAAACAGAAAGACAACATTAATAATGAGTCAGCCCCTGTCAAGCTCTTTTTTTTTTAGAGATTTTTAATAAAACCTTTATGTCAAATTCAATTCAACATCTGTCAAAATTACCGGCCCTGAAATAGCAAACAAAGTATTAATCAAGGCAGCCGAGTGTGGCTTTATAATCTCAATTATAGGCTCTTCCTGACAATGACGGAACCTCTCACGACACACTCATCAAACGCCACACTTAATATCTGTCCGCGAGATTTGGCGGAGATCGAGATCCACCGCAGTCCTCTGGATTTATTACAACCGTTTAGCAAAAAGAGAGATGTCTGGAATTGTTAATTTTTAATGAATCTGGGAGAAGTGTTAAGAGAAAAATCAGAGTAATTTGTTTAATTTCTAAGGGCAGCAGGATGCTAATTCCTTTAATTTGTAATGATAATTTATAATAACTCAGGAATAGAGTGAAAAAATAAAAAATAAAAAAAATTGGAGAGGAATTCAGTCTAAGTTTTTTTTTTTCTCCCTTTTTCCGAGACAGAACATCTTAGATCGCTTTAGTAGTAAGAGGTTTAATTAGTATATAGGGTCATTATGACACCCGGCGCATTTCATTAGTCTTGAAACGTATTGTTAGCTGGCAGTTAAATATTGTCTGCTGGGATTGTAGAGTTTTTTTTTTCGCCTTCTCTCCCTGGTCAGATCTGCTGCCGAGTCAGACAGCTTACCTGTAGTGAAAGAAAAATTGAGCACCAATTAGAAAGCTTTCAGCCCAGCACCCATGAAAAAAAAAGCCAAAAGACTATAAAGGTCAGCATGAAATTTGAATGACAGGGCTAAAGTCTTTTACTCATAATTTTGTGTTTGCAATAGAATTCAGAGCAATTCACCGCCTTAAAGGCCTTAAGTGAGAACAGCAATTAATTGTAATGAATAATCTGACAAATGTGGTTGACATATGGCTGCTAATGCCCTCCTTTCTAGTGGGAGCAGTGGAAGGATTAGATTAACTCAAATGAAATCTGGGGCTGCCATGCCATCTGCATGTTCGCTAAGAAATGGTACACGTTAAGTGGTGAGTGGGTAGATATTGCGCTTGTAGTCGTCCCTCCCTGAGCCTTCGGCAGATATGGGAATAGGAGATTTATTATTGCACCAGCTGCCTGTCATTCTGACAATACGAGAAAATCATATCCTACAACCTCCAAAGCTAATACAGGAAGAATGCTGATGAAATTAATCACATAGTATTAGCATAAATCATTTTACTGAGAAAGAAAAAATAAATAAACTTTTTTTATGTTTTGTTGTTTTTTTTTCCCCCGATAATATCCAAGTGATTTATTTTATTGCTTATGTTTATTTTTATAAAGTAATTAAAGAGAACTTGCTGGCACTTTTTTTTTTTTTTTTTTTACCGCTTGTCCCCCTAATTAAAATGTTACTTTTTTTAAATAAATCCAATGTGCCAATGAAGTGTAGAAATTGTATGCAAATCAGCCTGGAAGAGCACAGGAGGCGTGTCAATGCATTTAGACTGCTTCTTCCTTGTATACTGACACACCCTCACTGCACTTTCAGTCTGATTTGCATATGGCTTATACACTTCAGTTCTCGCTACTGGCACATGGGATCTATGCAAAGAAAGGTATAATTTTTATTGGGGAAACAAGCGCCATACCATTACTTTAATGCTGACATTTCTCATTAGCCTCTTCTTGCACTATCAGATAATAGTAAGTAATGGAGAAAGTGCAGGTGTATGGACTGGGCTCACGAGCTTAATCGGCAGCATACAGGGTAGGTGCCAGCTGTGATATATCATGTTGTCAGGGTTTTATTTTACCGTACAACGGATTCTGTAAAAAAAAAGAAATAAAAATATGCCAGAATTATTTTTTTCACTATTTCACCTCCCTTTTAATTTATTTTTTGGGGTACTTTATACAGTAAAGTGAATGGTGTCATTCAAAACTACCACTCTTGTAAAAAACAAGCCCTTATACCGCTACATTGGTGGAAAAATGGAAAAGTTATTGTTCTTGGACAGAAAAGGTAAAACCAAAACATGTATGACGTTATTTTGCAGGGGCAGCACTGGTCTCTGCATGCCGGGTATTCTTACAATGCACAGTGACAGTGCACTCTCTCACCGGCGCTGGATGCTCAGTAAATTCTTTTCACTGTGCAATATGCACACTGAAAGTGCGTTCTCCTGTTGGCTTTTTTTAAAATTTAGAGCTGGTGAGAGAGTGCACTGTCACTGTGCATATTGCACAGTGAAAAGAATTTACTGAGCATCCAGCGCCGGTGAAAGGGCGCACTGTCACTGTGCATATTGCACCGTGAAAAGAATCTACTGAACATCCATCAGAATTGACAACCGACACATGCTCAGTAGAGCATGGAGTAGACCAGCCACTGAAATGGGTGTCACTGATGATGCTTCTTTTCAAGGAAAGGGCAGAAACTGTGACAGTGAACACAGCGTTTGCCTCCGATGATGCTCTGTTTGACTATCCCAGTATGTACTGGGATTCTCAAACAAAGGTTCCTCAAAAAAGGAAGTAGTGAAAAAAAGCAGTTATTACAGTGAGGGAAGGGTAATTAAAGTATATTACAAAATAGATTAGATTATGACATTAAATAAATAGGCATTTAAAATGAAAATTTATATTTTAGACCACCCCTTTAAAAGGTAGAGACGAACAAAAACCTTGGCCCAGTGGAAAGATCAGTATTCTATGACTGCTAGATGGGAGCCATGTGAACTGTTGCCTATCTGCCGACATCCCAGACTCCTTTTTTGATCGCTTGGCGTGGCATGATATCGTGTATGCATCATGCCGCCCAAGGCCGGCTAATCAAAAGAGAAAGAATGCCGGCAGATAGAAGGCAGTTTGTGGGGCTAGAATCCAGTGGCCAAAGAATCCTGACCTGACCACTGGACCAGTAATCTGCAAATTGTATTCGCTCATCTCTAGTTAATGGAATTTCCAGTTTCTGGTTAAAGAATACGATTACAAAATAAAGTCTTGGAGAATTGCTGACATTGCTGTACGGTTGATCCTTATGGGATCCGATTTCTTTTATTGAATCCATAGACTTGAATGTGCGATACTCATCCGACATACGGAAGAAATTAGTGCACGCTGTGATTTTTTCACGTGTAGATTTAACCCATGAAAAAAAAATTAACAGCCCAACTGAAAAACATTAGTCTGAGTGCTGTCTGTTTCTTCATGGACAGCATTCGGGGAAAAAAAAATATGGTCGTATGAACTTGGGCTAAATGTATCATTATTATCCTGCCTGTGATGATAATGAGACGACTGAAAAGTGATCTTTACAGTAAGTACCAGCCTGAAATTAGACATGCGAAAATCGAAAGATTTCAATTTTTTTTTCATATAGAGGATTTGGAAAATTTTTTAAAAAATTATTTATATATTTAGCAAATAAAATTTAAAAACAGGTCATTTTTTTCTCATTATACATCCGGTTCCAAATTAATTGGTGTCTCTATGCTGCAAATATGATAGTCGTCCTTCATAGTAGGAGGCGGAAGAGCTATCTGTCGTGACTGATGGACAGCTACATCCATGTGCCATGTTATAATATTGCTGGCGCTGTTCTGACACTAATTCTTGATTCTTTTCAAGTTCCCTTTTCACAAGTCCAAATCTTTTCTCATGTGATTTGTGTAATCCTGTAGTCATTTCCCACGTCCGGCACGGTTTGTCTCTTCCAATCTAAGTAAGAACGTAACTCTTGAATGAAGTGGAGGACTAACAAGTCTTGCGAGAGCGTCTTATGCTTGTACATATATTTCACGCATTATACGGTATGAAAGCAGAGCAGTTATGTATCAGTGTAAAGCCGTCACTACTCATCAGTGATGTCTTTATAAATATATAATCCCATAGACGGATGTAGCGCTGTAGACTTGGTCAATTGCTTCTATTATGTACCAGGATATGTCAATAATTGACTTCTATCAAATGTAAAAAGCATATAATGTGTCATATTTGTGAATTTTTTAAAACATACATCCACCGGGTTCTGGGTAAAGAAGTTGTTTTGGCAAATACTGATATACATGTAGGGCAAAAATGAAGTGGCATTATTGAAAGTACACGGTATGGTATACATTTTGCGAATTGCAGAATGTGCCATCCTGGTAAAACTAAGACATTTTATGTTTTAGATAAGTGTTGCAAAAATTGGTTCAAAGTACGAAGCTTTCAAAATTAGAAGCGCTAATAGTTTATTCTTATCAATTAACAAAATGCAAAGTGAATGAACAAAAAAGAAATCTAAATCAAATCAATATTTGGTGTGACTAAACTTTGCCTTCAAAACGTCATCAATTCTTCTAGCTAGACTTGCACAAAGTCAGGGATTTTGAAGACTTATAGTCAGGATTATAAATAACCAATTATACCAATCATGTGATAATGATCATCATTTTCATTTGAAACAGTCATTGACAGAAACAGCTTTGTAGGAGTCTCAAAACTGGA
This sequence comes from Ranitomeya imitator, assembly GCF_032444005.1. NCBI lineage: Eukaryota > Metazoa > Chordata > Amphibia > Anura > Dendrobatidae > Ranitomeya > Ranitomeya imitator. The sequence goes on from NC_091288.1 coordinate 30,161,257, forward strand.
TGAGGAATAACCAAAACTCTCCTACAAGGGTAAGGCTGTGGAAGACTGTTTCATGTCAAAGGTCAGACACTTTTGGCAAGACTGAGCTCAGAAACAAGGCACAAGGTAGTTATACTGCATCAGCAAGGTATGTCTCAAAGATTTAAAGCAGAGTAGGGATTCAAGATGTACTGTTCAGGCTCTTTGGAAGAAGTGCCAAGAAATGGGCAAAGTTGAGGACCGTAGATGCCATGATCGGCCAAGGAAATTTAGTGCAGCAGATGGAAGACACATTTTGCTTACTTACTTTAAAAATTGGGAAATGTCCAGCAGTGCCATAACCCCAGAACTATCAACAACCAGTGAGAATCAACTACACCCATCTACTGTCCAGAGAAGACTGGTTAGAAGTTTTGTGTGACGAATTGCAACCAAATTGCCATATAGTTGACATGGAAGCAAGATCAAGAGCCTCAACTATGCAAAAAAAAGACTGGAACGGAGTGCAGAAACTTGGCACTAGCTGCTCTGGACTGATGAGTCAAAATGTGAAATATTTGAAAGTAGCAGAAGACAGTTTGTTTGCCAAAGGACTGGAGAATGATACAATAATGAGTGTCTGCAGTGAAGTATGGGCTCAAAGGAGGGCTCACAAATTTATTAAGGATTTGGACAAGATTAATAGAGTCTGCAATTCTGACAAATACAAGTAGATACTTATTCGTCCTATAATAACATTAGGGAGGCGTCTGATTAGCTCCAAATGTGTCCTGCATGAGGGCAAGACCCAAAACATACAGCCAATGTCAGTAAGAACTATCTTTAGAGTAAAGAAGAACAAGGAATCCTAGAAGTAATCATATGGCCCCCCGAACCCCTGACTCAACGTCATCACATCTGTGTGGGATTACTTGAAGAGACAGAAATATTTGAGCAGAAGAGCTTTGGTTATTTCAATAAAATATTTGGACCAACTTTCCTGCCGAGTTCCTTCAGAACTGTACACCTAGAAGAATTAGTGCCGAAGGCAAATATTGATTTGATTTACATTTCTCATGTTTTCATTCACTTTGCATTTTGTCAATTGATAAAAATAAAGTAATAACTTCTATTTTTGAGAGTATGTTTACTGTGCAGCATTATTTCAAAACATACCTAAAACGTTTGCACATTACAGTACATCTCTGATTTCTACCTATAACCTATACTCTACATTAGGCATTGGCCACAGTGGTTAAAAAAATTATACCATAAAGTATATATTTTTCTGCGATGACAAAATGGCTACATCAGGAGGGTCACTTTGTATACGTTGAATGTCTTCACATAATGTGGTGAGAGCATAGCCTAGAGCAGCATCTTCTTTACCTTTCAGCATCCTCTAGTTTACATGTCCAGGCCTGTAGGCTATACATACAGAACAGTAAAGATAGGGTTTAGTGGCTACTTTGATCATGTGACATTAAGGGTACCGTCACACAGTGCCATTTCGATCGCTATGACGGTACGATTCGTGACGTTCCAGCGATATCGTTACGATATCACTGTGTCTGACACGCAGCAGCGATCAGGGATCCTGCTGAGAATCGTACATCGTAGCAGATCGTTTGGAACTTTCTTTCGTCGCTGGATCTCCCGCTGTCATCGCTAGATCGGTGTGTGTGACACCGATCTAGCGATGCGTTCGCTTGTAACCAGGGTAAACATCGGGTTACTAAGCGCAGGGCCGCTCTTAGTAACCCGATGTTTACCCTGGTTACCAGCGTAAATGTAAAAAAAAAAAAAACAGTACATACTTACATTCCGGTGTCCGTCAGGTCCCTTGCCGTCTGCTTCACGCACTCACTGACTGCCGGCCGTAAAGTGAAAGCAGAGCACAGCGGTGACGTCACCGCTGTGCTGTGCTTTCACTTTACGGCCGGCAGTCAGTGAGTGCGGGAAGCAGACGGCAAGGGACAGACACCGGAATGTAAGTATGTGCTGTTTGGTTTTTTTTACGCTGGTTTCGTGACCAAAGTAACTGTGTAGCCCTACTGTAATGTTCCAAAAGCATGTTACCTACCAAAGCCTTTAGTGTAAAATAGTGTTTTACAGTGAATAATGGAGGGGAGGGGAGGAGTTGGGAGATGAAGATTCACTACATAATACAATTTTGTGTTGTATTTTTATCATAATTAGTTCTCTATTGGGCTCCTGTCCTGATCTTCTTTTCACATTATGTCTGTTATAGTTTACCTGGTCAGGCTGCTTCATGAGCTCCATGTCCAGGTGAACACACAGACATCAGGATGGGTAAGGCTACGTTCACATTGGCGTTCCGCCAATGTGCGTTGCTGTTGCGCCGGCGACGCAGCGGCGACGCAGCGGCGACGCGCCCCTATGTTTAACATAGGGGACGCGTGCGTCGTTTTGGTGGCGTTTTTCGCCACGTGCGTCGTTTCCGACGCTAGCGTCGGACGCAAGGAAACGCTACATGTAGCATTTTCTGTGCGTCCGATTTTCGTCGGAAAACGACGCACGCGTCGCAAAACGCGCGCGTTTTTGCGCGCGTTTGCATGCGTTTTAGCGTGCGTCGCGCGTTGCGTCGCCGACGCACAGCGGCGCAACGCTAATGTGAACGTAGCCTAAGCCAGAAGACAAATGACAAAGAGAGGACCAAGACAATGAGCTATGCTGCAAGGCAGGCAGACATGTGGAGCAAGAGACACTGTAATCCACAGAGTCAGAAGAGTACATGCAGGTTGTGTAACCAGAGAAGATGACTGTAGTGTTAAGGTACTGTCACACTAGACGATATCGCTAGCGATCCGTGACGTTGCAGCGTCCTCGCTAGCGATATCGTCCAGTGTGACAGGCAGCAGCGATCAGGCCCCTGCTGGGAGATCGCTGGTCGGGGAAGAAAGTCCAGAACTTTATTTCGTCGCTGGACTCCCCGTAGACATCGCTGAATCGGCGTGTGTGACACCGATTCAGCGATGTCTTTGCTGGTAACCAGGGTAAACATCGGGTAACTAAGCGCAGGGCCGCGCTTAGTAACCCGATGTTTACCCTGGTTACCATCCTAAAAGTAAAAAAACAAACACTACATACTTACCTACAGCCGTCTGTCCTCCAGCGCTGTGCTCTGCTCTCCTCCTGCTCTGGCTGTGAGCGTCGGTCAGCCGGAAAGCAGAGCGGTGAGGTCACCGCTCTGCTTTCTGGCTGCCCGGCGCTCACAGCCAGACCAGAGAAGCAGAGTGCCGAGGACAGACAGTGGTAGGTAAGTATGTAGTGTTTGTTTTTTTTTACTTTTTAGGATGGTAACCAGGGTAAACATAGGGTTACTAAGCGCGGCCCTGCGCTTAGTTACCCGATGTTTACCCTGGTTACCGGGGACCTCGGGATCGTTGGTCGCTGGAGAGCGGTCTGTGTGACAGCTCTCCAGCGACCAAACAGCGACGCTGCAGCGATCCGGATCGTTGTCGGTATCGCTGCAGCGTCGCTATGTGTGACGGTACCTTTATGAGAACAGTCTTTAGGTAGCAGTTCGTAATACTTATAGCAGATGATAGGTTTATCAGCAGATAGCAAGCAATGGGTCAATTAGCAGGTAGCAAATAATGGGTTAAATAGTTGTTCTGTGGAGCAGTAGATGCAGGAAGAAGAAACTACAGGAATTTGCAAGGGTGATTGCAAGATAATGTGGACAAGTTTCTAAAAAGCAATGATTAATGCTTACAGCAAACAATCAGTTAATCAGCAAGTAGCAAACAAAGGGTAATCAGATAATTGGAAGAGCAATAGGAACAGGTTTTAGAAACCACAGTAGTCTGAGAAGATAATGGCAACAAAAGAAATGCCAAAATAAACAGCAACTAAACACAACTAAAGGTACCGTCACAATTAGCGACGCTGCAGCGATACCGACAACGATCCGGATCGCTGCAGCGTCGCTGTTTGGTCGCTGGAGAGCTGTCACACAGACAGCTCTCCAGCGACCAACGATGCCGGTAACCAGGGTAAACATCGGGTAACTAAGCGCAGGTCCGCGCTTAGTAACCCGATGTTTACCCTGGTTATCATCCTAAAAGTAAAAAAAACAAACACTACATACTTACCTACAGCCGTCTGTCCTCCAGCGCTGTGCTCTGCACTCCTCCTGTACTGTCTGTGTGAGCAGACAACGTCACCGCTCTGCTTTCCGGCTGACCGACGCTCACAGCCAGTACAGGAGGAGTGCAGAGCGCAGCGCTGGAGGACAGACGGCTGTAGGTAAGTATGTAGTGTTTGTTTTTTTACTTTTAGGATGGTAACCAGGGTAAACATCGGGTTACTAAGCGTGGCCCTGCGCTTAGTTACCCGATGTTTACCCTGGTTACCAGTGAAGACATCGCTGAATCGGTGTCACACATGCCGATTCAGCGATGTCTACGGGGAGTCCAGCGACCAAATAAAGTTCTGGACTTTCTTCCCCGACCAGCGACAGCACAGCAGGGGCCTGATCGCTGCTGCCTGTCACACTGGACGATATCGCTAGCCAGGACGCTGCAACGTCACAGATCGCTAGCGATATCGTCTAGTGTGACGGTACCTTAATTCCATACTTCGACACAGAGGTGTGTAAAAACGGCGTTTGTGAGATGATATCACTAATCACTAATCCCAAACTGTTCTTCAACTATATCAATAGTAAAATAATTAAAAGTGAAAGTGTTGGAGGAAAAAGCTAATATATTAAACACGGTATTCACGGTGGAAAATAAAATGCTAGGCGAAATGCCGAGAGACAAAGAAAACCTTATATTAAGGGTCACCAATCTAACCCAACAAGAGGTGCGAAACTGGCTAAATAAGATTAAAATAGATAAATCTCCGGGTCCGGATGGCATACACCCACGAGTACTAAAGCCCCCGTCACACATAGCGAGATCGCTAGCGAGATCGCTGCTGAGTCACAAGTTTTGTGACGCAACAGTGACCTCAGTAACGATCTCGCTATGTGTGACACGTAGCAGCGACCAGGCCCCTGCTGTGAGATCGCTGGTCGTGTCGGAATGGCCTGGACCATTTTTTGATCGTTGAGGTCCCGCTGGGTAGCACACATCGCTGTGTTTGACACCTTACCAACGACCTCGATAACAGGACGTCCCATTTAATCGTCATGAAATAGCATCGTTGCACAGGTCACTACAGGTCGCCGCATCGCTGCTGCGTCGTTGGGGAGATCTCACTGTTTGACATCTCACCAGCGACCACATAGCGACACAGCAACGATCCCTGACAGGTCGTATCATTGTCGGGATCGCTTTAGCGTCGCTATGAGTGACGGGGCCTTAAGAGAACTAAGTAATGCGATAGACAAACCATTATTTCTTATATTTAGGGTCTCTATAGCGATGGGGTCTGTTCCACAGGATTGGCGCATAGCAAATGTGGTACTAATATTCAAAAAGGGCTCTAAAAGTGAACCTGGAAATTATAGGCCAGTAAGTCTAACCTCTATTGTTGGTAAAATATTTGAAGGGTTTCTGAGGGATGTTATTTTGGATTATCTCAAAGAGAATAACTGTTTAACTCCATATCAGCATGGGTTTATGAGGAATCGCCATAGTCAAACTAATCTAATCAGTTTTTATGAAGAGGTAAGCTATAGGCTGGACCACGGTGAGTCATTGGACGTGGTATATCTCGATTTTTCCAAAGCGTTTGATACTGTGCCACACAAGAGGTTGGCACACAAAATGAGAATGCTTGGTCTGGGGGAAAATGTGTGTAAATGTGTAAGTAACTGGCTTAGTGATAGAAAGCAGAGGGTGGTTATAAATGGTATAGTCTCTAACTGGGTCTCTGTGACCAGTGGGGTACCGCAGGGGTCGGTGTTGGGGCCTTTTCTCTTCAATATATTTATTAACGATCTGGTAGAAGGTTTACACAGTAAAATATCGATATTTGCAGATGATACAAAACTATGTAAAGCAGTTAATACAAGAGAAGATAGTATTATGCTACAGATGGATCTGGATAAGTTGGAAACTTGGGCCAAAAGGTGGCAGATGCGGTTTAACAATAATAAATGTAAGGTTATACACATGGGAAGAAGGAATCAATATCACCATTACACACTGAAAGGGAAACCACTGGATAAATCTGACAGGGAGAAGGACTTGGGGATCCTAGTTAATGATAAACTTACCGGGAGCAGCCAGTGCCAGGCAGCAGCTGCCAAGGCAAACAGGATCATGGGGTGCATTAAAAGAGGTCTGGATACACATGATGAGAGCATTATACTGCCTCTGTACAAATCCCTGGTTAGACTGCACATGGAGTACTGTGTACTGTTTTGGGCACCGGTGCTCAGGAAGGATATAATGGAAGTAGAGCGAGTACAAAGGAGGGCAACAAAATTAATAAAGGGGATGGGGGAACTACAATACCCAGAGAGATTAGCAAAATTAGGATTATTTAGTCTAGAAAGAAGATGACTGAGGGGTGATCTAATAACCATGTATAAGTATATAAGGGGACAATACAAATATCTCTCTGAGGATCTGTTTATACCAAGGAATGTGACAGTCACAAGGGGGCATTCTCTGTGTCTGGAAGAGAGAAGGTTTTTCCACCAACATGGAAGAGGATTCTTTACTGTTAGGGCAGTGAGAATCTGTAATTCCTTTCCTGAGGAGGTGGTGATGGCGAACTCAGTCAAGGTGTTCAAGAGAGGCCTGGATGTCTTCCTGGAGCAGAACAATATTGTGTCTTACAGCTATTAGGACATAGATCAGGGGATTTATTCTGTCGGAATATAGGCTCTTTTTTTTGCCTTGCTAACTATGTTACTATGTTACTAAAGAACACCAAGCCACTTGAAAGACCAGACAAAGAGCAGAGCAAAGAGCAACAGTCTTAAGAAAAGAGAGTGGAGACGGGCACTGAAGACGAAACAGTTGCATAAAAATATTTTCATTTTATGTTGAATACAAATCTTGGCATACCAGGCTCCCTGGGTTCTCAGATGTAAAAGTAGAAGTTAAATACAGTAATACCTATGGCAAATTATTGTGGAAGGAATTAACATTTATAAATTAGTCGTAGTGGTGAAGACAAAAACTTTCAATAAACCACTGTACACGATGGGGTTCAGTAGGCAGATACATCAGCTATTACTGATTTCGACTGAAATGTTAATTCACTTGACTTGTGGATTGATTGATCGATCGCTGATTGATTTCTGTGGATTACAAGACATTGTTATCTGTGCATCAATAATCATAAATATGCCTGCATTACATGTGCTCTTTTTCTAGCCTTAATGGCCTCTGTCCCAGCAAATTATGTGCACACCACTAAAACATTAACTGAACGTTGATGATAAAAGTTCTGCAGCGTGTAGTCAACAACATATAGTCAACATGTCATTTGTAATGTTTTCTAATGCCACTTGCAGTATTGAGGCTTGTGCCTATAAATAAAAATTATGTTCTCGGTACATTCTGTTTTTTTTTTTTGTTATAATAAATGTTCATTATTTCTACAGATAAACCTGGTAGACAGTAGTGTAACTAGAGTCAGATGGGTCCCATTGCAAAAGTTGGACCTGGACCCCCATCCACACCGAAACTGCTCCCACATGGTGATCACATGTACGAGCCATAATAAGGTTCTAAATCCTATAAAGACATATGAGTTGCCCCTCCCCCCCATCCCATTTATTTTTCTACGCGTTTCAAAGTGTAACCCACTTCTTCAGGGAATAAAAAACATAGTTATGCTTTTTTATTTCCTGAAAAAGAAATGAATTACAGGAACCCATAGAAAAATAAAACAAACCATTATTTTGTAATGCTTCTGGCGCCCAACGTTTCTTCCCAAGCTGGCAGCGCGGATATGGACCACAAACTTTCCATGTTTTATTTGTTCCTGTGATGAAATCATCCGTGGATCTGCAGCAGCCTTTCTTCAACCTCGGATCAAGTCAACATATAGCGATACAATTTCTGATTTTTATCAACTAGATAATTTGATTCGACCTGTTATCATCAAAATGTCAAAATTGTCAAAATGAGAAAATCCATGAAAGCAAATATTGTATTAGTGAATTCTAAGTTACTAGAGGAGGAACCCATGATCAGAACCATGAATTATCAGAATTAAACAGGTACTAGAAAGAATGTTTTTCAGTCTGACGAACAAAGCAAATCAGTGCATTCCATGAGATTTTTTTTTAATTATTTTAAACTCCTTAATCAGCTGTCATCATCATCAATAACATACTTCTCCTGCAGTGACCACTACCGGTAAAATGCAATATCAACATGGCCTACGATTTAACCCATAGATAAACCAGTTGTACCAGAACAAGAACTTAACTTTCTCAAACAACTCTGGCTCATATTTAGAAACATTCAATATTTGAACTTTTACGTAAAGCCCTCTCCCCCCCTTCCAAAAAAAAAAAAATGAAAACAGGAAAAAAATTTAATAATAATAAAAAGTAAAAAAATAGCTAAAATATTTAAAGTCATTAAAACCCAAATAATATTGACAATTTTGGAATTTAGCTATTATCATTTCAATAATAATGTGCTGTCATGGAATTAATTGTTTCCACGTATTTCACATATCACAAGTAGAGATGAGCGAACCCAAACTTAAAACTCAAGGTTTGTACCGGACAATTAGTGCCTGGTGCCAAATTCCGAACACGGACTTCTGGAGTTCCCGGGGAAGTGAGAGAGAGAAATCTAAAGTTTGGGTCCCCATTATGTTCAATGGGGTTCGGATTCTAGTTCAAGTTCAGGTGCAGTTCTGGTACCAGAACCAAACTTTGGAATAAAGTTTGGATCAGGTACGAAAACCCAAACTTCCACGGGTCCACTCATCCCTAATCGCAAGGCTTTGCCAGATATCTTGATAATTAATTTGAGAATGAGTCAATGTACTTGAATATATGGTTATTGCTATTAACCCCTTTCTGACGTCTGACGGGATAGTACGTCCGAGGTCAGATCTCCTGCTTTGATGTGGGCTCCGGCGCTGAGCCCACATCAAAGCCGTGACATGTCAGCTGTTTTGAACAGCTGACATGTGCGTGCAATAGCGGCGAGTGGAATCGCGATCCACCCGCTGACAGCGGCATTTAACTACCACATCTGGCCGAGCGGCCGGAAATGCGCTCATCGCCGACCCCCATCACATGATCGGGGGTCAGCGATGCATTAGGATAGTATCCATAGAGGTCCTTGAGACCTCTATGGTTATTGATGCCGGCTTGCTGTGAGCTCCACCCTGTGGTCGGCGCTCATATAAAGCCTGTAGTTAAGCCAGATCGCTGCTATGTAGCAGAGCCGATCAGGCTATGGCAGCTTCTAGGCTATTGAAGCATGGCAAAAGTAAAAAAAAAATGTTTAAAAAAATAAGAAATAAAAAAAATATAAAAGTTTAAATCACTCCCCTTTTGCCCCATTCAAAATAAAACAATAAAGATAAAATCAAATATACACATATTTGGTATCCCCGCGTTCAGAATCGCCCGATCTATCAAGAAAAAAAAAAGGATTAACCTGATCGCTAAATGGCGTAGCGAGAAAAATATTTAAATGCCAAAATTAGTTTTTTTTGGTCGCCGCGACATTGCATTAAAATGCAATAACGGGCGATCAAAAGAACATATCTGCACCAAAATGGTGTTAATAAAAACATCAGCTCGGCACGCAAAAAATAAGCCCTCAACCGACCCCAGAACATGAAAAATGGAGACGCTACGGGTATCGGAAAATGACGTAATTTTTTTTTTTAACAAAGTTTGGAATTTTTTTTCAACACTTAGATAAAAAACAACCTAGACATGTTTGGTGTCTATGAACTCGTAATGACCTGGAGAATCATAATGGTAGGTCGGTTTTAGCATTTAGTGAAGCTAGCAAAAAAGCCAAACAAAAAACACGCATGGGATTGCTCTTTTTTTTGCAATTTCCCCGCGCTTGGAATTATTTTCCCATTTTCTAGTACACAACATGGTAAAACCAATGATGCCGTTCAAAAGTACAACTCGTCCTACAAAAAATAAGCCCTTACATGGTCATATTGATGGAAAAATAAAAAAGTTATGGCTCTGGGAAGGAGGGGAGAGAAAAACGACCACAGAAAAACGGAAAATCCCAAGGTCATGAAGGGGTTAAATAAAATTGACCAATTTTAAATGTCATATCAGTTTTTCTCATATGTGAAAAATGTTTTTTTTTTAAATGTGCTGGACCCATTTTTGGTCCATGTGTCAGTTTTCACAATGCTTGTTGCATCAGTTTTTCTTGTTAGAATAAAAATACAATTCTTAGCCGGTCCTACCCTTTAAAGACAGTATATTATTTTTCATTTGGCGCTTTACATGTGAAAAAATGGGCAAATATAGACAAGTACTATCAACATGAGCAACACAATGCACACACAAGTACAGAAGGAGAGAGGACCCTGCCCGCGAGTGCTCACAGTCTGCAGGGGATGGGTGAGGATACACTAGGAGAGGGTGGAACTGGTCGTGCAGCGGTTCAGTAGACCAAGGATCACTGCAGGTTGTAGGCTTGTCGGAAGAGGTGGGTCTTCCGATTCCTTTTGAGAGTTTCCGTGATAGGCGAAAGTGTGAATAATGAATGAAGAATGAATAACATTCTTGTGCTATCTTTTTTTCCAATGGGCCACTGACTTGCATTGGAAACTTTGACTTGCAACACAGATTAAAGTTGGGATGTTTCACTTTTTTTTGGCACACAACAGTTCTACAAAAAAAAAAGTAAGGACGTGTGAAAAATCCAATTGATTGTTAAGGGCCTCGGATCTATCCCTAAAAATACAAAAAATAAATGATGTTTGAAAGAACCCTAATAATAATTGTTGTTGTATTCTTTGTACAAATGATATTACTAAAATTCGAACATTATCTTAATTAATAAATGCTATTTTATTTCTTATTTTTTATTTTCTAAATTATGTGATATTTCAATAATTGTAATTACAATATACAGTATCTGTTAGTAGTAGTGTATTGAGTTTTAGTTTGTTGTTTTGGGGGGGAATATTGTGATACAATTGTATAGAATGTACAGTATCTAGTAGTAGTAGTGTATTGAGTTTTAGTTTGTTGTTTTGGGGGGAATATTGTGATACAATTGTATAGAATATATAACATCTAGTAGTAGTAGTGTATTGAGTTTTAGTTTGTTGTTTTGGGGGGGTAATATTGTGATACAATTGTATAGAATGTATAGCATCTAGCAGTAGTAGTGTATTGAGTTTTAGTTTGTTGTTTTTTTGGGGGGGAATATTGTGATACAATTGTATAGAATATATAGCATCTAGCAGTAGTAGTGTATTGAGTTTTAGTTTGTTGTTTTGGGGGGGGAATATTGTGATACAATTGTATAGAATGTATAGCATCTAGTAGTAGTAGTGTATTGAGTTTTAGTTTGGTGTTTTGGGGGGAATATTGTGATACAATTGTATAGAATATATAGCATCTACTAGTAGTAGTGTATTGAGTTTTAGTTTGTTGTTGTTTTGGGGGGGTAATATTGTGATACAATTGTATAGAATGAATAGCATCTACTAGTAGTAGTGTATTGAGTTTTAGTTTGTTGTTGTTTTGGGGGGGTAATATTGTGATACAATTGTATAGAATGTATAGCATCTAGCAGTAGTAGTGTATTGAGTTTTAGTTTGTTGTTTTTTTGGGGGGGAATATTGTGATACAATTGTATAGAATGTATAGCATCTAGTAGTAGTAGTGTATTGAGTTTTAGTTTGTTGTTTTGGGGGGAATATTGTGATACAATTGTATAGAATGTATAGCATCTAGTAGTAGTAGTGTATTGAGTTTTAGTTCGTTGCTTTGGGGGGAATATTGTGATACAATTGTATAGAATGTATAGCATCTACTAGTAGTAGTGTATTGAGTTTTAGTTTGTTGTTGTTTTGGGGGGAATATTGTGATACAATTGTATAGAATGAATAGCATCTAGTAGTAGTAGTGTATTGAGTTTTAGTTTGTTGTTGTTTTGGGGGGGAATATTGTGATACAATTGTATAGAATTTATAGCATCTACTAGTAGTAGTGTATTGAGTTTTAGTTTGTTGTTTTGGGGGGAATATTGTGATACAATTGTATAGAATGAATAGCATCTAGTAGTAGTAGTGTATTGAGTTTTAGTTTGTTGTTTTTTTGGGGGGGAATATTGTGATACAATTGTATAGAATGTATAGCATCTAGTAGTAGTAGTGTATTGAGTTTTAGTTTGTTGTTTTGGGGGGAATATTGTGATACAATTGTATAGAATGAATAGCATCTAGTAGTAGTAGTGTATTGAGTTTTAGTTTGTTGTTTTTTTGGGGGGAATATTGTGATACAATTGTATAGAATGAATAGCATCTACTAGTAGTAGTGTATTGAGTTTTAGTTCGTTGTTTTGGGGGGAATATTGTGATACAATTGTATAGAATGAATAGCATCTACTAGTAGTAGTGTATTGAGTTTTAGTTCGTTGTTTTGGGGGGAATATTGTGATACAATTGTATAGAATGAATAGCATCTAGTTGTAGTAGTGTATTGAGTTTTAGTTCGTTGTTTTGGGGGGAATATTGTGATACAATTGTATAGAATGAATAGCATCTAGTAGTAGTAGTGTATTGAGTTTTAGTTTGTTGTTGTTTTGGGGGGGAATATTGTGATACAATTGTATAGAATTTATAGCATCTACTAGTAGTAGTGTATTGAGTTTTAGTTTGTTGTTTTGGGGGGAATATTGTGATACAATTGTATAGAATGAATAGCATCTAGTAGTAGTAGTGTATTGAGTTTTAGTTTGTTGTTTTTTTGGGGGGAATATTGTGATACAATTGTATAGAATGAATAGCATCTAGTAGTAGTAGTGTATTGAGTTTTAGTTTTTTTTTTTTTTTGGGGGGGGGTAATATTGTGATACAATTACTACTATCCCCTACTAATAATAAATATTTATTACCAGCGTAAATAATAAAATGGATATTTGCGTTGTATACTAGGCTTCATTTTAAGAACTTGAATCATTCCTGCGATATATGAAAACGATTGACAACGAGGTGGCAGCACATGTGAGATTTTATATTGTGTGTTATCACAAGTGACAATTATACTGGGTTACAGCTATAATTTACCCCAACCGCTAAGTCAGGTTCTCTGTGAAGAAATGTATCCTAACCTGTGATTTCGCTCTTGTCGCCCAGTCAGGGCTCCACTCCATAGATATCACATGAACTGCTGCTATATTATTTTTGGAAAAAATGTAACTTTTTACTGTACGGATCAAAAGCACATGAATGTTTGGAGAATTTTCAAGTCATTAATCTCAGTGGGGTCCATGGTCCATTTCACTCTTACATTTCGGACCTACTGGCAAGCTATGTAATTCGGTGTCATTTAACAACTACTCTTCATTTTCACATCATCCAGTGCCTTTATTTTTCCTGATACCTAATTACTTAGATTTTATTAGCTATGTTACAATAATTATTAGTTGAAATATGACCTTTTTTTTAATTGTTGGGTACAATTTACATGCAACGGGATGTATAGAATCGTTGTATTTCTTTGGGAAAAAATAGCTACAAATTTCATTTTGTAATAATATCTATATGGATAAAATTGCTGGTAATACACATTCATTTTAATCATCAATGAGACAGTAAACAAGCATTAATATATATATATATATATATATATATATATAATATATAAAGCTGAATGTGTGTGTGTGTGTGTGTGTGTGTATGTATGTATGTCCGGGATTGGCATCTGTACGGTCGCAGCTACAGCCACAAAATTTTGCACAGTCACACGTCTGGACCCTGAGAGCGTCATAGGCTATGTTGTGAGGTGAAATTTTAACCCCGTGCTTTCCAATTCACCAAACAATTTTGCCCCTATCTACATAATGGGGAAAAAGTGAAAGGAAAAGTGTTGGAGGCGCCGCAGCTACAGCCACAAAATTTTGCACAGTCACACGTCTGGACCCTGAGAGCGTCATAGGCTATGTTGTGAGGTGAAATTTTAACCCCTTGCTTTCCAATTCACCAAACAATTTTGCCCCTATCTACATAATGGGAAAAAATGAAAGGAAAAGTGTAGGAGGCAAATTGACAGCTGCCAGATGTGAACAAGGGGGACTTAAAGAATGAGAGTATATACCGCACAGTTGCTAAGGTGGGGCCCCGACATGGGATACTCACCACACACGGGGATATGAACACACACACAAAATGCGCCACACACTACCACGTCCTTGAACACATATTACCCTCAGCACACATTTTACCACAAATACACCAACTTCGCCACATAAAAGTCGAAACACAAAAGTCGCCGCTCAAAACTCGCCACGCGCAGAACTCGCCACATGCAAAAACTAGGCTCTTGCAAAACTCGCCACAAGTGCAAAACTCACCTCATGGAAAACTCGCCACATGCAAAACTTGCACACGTGGAAAAATTGCCACATGCACAAAAGTTGCAACACATGCAAAAGTTGCCTCACACAAAACTTGCACATACTCAAAAGGCACCACACAAAAAACTCGCCACGCGCAAAACTCGCCATGCGCAAAACTTGCTGCACACAACTTGCTACACTAACCTGTCACATGCAACTCGACACACAAAAAGTTGCTACACGCATGTTGCCACACAAAACTCATCTCACAAAAGTCGCTACATGCATGTCGCCACACGCAACTCAACACACACAACTTGACAAACGAAACTCGCCCTAAAACACACACAAGTCTGGTATTATCCTTCAAAAATAAAAATCTGATTAATAAGCAGACAAACTACAACAAATGTACCATATAGGAAATACGGCAGCTGTCAGTCACATGACCTGTCTATTATGTGTATGTGTGAGCTAATATATACTGCCAGGGGGAGGGCTTCCTGTAGGCTGGGGATTTATCAGGCTGCCAATTTAGCTTACAAATACTGAGGTAAAAATACTGAGCAAATAATGTGTGAACGAGGTCTAATACAGGAGGAGATGACACACAGGTATATACTATATACAGGGGAGATGACACACAGATATATACTATATACAGGAGAGATGACACACAGGTATATACTATATAGAGGAGGAGATGACATACAGGTACATATATATACAGGAGGAGATGACATACAGGTATATACTATATACAGGAGGAGATGACACACAGGTATATACTATATACAGGAGCAGATGACCTACAGGTATATACTATATACAGGAGGAGATGACATACAGGTATATGCTATATATAGAAGATGACATGCAGGTATATACTATATACAGGAGGAGATGACACACAGATATATACTATATACAGGGGAGATGACACACAGGTATATACTATATACAGGAGGAGATGACATACAGGTATATATATATATAGAAGGAGATGACATTCAGGTATATACTATATATAGGGGAGATGACACACAGCAGGTATATACTATATACAGGGGAGATGACATACAGGTATATACTATATACAGGAGATGACATACAGATGTATACTATATATAACGGAGATGACAAACATGTATATACTGAGGTGATGAGGTGAAAATGAGAGGTGTGAGGTGAAAATGAAAAGGTGTGAGTGCAAAATGAGAGGAGTGAGGAAAAATAGTGGAGTGATCAGAAAATGACAGATGTGAGGTTGAAATGACAAGTGTTAGGGGGGAATGAGAGGAGTGAGGGAGAAAATGAGAGGTGTAAGGGAGAAAATGAGAGATATAAGGGGGGAAAATGAAAGATGTGATTGGGAAAATGAGAGGCGTGATGGGAAAATAAGAGAAGTGAGGTGCTATAACTATCCACAGATATTTACTATGCCCAGGCAACGCCGGGCTCTTCAGCTAGTATATTATATATATATATAAATATAACATATTTTTGAAGCAGATTTGACCCAGTCATATAAAGGGACAGTATTCCAATTCTCTTATATAGGATAGCAGGGAAATTCAAAATTTGGTGACGTCATAGAGCACAACAGGCATTATCGCATTTGCACCTTTTTGTATAGTTTGATTTTTTTTGTCTGTTTTACATCATTCTTGTAATTGTCAACCTTTTATAAAGTGCATTTTATATTTGCTTGCCTATTGTTTTTTTTTTTATGAGCGTCATTGTGGTAGGTATTTGGAGCGTCCATATCTTTTTGGCTAATGCATAAATTCTTTAATTGCACAATTTTATTTGCGCAAATGTACTCTAGTTCTTCTTACCCCACCTCTCCCCGGATGATTTATATAAGTCTGAATTTTTTTTACACACATTTTGTGACATTTTCAGGCAACGTGTAACATTTTGCAAAAAATAAATAAAGAGCATTTTTGATTTTGTGCAAAATTCATGGCCCATGGGCACAATTTTGAGGAAATTTGAAGAATTTGATGCAAAAAAAAGAAAAATGAATATCACAAGATTAAAAGTGAAAAATCACTTAACCCCGCCCTCCACAAAATTAAAATAACTGGGCTCGAAGTATTTACAATATGAAGAATGGTGACCATGTGATGAAGTTAGTGGGGGGGGAGGGCAATTATTAAAAATAGAAAAAAAAATAAAAAAGTCGCAAATGCAGTAATGAATTGGGTCCTTAGTGTCTAAAAGTAAAAAACAGGTACAAAATAAAAAAGGCGTAAATCCAGTAATGAATCGGGTCTTTATGGTCTAATAGTCTGTAATATTGACTTGTAATTGCTTACTGTGCCATTAAACAGGGTGCATACATATGGCAATAGGACAAACAATACGGCAATAATTAATTAGGATAGAACTCTACAAGAAAACCTAGAACAAAGTGGGTAAGCACATGGCATTGCCTTAAGTATGCGCCCTGGTCAGTGGCACAATAAGCCACTACAGGTCAGTATTAGCTTCTCACAGGCTTTGAAAGCCACGTAGCGGCTGAAAAAGTGGGCTGATCATATGTCAAAAAGGCACAAAGGCGCTCTATGTGTGTATCAGCTTGGAGGAACGGAAGCCTCAGCAGTATGGAAAGGCTCACCTGAACTGGTTGTGCTGGACAGGCAAAACACTCGAGGAGGTTCAGATTGAAAATATTCACGGCTGCGGCACTGCCCACCCACCCCAAATGTTGAAGCAAGGAACCAGAGAACGATCCAAGGATTAGAAAAGAAGTGACTTCTTCGGGCGCTGTCATGATCATGAGGAAGGTAGAAGACCACAGGTGAATGACGAAGAATATTTTTGTTTTTGGAGCAGAACTACCATTTCCTGCTCATTAATCTGTGATTTGACCTCCCTCATGGCAGCGCCGAAGAATCCACTTCTTTTCTATTTCCTGGGTCTATTCATATGTCAGGTGTCACAACTTTCTATATAAAAATGAAAAATAGTGCTGCAAAAAGTACTGGAAAGATGCCAAGGAAGGCAATACAGGAAAAACACCGATTGCGCTTTCCTGGAGCGTTTTCTGTTTAAAAAAACTCTGCGTGTATGCCAGTGTTTATAAGGCGCCATGCGCACATACCCTTAGACCACCCCATTCAGACTCCACCCAACTAATCCTAAATTACATAAACATTCTAGGTGGGCTAAGTTTGGTTTTGCAGAAAAGTGGAGAAACTTCATGTGCGGTATGTAAGTTGTTAGGGATATGAAGGCAGCTGTATTAAAGATTGATGTTATAAGAAACCCAGCTATTAAAAAAAGGATCAACAGCCAACACCACAAAGAATAAGATTGGCCCGATCCCAAATGGTATTCAATCATAGCACTTATTTTGCATGGGGGAAAGTGGATGTCCCCTCCAAGTGACTCTTTCCTCCACATTCTCAAACTCTTTTCCACCGTAGCTTCTCCTGAACTGAATGAACCACACCCTTCCCCCTGGAGACAAGCCGAATCAAGCATCTACACACTTGATTGCTGCCTCTCATCAGCTGAATGGAACACATACCCCGGACAGCCACCAATCATCATGATCCCAGGTTCAAGGAAACCTACACATCTTAGATAAACAAGGTTTGTTGTGCATGAAAATTCCAATAAAACTATGCCTTTATATAAGAAACCATGATACAGCACCCATAGAGTTCGATTGGTCTACACAGTTTCCAATTTCCATTGCATGACATATCACGTAGGTATATCTCCATAGAAGCATTGGCATACTCTGTACCACTGTACAAGATCGATGCGTATAGCTTTGTCACGTTCTTGAAGTCCTAAATTATACCTTCAATCCTTCTCCTTCACTCTAGCTACCAGTATCACAAAGGCAGCCAGTCCAGTCATAATCAGCCACACAGCCAACCCAAGTGGAAAAACCCAAGAACTTGGACAAACAAGTTTGACTAGCGTAGCTGTCCATGTTTGGAACCCGATCCTGCTCTGCTCTAATTCACACTGATGTCACTGTACCACATAATAAGGTTTTAATACAAGAGGTTAGAACCATCCCGAATTTGGGTACATCTTGATGTTGGTGGGATGGCTTTTATGCTTTTTTTTAATATAAAAAATGGTATTTACTAAGCACTCTATGTTATTTGTATGCAGTATTGGTTTTTACTTACAGCACGGTATATGGTTATTTTGTTTCTGTCTTAGGTTTTGCCTCTATAATGACCAGTGTGAACATGCTCTTATTTTGCATGTATACCAACTTATACTCTAGTTCAATTTTTTTGGGGGGGTTTAGTTAGAGAAGCTTATATAATTGAATGTTTCGCCAGTAAGTCAACATCTTGTCCTATAAATATAATTGGAAAATATAAAAACATCTTATTTGACATTTTTAACCCCACGAAAAAAATCAGATAATAATTTTTAATATGTAATTTGAAATGTTTCAATTCTTTATTTCAATATTTTTTAATTCAATTTGCCTTTGGACATTTCGAGCACAAATGCAAAGTCAACTTTACCCTTTTCATTGCAGCCCACATATTTTTTATTATATTTTTTCCTATCAATTAATGTAAGTAGGATTATACGTCCGTATCGAGCCACAATAAGCAGAACATTTTTAAATTTAAGTATAAAATGTTCATTTCATTTTTTTTTGTTAAATTCAGGTTGTGATTTTGTAATTTCGAGCATGACGTAGAGTGAAAATTACCGCTTACCTTACAGCATTTTAGACGTTATTTTCCTTATTAATTAATGCAAGCGAATTGTAATATTTAGAAGGCATTTTTGCAATTTTTTTTTTTTTTTAAATATTCAAACAACATATGTAACTTTTCAAATGCGTTTCATTCATCAGGCCACTACATGTATTTAAAGCATCCTTTTTGTATTAATTATTGGCACTGAAAAAGGCTAAATTCAGAATAACCCTCCTTTTGGAAGATCTAATTGCTAAGGACCTAGTCTTAATATTAACTAGGGTAATTACTATGCATAGCACACCCACCCAGAATGTTTGCATAGCTATCACAAGCGCTTTCATAAATGATGCTTTAATTAGTCTTAATTAGAATTTGTTTAAGTCAGCAGGGAATGCAGAGCCCATGAAATGATGTATGTAATAAGCATCAGGCTCACTTTTTACTTGGGGAATAGAGCTGACAAAATCACATCACATTAAATTGATTCAGTCAGAATTAAAATTCTTATGGTATTAATTAAATGAGGGATCTCATTAGCAGACTGCAAGATGACGGAGTGACTCTTTGGTGACCAGATGTGAAGGAAACTGTATAAAGCATAAGCACTGGTAGACTGAAAAGTCTTCCTAAACATTGGGGGTAGGAGTATATTTCACATAACTTCCCCCTATCGTTAATATGGAGTTAGAATTGTATCCAACCATCTCTTATAAAATACAAAAAAAACTGTGTATAGAGTAAAAATGCCATATAAAAATTGATATTTTGTTAATTTGCTTTCTTGATGATCGGGAAAAAGAAAAACACACTTGAAGCATGAAGGGGTTGCAATAAATATTCGACTTTAAAAATATTTTGTATAATTGAAGATGAACAGAATATAACTCAGTCTACAAGAGATCTACTACTTGGCAAATTCCAATAAATCGAAAAATGCTACAAGTTGCACTCAACATCTAGTTCCTTACATTAAAGAATCTCTCCCATCAAAGTTGTTATCCTCTATATAGCCATCAGCATATTATATAGCACTGTGTACTTACAATTGCTCATTTTGGCTTTCCTCCCAGCTAATTTTGCTCTTTTTCATTAGGTCTATGCCGTCACATAATTAGAAACGGACTGGAATCCTTCCAAGCTCTGGAAACAGGAGAAGAAGTTTCCCTGCATGAGTCATCACTGCAAAGTCCCTGGCAGGGTGAGGAGTGGAGCTTTTTAGTCAGAAGTTGGAGGGGATGACTTATGTGGGGAAAATATACTTCCTGTTTCGATATAGCGCAGAGAAGGATACAGCTAGTCAGTTTTTAATCATGTGATGTCATAAACCTAATGGAAAAGAGAATAATTAACTGGGTAGAAAGGCAAAATGAGCAATTGTAAGTACACAGTGCTATATAATATAATTATTGCAATATATAAAGAGGACAAAAATTTGGACGTGAGTACTCCTTTAAGGGCCAACAAGCAACAGGGATACGGGTGAGGATGGACAAAACTGTTCAGTTGCAAACTGGAAAAGTCTGTAGTGAGCTCAAAGTGAGTTAGGAGAATAAAACCCGATATGACCTACCAGGGAAAAACATAAATCTTTAAATCCAAACATAAAGTAGTATGTGTCTGGGGGCACTAAGCAGAGTGTTTTTATCTCTCTTTCTAAGACTTCATAATTTCTTTCTACTGTTAATGCAGCTACGCTTTCTTCACTGACTTCTCTGCTCATAATAGTGGTGGAATCCACCAGCCTCTCCACAGGTCCTCCAAAAAGCTCAGAGCTTATTTTGGTGGGGAGTCTTACTCTACTCGGCCCTTGACACCATTGTTTTGGGCTCCATACTCTGTGTCCTCCAGATTCTCAGCTCTCTAAAACTATTCTGCATCACAAATAGGACAGCTGACCCAGCTTTACCACTAATGGGAGCACCCTTCCAACATCCCTGCAGATTTTGCATACAAAAAATTTGCTCTTAGCAACTCCAAGCAGTGTTTCCACGCCAAAACATCCCACCCACTTGGTAACATTGAGTTTTTTGTGACCCCTAAAGCCTCTAATGTGCTACAGTTGTTACATGGGATGCACTTAAAATTTGGCATGGAAACACTGCTAGGTGGAGGTAAGAATCTTTTTTTTTTAATTACCTTTTCAAAATATTTTTTTTCATGGATTTTGCTTCCTACTAACAGGTAAGCCACAATCCACAACAGAAAACACGATTGATAGTAGATTTTGATTATGACAACATTGTAGTTCATATTGTTCACTACCATGTTCTCCTGAAAAATTGGCAGATACCCCCATGAGTAATGATATGAAAAGCTGTAGGAGGAAAATCTGCAGTCATTCCTGTGTAGGACACAGCCTAAAATATCTCTGTAGAAAACATTGACACAACAGTCACGTGACTTTCCCATATAGGTAACTTCCACATTGGCATGATACGAAAGACACGAACATGGTGGTCTTTGATTTGCTCAGCTCAAAGTTCAGGACTACTCAGAATTCCGTCAAAATTAAAATACTACTGGCTGTTTAATGTTTAATATCAATGTACTGGTAATGACAAGACATTGCACCTATTCGACAGTAGATCAATAAGGTCAAAGTTCCAGACTTGAACAAATTTTGCAGTGAGGCCGAAGAACCCACGATAAATATCAGAAAATATGGGACCCTGGCTCTCCTCTAAAATGAGATTCATGAAATGAAGACATCTTAGTCACAAATGCTCATCCTTGCCAACATCTGATGGCCTTGGATCAATAATACCTCTTTTCCTTGCAAATATTGACACATCTAGTGTAGGCCAGGGTCTCACATCCCTCTCTTACAAACCTTTTCCTCTATGTTCATTAGAGAATCATCCCTACCTCTTTCCACACACTATTTTCCCCATCCCTCTATCTACCCCCTTACCCAGAATCTCCTAATTCCTGATGGTTCCTTAACTTGTTGATTTAGGACCCTTTCACACTGTGCTTTGTCCACGTTCCTTGGTCCCATCGGGGCTTACGTCTGAACCTCCCACAAATCGGGAATTGGGAATATGGGTCAATGGGGCTATTGACTATAATGGTGCTGATAGGGTAAACCTATGCTTAATCGTGCATAATGTTTGGGTGTATAGGTCTACTGGAGGCAGACACTCACACTTAGTAGACAACAAACTACTATAGAAAAGAAGGAGCACTGATCCAATATATAAAAATATATAATCAACAAATTTTATTCAATAAAGCACATATAATCACACAAATACATAGAATATGGATAACTTACATATGAGACATAGTACATAGACCAATGATTGCACTAAAAGACATCACTGGCACCACATCAAAACAAGGATAGAAATATATAGTAACTCCCTAAGAAACATGGGTGACATGGATTTATAAAGATCTAATATCAATAGGTGTCCACCCGTTGTTCAAACTTATAATTATGTAACTTCTATCCACCAATATAATGGTTAATTAGGCATAGTGAGCTAAGTGTATAGCTACAACCGTATAATGCTAGTTTTCAAGACCATAAGTAGCTAGCCAATCGCAAACATAAATATACATATTATATGGCCATGAGCTAATCTCAAACTATACCTGTCAACATGGTACCAGAGACGTCCGTGCACCAAACACCTCGACGCGCGTTTCGTTGTCTGTTACAGCTTCGTCGGGAAGTCTCACACTTAGTAGACTGCATCCAGCTGTCCGCCTCCAGTAGGCGTATACGCCCAAAAATGTTGCACGACAGGACACGTTGACAGTGAATGGCCCATCGGCGCATATGAATCCTGTTTTGCGGGGAGTGGGTGGGGGGTTGGATGTAAGCCTCTACTTGACCAATGAATGCGGGACAAAACATAAGAAAAGGCACACACAGAACTACATACAAGAGGGAATCTTTATTGAGACACAACAACAATAGTAAAAACACAGTGGGCCAGTACACTCAATAGTGAGCCAAAAATAATAATAGTGGCACCACAGCCTAGTGGTTGCCAATTTCAATACCTCTCACACTTCTGTTCATCTCTCTCCATAGTCTATTGTACTGATGACCCTCGTAGACTTCTTTTGAAGTGATTTCTGTACATGGGAAAGTCTGTGAATTTACTACAGTAGCTGAACAGTTAAGTGAATAATCCTGAGTGGAAATCGGCCTGCACTCTCACAACACAGCATGGTAAACCCACTGAATCAACACTCCTGCCCTCTACAGAGTACCACTATATAAATTTGGAATTGTCTTAAATGTGTTGATTCACAGAATACATTTAATGTGTCATCTATACTGAGCGCTGAACGTCGTGAAACCAAAATATAAAATGCAAACCTCAAAAATTGCTGTTAGTTTTAGCACTATCTAAAACTTTTATAAAATCTAATTAATAAACTGTAAAGCATCCAAAATAGCAACATTAAAAAATACAACTTGTGCTGGAATAAAAAAAACCTCATAAGGCCATATTGACTAAAAAAATAAAAATATTACAGGTTTTAGCAATAAAAAAGTGGAAAAAAAAAATCAGATCCGGAAGGTGCAAAATACATGGGTCCTTAAAGGGAATTTGTCAGTAGGATCACCCCTCCTAAACCATCTATAAGCAAGTAGGTCATAGGAAGCTGAATAAAATGATACCTTGATATCTGCGATATGATGTTTCATTTCAGAGAAATCTTTGGCTTTCTTAATATGTAAATTAGCTGTTAAGATCTATGGGCCGGAAGTAGATCTCCCTGAGAATCTGCCCCAGACGTTATTGTAAGTGAACAAGGGCATTACAAGTGTGAGACATGTAGATCAGAATGGTAGACTGTCAGTCATTAGATGTCTCACACTGGTAACTCCCCCTTTTCACTTATATTAAGCTCTGGAGGCAGATTCTCAGGGAGATCTATGTTCGGCCCATAGATCTTAACAGCTCATTTACATGTTAGGAAATACATGGATTTCTCTGGAATAAGATATCGAATCTCAGAAAGCAAGGAATCATTTTATTCAGCTTTCTATGACCTTCATGCCCATATAGACAGCTTAGGAGGGATGATATTACTGACAGATGCCCTTTAACAGGTTAAAGAAGTATCTCCTTGCCACTAAATGTGCCATTCTAGGAAAGGCTGTAGCTGGAGAGCCAATAGGGACAAAAGTACTCAGTGCTTGGACCCAGAAGGAGTGGCAACAAGCCATAGTGTCTTGGCTAAGGCATTTAAATAAAGGATAAGCTCAATAAACTAAATATTTGGTCTAGTTAAAAGAAAACCTAGTCCCAACTTTCACTCTAAAAGCCATAATATTCATCTGCTCTATATATCATGAATATGCAAATTATCTCTTCACAGCGGACGAGGCCTTGAACTCTAGTGCCTCCTATTGGAAGTAGCAATCCTAAAAAAGTCAATATCGACCCGTTAAAGAGCCTTGCCATATGACCCAGAATAAAAGCCAAACCAGAATCTCAATATGTAGGCACGTGTTTCGGGATGTTGATCCTCCTCAGTGCAAAGTAGAGGAGAACAGGATCAGATATCATAGATAAAATATAACTTTTAATATTCAAGACTAAAATATGGGTAGCCAATACCTCGCAATGACATCTATAGAAATTAAAGTGATAAAGTGATCCTACTCACCCCACTTGGATTTATTGGATTCTTGTACATCTAGTGGGTTTTGCTTATCTGCCCTCCTTGGTGCAAAGCATGAGATCCGATTTGGCTGTATGAGAGGGTTAATGTTTATCCTGATATGCCAGAGTAAGGAGGTTTATAAGTCTTTCATATCATGAAGAAATGGCAAACTTGACATTTAAAATATCGTTGACTTGCAATAACTCTATAATAGGGGGAGAAATGAATTTGGCAACTTTCTTAAAATGTACTTTTTGGGACAAATAGATTGTATCAGGTGCAAATGACACAACAAGGCACAATTTCCCAACACTGGTTTATTTTGCATTTACTTTTATAGGAAATTTACCATCTGTCTCATAAATCAGATTGCAGCAGATTAATTTTTCTCTAGTTGATGCAGAAGATGGATCATTACTGGAAAATCGTCTTTACTTTGGTAAATACTCCAATGGGCACATCAGCGTTAATTGCTGCACATTTACATAAGCTTCCTTAGATTTTTGTGTAGGTTATTTAAAGTAGCAAGGTCCATGAAGCTCACATTTTGCTAAATGGTTGATAATTGGAGATAAACAGTTTAACATTAAAGGAGATATTCTCCAGGTCCCAATAGCATCTACCGTGATACCGAAAACTCAACCTGTGACACAAAATAACACTGACATCCGGTGATCCCCTCCTGCCAATTATGGGGTAGTTAATGTCGGATGTAGACCTGATTGTTGTGACTGGGAACCTTAAAGAACTGTTGAACTAATCAAGGAGAGGGTCTGGGATGGCTCAGATTAAAGGACACCTTATTAATTGACTGGGTTACCTGACCCACAGCCCGAAATCTTTTTGCAAAGTACATATATGTCCGCTGTCATCTCGTTAACTGACAGAGACCTGTAGGTGGCGGAGAGATCGGTCCTTGCACTTTTCTTATGTGATCTTTAAATCTTGAAGTTTAAAGTAGGAGGTCACTTTATGATCAATCAAAAATTTACATTTAAAGGACACCAATGTGTTATACATATGATTAACCCTACATAAGGAGAAATGTATTAGTTACATTCATTTACTTCGCAACTTAAATATATTCTTAAAAGAGATGAGCGAATTAAATTCGTATAGAGTTTTACAACATAAATTTGGTTTCACCAAAATTTTTTTTTTTTTTTTGCTATTCGCTTCTGACAAATCCAGCAAAATGGCAACAGGCCGCGTCGAAATTAAAAAAAAAATATATAAATTATGCTCACTTCTACCTGGTCTTCTCCGTCTACTCTTCTATTATCTATTTTTTTTCTATTTTCATTCCGGGCTTCTGGCTTAATCTTCTAGTCACTAGATACCCCCCCTCCGACGTAACATGGGGAGCGATGACATGTCTCATGCCCCATGTGACTGCATACAGTCAATGGCATACATCGTGCCTCAAGTGCTGACCTGGGGGCCTAATGAATGGAAGATCCGGATGGAAGTGGTTCGAATTTGAACAAAGATACAGCTCTGCCAAAAATTAAGAGACCGCTGCAAAATGTTCAGTTTGTCTGATTTTTCTCTTTATAAGTATATTTTTGAGTAAAATGTAAATTGTTCTTTTAGTCTATAAACTTCAGACGTGTCTCCGAATTTCCAAGCAAGAATTGTTGCCTTTTTGTTTTCTGAAAAGGAGAAATGGTCAAAATTAACAAAAAAACCCAGCCAGTGCTTTCAGACCTCAAGTAATGCAAAGTAAACAAGTTCCTAATCATTTAGTAACAACAATACTAATGTTTTAACTCAGGAAGAGTTCAGAAATCAATATTTTGTGGAATAACCATGATTTTTAATCACGTCTTTCATGCGTCTTGGCATGCTTTCCACCAGTCTTTCACACTGCTCCTGGCACAAAAATGTAAGCAGTTCTTCTTTGTTTGATGGCTTGTGACTATCCATCATCCTCTTGATTACATTCCAGAGGTTTTCAATAGGGTTCAGGTCTGGAGATTGGGCTGCACATGACAGGGTTTTGATGTGGTGGTCTCTTAATTTTTGCCAGAGCTGTATAAGACAACAAATAGAGAAACGAAGACTGAAGAGAAGATCCGAAGACCGATGGCAGCGGGAAATGTACAAAGAGGGCAAAGGAGAGATGAGTATAAGGTATTTCTACCTACTTATCCCCATATCAATGTCTTTTATATATATCAACTGCGTACTTACCCCATATCTATCTATTTCTCTAATTATCATCTATCAGCTGTTTATTATCTATCATCTATATCTATCTACATATCTATCTATTATCTATAATCATTATCTTATCTATCATCTATCTATCTTCTATTATCTATCTATCTATCTACATATCTATCTATTATCTATCATCATTATCTTATCCATCTATCATCTATCTATCTTCTATTATCTATCTATCTACATATCTATCTATTCCTGAGATAGAATATTATTGTTTCCTATTATCTGACTTTCCACCAGCAATCTCCTAAGTTATGCAGACATTACTTTTCATTTTGCATGAAATGATATTAGTGTTGTTAAGCATTGAATTAGTATGGATAATTAATTGCTGCTTAATCAGAAGTTAACACTGAATAGTATAAATGGAGCCAGTTAATAAGTATGAATGAATAGATTCATCACTAATTATGTCACTCATTCTGCCAAGGAGGAGACTCATTAATGTGGCAGGCCGAAATACTTCATCATTCCGCTTAGATATATAGCGCACAACAGATGTTACATCATAAAATTCTCTTCTATTTCTTTGCAAAAATTTGTATTTTAATTTACTTCTGTTTTTATTTTTGAATGTATTTTTTTTTTTTGGGGGGGGGGGGTGTAGTTTTAGTTCATCCTGAAAGTCGGGCTGAAGCAGGTGTCACCGCGGACATCACATCTATATTAGTGATTCATGCCTGTAACGCTGCGCTGCCATTTACATTTTTAAATTCATTCAGCAAGGGAGTAATCCCATATGATGCCTGAGGGAAACGGCTCCATGGAACAAGCTGATTAAATCGTGTTCTGCCGGCTCTGTTAACCTGCTCATTTATTAATTCCTAAACTGAAGAGTTAATTCTCCCGGTCCTTTTATAGGACGTGTAGTGGAGGGATAACACTCGGTGTAGTGCGGGTCTGAGACATGACCGTGGCCTCTTGTTATCTCCTCCATAGATATTTCTTTCTGGAGCGTTATGTTAAATTGTCATCTACTTTTACTTGTTTGCCTTTGGGGCTCATGCACACAAGAATATTATGGCTCCCTGACCTAAGGATCTGTAATACCTAGTGCGTAGTCTGGCTAAGCCTCATATTATAACCATGTATAACTCATATTTTAAAGTAAAAAATGGCAAATTTTAACCACCTCCAGGTGCTTTTATGACCTCCTATTTTACATCCCTAGACATCAAAATTCTTATCCTCTTAATATATTGCTAACAGTATATTTATACAGCACTGTGTACTTACAATTGCTCATTTTGTCTTTCTACCCAGATAATTCTCCTCTTTTCCAAAACTGATTTGCTGAATCCTTCTAAGCTCTATGTAGAAACAGGGGGTCAATTTTCCCTGTATGAGTCAAAAAATCACTACAAAAGTCTCCGGCAGGAGGAGGAGGGAGCAGCTGGGTCAGGAATTGAAGAGGGAGATGACTCATGGAGTTAGGCTGGGGTCACACTTGTGAGTGCGATGCGAGAAGCTTGCATGAGTCTCTCACATCAATACCGCCGGCACTCAGGACCAGAGCGTTCAGCTGCATAGACCCGTAGAAGCGCAAGCACAGCGCGAAACGGCCGTCGTCTTCCCCTGCTCACACGAGCCTCCCACTCCCCCGGCCATGAATTTTACTTGAAGATGGAATAAAGCATTGATTTTCTGAGATCGGTGAGTGCCTTCTTATTTTCTCTTGTACATGGACTGGATAGAAATACATGTAGCCGCACGCTTCAGTCATGAATGCTGGCGGCAGTGTCAGGAATTGATGTGCGAGTTTCTCAAATTGCACACGCAAGTGTGATACCGGCCTTAAAGAGACTTCCTGTTTTTAGATAAAGAAGAGCAAAGAGAAGAATTATCTGGGTAGAAAGGCAAAATGAGCAATTGTAAGTACACAGTGATATATAATATGATGACTGCAATATATTAAGAGGATAAAAACTGATGGTACTGTTTATTTAATATGGAGTTGGTTCCTCACTTGCAGATTTCACTCTACTGGAAAGGGTTTCTACAAGATTTTAGAGGTGTCTGTTGTAATTTTTGCGCATTCATCCAGCAAAGCATTTGTTAGGGTCAGATATTGGAGGAGAGGCCGGGTTCGCAGTCTCCATTCTAGATAAAGGTGATGGATACGGTTGAGGTTGGGTCATGTTCTTCACTCCAAAACTGTCCTTATGGACCTTGTCCTCTTGGCACAGTCATGAGGAACAAAAACCATAAGATGTTCTAGCCAAGTTGAAAGAAACAGTTTTTTAAATTGTTATCCTTTAGCAGAAGTAGCAAAAACAGCCTCATAGACTTAAGAGTAGAAAGGAATTTTAGTCACAGAAATTTCAGCAACAAGATATCTTTCAGCCATATATAGTCAAAGGTTTTGCACTGGATTTGCCATGTCACAAATTTCAAGCATTCTTTGCTGTGTTTTTTTTAAAGTGTTGCATTATTGTATACATGCTTTTTCTATTTTTTTTTTTAATCTCATAGAAAAGTCTATGTGTGCACACGATGACTTGTTTCAGGCAGATTCTGCCCAGAATCCATCTAAAAAATTTCTTAAAAGTGCCCCATAAAATGAACATGATGCACAACTATGTAAAAATGAAGAGTCGATGTTACGGGTAGGCCCCCTTGCATCACAGTCGGACACTGCAAGCTACGTTTCATGAGGTTTTTATATCTGCTGCAGTTTTTAATGCTTTCTTTGGGCTTCGTTTCCACAATGAGCTTTTGGCGAGTTTTTGATGTTGCAGATTTTCTGCACTCATTAAGTAAAAAAGGTTACTTGCAGTTTTTCAAAAATACCAAAAACTCATTGTGGGAACATAGCCTTGAAGAGGCTTCTGAAGTTTTTATTACCACACTTTTTTTTTTACAACCTTGTGACTTAATACTCTCAAGTTTGGAGCACATGCCATGCGTAATCTGCCTCTAAGGATATGTTCTCACGATGAGCTTTTGGTGCGTTTTTTGGCGCTGTGTATTTTTTGCAATGTCAAAAACGCAGCGTCTTACAGTTACTTCTTCTGGGGGAAAGGCACTGCAACCGAAACGCGCGTTGAGGTGGCTGCACCACAGCTTCAGGTAAACGATGCTCTGCACATGTCTCATTTAGGATTTCCTTACAATCTTCAATTATTAGACTGCCGTCACACTAGCAGTATTTGATCAGTATTTTACATCAGTATTTGTAGCCAAAACCAGGAGTGGAACAAATAGAGGAAAAGTATAACAGAAACATATGCACCACTTCTGCATTTATCACCCACTCCTGGATTTGGCTTACAAATACTGATGTAAAATACTGACCAAATACTGATAGTGTGACGGCAGCCTTAGTGTGCTGGCTCCTTCTGGCTTGAGTATTAATTACCAGTCTATTATTATTGGGAATACCTGCTCACAGCTTGTATACGAGTCCCTCCTTATACAACCTGTGCAGCATGTTTACCTTTAGTATCACCATTTTGTAGCTGTGGTGCTTCCCGTTTTTGACCATTCTCTGTCATCATCTTGTATATGGTATGTCATAATATTACAACCTCTTGTTTTAATAAATATCTTTCATCCTATTTGTTTTTTGAGTGCTTGTTTGTCCCTATATGCTCTTTCTTTGTTCGCATGCAGCATTTTTGCAGCATTTTTAATGCAAATTAAAAACAAACAGCTAACTGAAATTGAGAACAGCAGCGTTTGTTTTGTGTTTTTGTTTTTTAACATTTAAACAGGTTTTCCTGCAATTTTGCAACATTTTTTGCAGCCTTTTTGGCGAATGCAGCTAACTTAAACATGCACCGTAGACAAATCACACTTGGATTCTGCACCAAAAAAAGCTGCTAAAATGCCACAGAAAAAGCAGCAAAAACCTGAGCTTTGTATGCAGCGTTTTTATTGCCAAGAAAGCAGAAAAAAAAATGCTGCATGTGAACACCGCCTTACTGCAAAGCTCTGATCAAGCTACGTCACGGAAGTTTGGGTCCTTTTCAGTGAACAAAACTGCAACATTATCGCTAATTTCTACAGTTACAGACTAAAAATACGACAGGGGATAATATTTTTCTGTTTGCACGTTAAAAAAAATATATATATATATTAACATCGTGAGTGTCACTAATTGGAAATAAAAAAAAAGATTTTAAAAAATTATAATTGCAAAATTTCCTATAGCAATTTATTCTTTCTACCAGAGAAAACCACATTAACCCTTATTTATTTGCACAGTTGGGTAACAGTACGTCAAGGGCCAGAGGTATTTGGCACATATCGATATGCTATAAGATCAGGGTGGTCACATGGGTAGTGCCATTGTGCCCATGCATCATCATCATCATGTAACAGTCTCATAATGGGCGCAAGAGGTTTCTACTCCCCAAACTGCAGCTATTTCATACACCGGCCATATCACGTCAAAACTGCAAATATCAAAAATGTAATTTTTCGGCATCCTTGCTTAGCGTTTATTTCATAAATGGAGCACATAAATATAATGGGAATTTACATCACTGTGACACGGTACCATTTACATGGCGTGTCTCATAATTTGAGGTCAGAGGGTAGAATTTAATGGACTGGCACCAGCTGGCTGTTGGGCCCCTTTAGCCGCGCTTGGTTGATTTAGCCATCAACAACTCGTGTCCTGAGCTATAAAAAAATATTATCTATAGTAAATATGTGCTGGAATAAAGAGAACGTGAACAATGAAACAGGACGGTTCCAGAGAGTCCGTTACAGTGCGTATACTGTAGGCTATACACTTTTTTTTACTTTTTTTTTCTCGAAATCTTACAAAAACTTATTATTTTTAATCTGTAAATAGAGAAAAATTAAAAAAAACAATGTATTTTTGCAGCCAGAAAATATAAAAGAAAATAGGCAAAATTTATAAATCTGGGGGTTACACACGCACACACATTTTCATTTGACTGCTTTCAAGCCCAATGAGCGCTAATTGGCATTTTTTCTTTTACTGTTTGGGTTTGGAAACAGTCAAAATTTCTGATTCCAAAATCATGCAAAATTGTATGGGGCATTTTCTCTGCTATCTTGATGAGCAAATTTGCTGCTTTGATGCAAGCTATGAATTAAAGGGAACCTGTCACCTGAATTTGGCGGGACCGGTTTTCGGTCATATGGGCGGAGTTTTCAGGTGTTTGATTCACCCTTTCCTTACCCCCCCCCAAAAAAAAAAAAAAAAAATGACGAAAGCACTGAAAAAAAGGCATTTTGAAAGCAGCTTTTTACTGCCAAGAGAGCAGGTTTTGGCTGCAGAAAAAAAAACGTTGCGTGTGCACATAGCCTTGTGCAGATTTTAAAATGTGGATTGTAAGGGTATGACTACAGGTGACACTTGGGTATTACAGGTGCAACTTTGGTTTACCATTTCAAACAGTGTTTTTTGGAGGTTACTATGCAGATTTCTTGTAAAACAGTTAGTAGACACTAAAGAATTTCATAATTTTCAGGCATTTTTTTTTCTTTTTTATGCACACAGGAATTTTGTTTCCTATAGAGAAGCCTATGGGAAAACACATGAAAAGAATTCCCTACCTATTGCAGATCATACTATTTTGGGACCATAAGGGGCCATAATTGTAACAAAAAAAAATCACAAATAATGCCCTTCTTGTAGGGTGTTCATATTTTTCTATTTGACTTAAAGCTAACATCCGACTGCAGAGGGTTTTTTTTGCTGCAAAAAAGGGAAACAAAAGAAAATACTGCAAAAAGTGATGATTTTATGAAATTTGTCTAATAGCAATAATTAGCTACCTGCAGATTAGACCCACTGGAAGTGAAAGTGTTAAAGCAGAATTTTCTGATGTTTATGTAATATCTGGTTACATTGTGGCCGCAGAAGCGGCAGCAAATCATTTCCGCAGTTGTATTGTAAGTAGACACTTCCCTGTTATTGGATATCCATTGGGGATAGTCTATGGCACAACTGCATTTAATTCATTTATTAATATCTACAAATGAGCCAACGGATTTGCATTTTAAAACGCCTGCATGTTGATTGTATGGCTAATGAAAGAGAGATGGCTGCCTCGCTGTACAGCTGAATGATTTGACTTTTGAGAATATACAAATATTTATGATTTATTGCTACAATGCTTCATTTTCATTAGGACGTCTGCCAACATTTCAATTCTTGTTTTTTTATATATTAGGGCTGCAGAGAAGACATTGTATGGGACTTATAAAAGATAATCTCCTGGCGATAAATTTAATAAATGCTTATATCAACCCAAGATTTTGTACCTATCATAATTCTCTCTTTTAAAAAAAAGCAGGGATTAGATATAGAAACGATACACCATTTTATGGACTGACCTGGGTCAGTGTAGTGGTATTGCAATCACTAGCGGCAGGTAGCATAGTCAAGAAATAGCCAGGGGTCGATACACGGAGAAGCAATGTAGTTGAAGGATCAGCAAGTTGTGTAGTCAGGAAATAAACTGGGATCAATACATGAAGCAGCAGTACAATCATGTAATGACAACAGCAGGTGAAAAGAAAGCTAAACTAAAGGCTGGGAGCTCAATAATCTTGCAAGGAAGGAAGTGTGATGCCGCGTTTAAGTAGGGTGTTCAATCAGGGTGTAGACAATTAGGAACTCAGGGGTTGAGCAAATCAGGAACTCAGGGTGGAGCCAATCAGGAACTCAGGGTGGAGTCAATCAGGAACTCAGGGTGGAGCCAATCAGGAACTACACAAGTACTAGTATCTAGGTTGGAAAGGAACTGTCCAGCGAGCTGAATAGCTCAGGGGGAAGAACTGCTGCCTGGTACACAAAAGTTGCTGGGTTCCAGTCCTGACACACTATGGACAAAAATATTGGGACACTTCAATATTACACCTAAATGAGCTTTTGTTCTACATCCATATTCATTAATATGGAATCAACAGATATAACCACTCTTCTGGAAAGACTTTCTGCAAGATTTTGGAGGGGTCTGTGGGATTTTTTACCCATTCATGAAGATAAACATTTGTGAGCTCAGACACTGACGAGAGGCTCGCAAGATCCACTCTATTTTACCCCAAAAGTGTTGGATGAGATTGAGGTCCAGGCTTTGTGTGGTGTATTGAATTTCTTCCACACCAAAATTCCCCAATAATACCTTTGTGGACCTTGCTTTGTGCACTGGGCACAGTCGTGGGGAACAGAAAAGAGTCTTCTCAAAACTGTTACTACAAAGGTTCAACTGTACAAAACGTCTTGTGGAAACACTAACATTTCCCTTCACCGCAACTAAGTCTAAACCCTGAAAACAAACCCAATATCCCTCATCAATCAAAACTTTACAGCTGCCACAATGCGTACGATAGGTGACCTTTTTCTTCCATTTTCCAAACCTAAACTTTTCCATAAATCGGCAGATAGAGAATAGCGATGAGCGAGCATGCTCGTGTGATAATACAGTATCTTTGGTGTGCTTGAATATTATGTCCGAGTCCCCACAGCTGCTTGTCTCATGGCTGTTTAACAGCCGCAACACATACAGGGATTGCCTAACAAACATCCAAAAGCAAGAAAAAAGCGAATGGCACTGAGTAGCGCACTTTACTTACTATTATCGCAGAGTAGACACGGGATCACGGACACAATACAGTGGTTGACTCACTCTGTTAAAGGTGCTTGCTGGAAAGCCACATGAAGAAATCCCAAAATGAAGAACAATAGCAGCAACACTCCAAGTGTTGGTGAAAAAAATCCTTAGTCCTTTATTTTACAAAGAATTGCATGGACAAGGTTGTGCGGGCAAGGACAAGTGCAGATTATGCAGAAAAGAGAAACAGGACGACGGCCGTTTTGCGTTATTCACACTTCCATGGGTCCAGATGGACATGCCTTATCCCAGCATTCTCGCTCATCGCTATTCTCTATCTTCCGATTTATGGACAAGTTTAGGTTCGGCAAATGATGTTGAGATGATCTGCAAAGAGGAGTGGACCAAAATTCCTTC
Source organism: Ranitomeya imitator (assembly GCF_032444005.1). Classification (NCBI taxonomy): domain Eukaryota; kingdom Metazoa; phylum Chordata; class Amphibia; order Anura; family Dendrobatidae; genus Ranitomeya; species Ranitomeya imitator. The sequence continues at coordinate 30,196,174 of NC_091288.1, forward strand.
TGACATGTGCGCAAACCTCATCATCAACTACAAAAAACATCTAACTGTTGTGCTTGCCAACAAGGGTTTTGCCAGAAAGTGTTAAATGTTGTTTGCCAGAGAAATCGAATACTTATTTCTCACAGCAAAATGCAAATTTATATAATTTATACTTTGTGATTTTCTCAATTTTATTTTTTTTATTTATTATATTCTATCTCTCAATGTTAAAATTAACCTACCCTTAAAATTATAGACTGTTCATGTCTTTGTCAGTGGGCAAACTTACAAAATCAGCAAGGGATCAAATACTTATTTCCCCCAATGTATGCAATTACAATCATCAAATACAGCTCAATTTTGGACAATAAGCAGAGTCATTTTTTTGTATTGTGAAGTTGTCTTTATTCCAAGCGGCTTTACCTCCTATCAGCCATGAACATAACATCCAACGCTCCCTCTGAACTGCCCTCGCTAATTAACCACAGGTTCCATGTGTTAAACAATTGGACCTGAAAAGCTCATGGATTTCCTGCCACTTAAACCTGGCTTCTATGCGCTAATCCATATACACTGCGGTCTCTTACATTCCTTAGTAATTATTGTAAATAGAAGACATTACCATAGCGGATACAATAGACGTCCACTTGGCTAACACAGGTATGTATAGACTCGGAACATAAGTAGGTCTGCAGGGAGGAAAGTCAATTTTACTACAAGTCTATGTGTTAGTCACTAATTACCTGCTGGTCACCGCTCATTGAAAATCTTTAGTGAGAGCAAATGTAGTGAATTGTGACAGGAAGAGGGCAGGTTAAGAGGGAATAGAGTGGACTTCTGTGCCCAAAACGGCTTAACTCTCCTCGTGGTAATGTAATCAATAACCTGCAGTGAGGAGCCTTGTGTGCTCAACCGGCTGAGTAATTTTTCATGTAATACTGACGACTGTGACAGGATCAGCTAAATATATAACTTATTGAGAGCAGGATTCCAATGGCCGTTTGTAGATATATATATATAGAGAAGTATTGCAATTTGCAGTATAGGTGATTAAACAGTCGCAGACTTAAAGGAGTGGTCCAAGATACAAAAAGTACTTTTCCTCCTATGTATCTATTTAATGCCATCATCAAAACTAATTTCTAATATACTTGAATTAAAAATTCCCTATTATTCCCTAACTACATTATCTAATGGATTTTCTTTTTTTACTACTTCCTTTTTTGATGATGTTATTTTTGTGAAGCCCCAGAGCACCCTGAGATACCCAAACAAAGCGTCACCAGGAAGCAGAGGCAGGGGTCACAGCCACAGCCCCTGCCCTCTCCCTGAAATGAAGAGTCATTATTGACTCTCCTTTCAGGGGCTGGGCTAATCCCTGCATGATGTGCACAATGACAGTGCGATCTCTCTTGCCGGCTCAGATCAGCAACAGAGCGCAATGTCAGTGTGTGTTCTAAGACCACACGGCATGCAGAGACTAGTGACATCACTTGCAGATGTGATTTGGTTTCTGCACGCTGTGTAGTCTCAGAACACAAACTAACAGTGCGCTCTGTTGCAGCTTTGTTACTGCTGATCTGAGCTGGAAAGAGAGCACGGTGCACAACGACTAGCCCAGCCCCTGAGACTGCAGTCACTGCTGCAGCCCCTGCCCCCTGATGATGCTTCATTTGAGTATCCCAGCATGCACTGGGATTATCAAATGAAGAATCATCAAAAAAGGAAATAGTAGAAAAAAGAAAATTAGTTAGTGTCGTTATGGAAGAATAGGGACTTTTTAATTCAAATATATAAAAAAATTTGTTTAGATCATGACATTAGATAGGGATTTAGGCTAAAAATTACTTTCTATGTCGGACTACCCCTTTAACAAATTAAAGTGTAATATTACAAAAAATATATTTTTTTCACAATCATAGTAATATAGACTAACATTAGCTTTCTATTTGGAACTTCCAAAATCTGGAAGTAAAACAAGAATATACACTCATGGCTTCTCAATGATTCGGGTCCTTACCTGGATACAGTCACTCAGGTGCTAACAATTACTTTTCCGCTAATTGTTTATTAAGTAAACATTGTAGCTTTAAAAACAGCACAAATCAATGTGCACACAAAATAAGTAAGAGAGCTGAAATGGCAGAGTTAATGTACTTAATCTCTATTGATTGCTGGATTACAGCACAGAATTTCAGCAAATGAAATTAGAACCCTGATCTCCTGTAGTTCTACTACTAAAAATGTTTGTCTTTTACTCTATTTTCCTCTTAATTATCTACCCCTGTATGGATATGACTATTGGGACATTACACCTACAGGAGATTTTGACCACCCATTCTGCATCCACCTACCGTAATATGGGGTTTATTCTCCCTTGCATCTATTATAGCTTCCACTCTTCTGGGAAAACTTTCTACAAGATTTTGGGATGTTTCTGTGGGAATTTTTGACACTTTATCCAGAAAAGCTCTTGTGAGATCAGACACTGATGTTGGGGAGAGGCCGGGTTCACAATCTTCATTTTAGTTCATTACAATGGTATTGGAAGGGGTTGATGTCCGGGCTCTGTGTCGTTGATCATGTTCTTATGTGGCACCCCCAGAGTTCGGGTACCACAGTAGTGCTGTCTTCTTCACGGGAAGGATAGTGCTATGTCTGGAGATAAGTGAGGTTTCCTTTGGTAGGTTTACACACACACACACACACACAACACCTTCCACTTCCATGCCAGGAGGGGGAGTTCCAAGCCCTGTTTTAGAGCAGCTTCCCTCAATAAAGATCCAGGTTTGGAGGCGGAGACAGCTCAGTTTGTAGCGGAAGTCTGTGTGCGAGGACAGACAGGACTGGAGCACAGAGGAAAGAGAGAGCTCCAGGAGGCCAAGAGCAGGCCTCTGAAGAGTATCAGCGCAAGAATCCGGGTACTGGGAGCCCGAGGCTTTTGTGAATTATAAAACACAGAGCAGAACCGGAGGGTATTGTTCTACAAGGACTTTGCCCATAATTACCTGTGGCACAGCAGCACCTAGGAGCCTGGAGTCACCGAGAACAGACCCCAGTTCACACGGCCCGAGCTGCCTGCCATACAGGTACCTGTCCTAGGACAGCAGGAAGATTAAAGACCTTGTTGAGACACTTAGTGGCAGCAGGGACTTAGAGACAGAAAGCGCAGAGTGGTAGGCTCCCACCTGACTTACCCAGCGGAACTTGCTTGTCTCTGGACTGCCCGGACTTCTCTGGCTGCCCTGTGATCTGGTGCTCTGGACTGTGGACGCTGAAGCCTTCAGTAAAGGTAAAGAGACTGCAACTTTGTGTCCTCGTTCTTATCTACACCTCTCACCATATCACCATCTACACTCTGGGAAGCCCTGGGGAAACACTTCACCTGTGGGAAGGTATACCACCTAGCTGTCATAACATCACCCCAGCAGACCCCTTAAAGCAGCGTCGGTCACCCTGTCTGAATACCACAGGTGGCGTCACGAACATAAACTTTATCCTTTTAAAGACCTTTCCCAGGGCACCCAGGGCCACGGACCGGGTCACAGCCACTGTGACATCCCTTGTGAACACTGGACCCGGTACTGAGTACCCCCTAACCCGTGGGGCAACTCACTTGCAATCATAGAATCAAAGAATGATAGAGTTGGAAGGGACCTCCAGGGACATCTGCTCCAACCTTCTGCTCAATGCAGGATTCAGTGAACCATCTCTGACAGATGTCTATCCAGCCTCTATTTGAAGACTTCCATTGAAGAAGAACTCACTGTCTCTGGTGGCGACCTGTTCAACTCACTGATCACCCTGTCAGAAAGTTTTTTCTAAACATTTAATCTCTATCTTCTCCCTTTCAGTTTCATCCCATTGCTTCTAGTCTTTCTTTGTGCAAATGATAATTATGATGATCCCTCTGCACTGTGACAGCCCTTGAGATATTTGTAGACAGCTATTAAGTCTCCTCTCAGTTTTCTCTTTTTTCAAGTTAAACATTCCCAAATCCTCTAACCGTTCCTCACAGGACATTGTTTGCAAACTGATCACCATCCTGGTCGCTCTTCTCTGAACTTGCACCAGTTTGTTGATGTCGTTCTAAATATGTGGTGTCCAGAACTGGACACAGTATTCCAGATGAGGCCTGACCAAGGAGAAGTAGAGGGGGATAATTACATCATGTGAACTAGACTCTATACTTCTCTTAATACATCCTAGAACTGTGTTTGCCTTTTTTGCTGCTGCATCACACTGTTGACTCATGTTCAGTCTGTGATCTATTAGCATACTCAAGTCTTTTTCACATTTGCTGTTGCTTAGCCCTATTCCTCTGATTCTGTATATGCTTTTTCATTTTTGTTGCCCATATGTAGGACTTCTCCTTGCTAAAAAACATTCTGTTAGTTGCTGCCCACAGTTCCAGTTTGTTTAGATCTTTCTGAATACTCTCTCTCTTTCTTCTATAGTATTAGCTATCCCTCCAAACTTTGTGTCATCAGCAAATTAAATCATTTTACCCTCTTTTCCTTCATTTAATTCATTGATAAAGGTTTAAAAAGCAATCTCACCAACCTTGTCTTTATGGGCCATCTGCACTGGGCATAGTCATGGGAGTCTTTCTGAAATTGTTCTCACAAATTTGAAACGACTCAGTTATCCAACATGTCTTGGTATGCTGAAGTATTAAGCTTTTTATTGACTGGAACTAAGTTGCTTTGAGAAATGTTTAAAAACAAGCCCATATCATTATCTCTCCTTCACCAAACATCATAGTTGTCAAAATGTAGTCAAAAGGGTAACAAGCTCCTGGTATTTGCCAAACCCAGACTCTGCCTTCAAACTGTCAGATAGAAAAGCGTGAGCAGTCACTGCACAGAACACGTTTCCACTGCTCCAGTGTCCAGTGGTGGTGTCTCGTACCACCATCTGCTACTTGGCATTGTGCTTAGTGGTGTAAGGCTGCATGTAGCTGCTTGGTCATGGAAGCCAATGCCATGAAACTCCGTTTTTGATAATACCAGAGAAGGTTGGACTTTGAAGTTATGGGGTCACAAGAGAGTTGGTGACTTATTTTCTCTGCTCCACAGTACTCGGTGACCCTGCTCTTTAAAGTCAACCATACAGAGGTCGTCTGACTGATGTTTTGGTTGATTGTTTGGTAGACAGCCATCTCATCCAAATCTGCCATACACAGGATTGCTTGTTCTGCTTTGTTCTCTGTGAGAAAGCCGCTGACACTTTGGCTGTCTGTTTATCTTTGGGAGAACAATGATCGTCAGTCCGAAATTTGACATGTCCGATCGACATCCTTCTCTATGATCAGTCGGCTGGTGGCCCTATACACATTGGACAGTTGCCTGAGCATGTCTTAGGCTACGTTCACATTAGCGTTCCGCTAATGTGCGTCGCTGTTGCGTCGGCGACGCAGCGGCGACGCAGCGGCGACGCGCCCCTATGTTTAACATAGGGGACGCGTGCGTTTTTTTGGTTGCGTTTTTCGACACGTGCGTCGTTTCCGACGCTAGCGTCGGACGCAAGAAAATGCAACAAGTTGCATTTTTCGTGCGTCCGATTTTCGTCAAAAAACGACGCACGCGTCGCAAAACGCAGCGTTTTTGCGCGCGTTTTGCGCGCGTTTTTTGTGCGTCGTGCGTTGCGTCGCCGACACACCGGCGCGCAACGCTAATGTGAACGTAGACTTAATTGGTGGGTTCAGCCAACATTAGTCTAACGTATTGGGGCCTTAGATTTACGTGGTCTCCCCTTTATGGCTGAGTTGCTGCGGTTCTATACACTTCTCAAATACATCACTTGAAGATGATGGAGAAAGATTTAAAGGGAAGAAATGTAATGAACTGACTTGTTATACCAGTGGCTCCTATTACAGGACTATTCTGGTACAAGTGACCTCGTTACCACCAGCCATTCTGCCACATGTTAGTAAAGGCAGTCAACATGGCAAAGGGCCAAATGTTATACACCAGGGGGAATGGGGCTGGAGGTTATATACAGGGGCAAGAGGCTGGATTTTATACACCAGGGGCAATAGGGCCAGATTTTATACCCCTGGGGGCAAGGGGCTCTATTTTCTACAACAGGGGCAATGAGGTCAGATTTTATACCCTTGGAGGCAAGGGGCCGTATGTTATATGCCAGGGGCAATGGGGATGGAGGTTTTACATGGGGGCAAGGGGCTCTATTTTATACTCCAGGGGCAATGGGGCCAGATTTTATACCCTTGGGGGCAAGGGGCCATATGTTATATGCCAGGGGCAATGGGGATGGAGGTTTTAGATGGGGGCAAGGGGCTCTTTTATACTCCAGGGCAATGGGGCCAGATTTTATACCCTTGGGGGCAAGGGGCCGTATGTTATTCACAGGGGGCAATGGGGCCTGAGGTTATACACAGGGGCAAGAGGCTCCATTTTATACACCAGGGGCAATGGGGCTGGATTTTATACCCCTGGGGGCAAGGGCCCAGATGTTATACACCGGGGGCGAGAGGCCAGATGATATTAAAATGGGACTGAATATAAAGCCTGATGGAGATGGAGAGGTGGAGCCCAATACTTTTGCCCTTCACATTTGAACTACTTCACAAAGTTGTTTTCTGCGATTTGTCTGCTGCAATATTTTATCACAATTTACAGATAGGCAATGTCATTATAGAAAACTAGGTGAGAAGCAATAGCAGGCTAACAGTGTTACTTATTTACTCCTTTAGGCTACTCTCACACTAGCATCGTACTCGGCCCGTCGCAGTGCATCGGGCCGATGTACCGGCGCATACTGTGGAAGCGCCGCACAATAGGGGCAGCGGATGCATTTTTCCAACGCATCCGCTGTCCCATTCTGAGCTGCGGGGAGGAGGAAGCGGAGTTCCGGCCGCGCATGTGCGGTCAGAAATGGCGGACACAACACACCAAAAAACGTTACATGCAACGTTTTTTGGTGCCGACGGTCCGCCACAACACGACACAACCATCGCACGACGGTCGCGACGTGTGGCAAAGCGTCGCAAAGTGTCACTAATGTTAGTCTATGGAGAAAAAACGCATCCTGCAAGCAATTTTGCAGGATGCGTTTTTTCTCCAAAACGACTCATCGCAACGTGCGTCGTGCGACGCTAGTGTGAAAGTAGCCTTATTGGAAAGTCAGCAAGAACAGTAGGTTTATAAATCTGTCAATGCCATAAATTCATAAAACTTCCCATATTCCAACAGTGACGACCAAGAAAATCTTTCATAATATATACCGTATGTGTGTATATATATGTATACCCACACCTATATTTTTCATAGCTTATATTATTAAAATATATTACACATATTCATAATGTTTGTTAACTTTTCTAACTTTTAAACAAGCAAAAATAAAGATCTGCATATATATATGTACATACTGTGCAAAAACTGCCCTGATTTTGGCCTCATTTATCAACATCTGTTTTTGCTCGGTAGGTGTACGCAAAGAAGCCACTTTGCAACAGCCATACAAATCAAGGTCGAAGGGAAGGTCACACAAAAGGGAATATCAGGACATGGAAAAGATGTTCCGATCTACAACGGGAAACAATAACAACATCCTTACACAAGTTCTCCACTCTCCGGAGCTATTCCTCCCCAGCCTGGAGCTACTGGGAGCCCATGGGGAAATGTGTATTATGCCTAGGTTAATTTACTGATTAATCTCTAGTCAGTGGTTTGCGCTTTCCCCAGACGACCAATTAAAATTTACAACTAGCAGAACCGTGGCCTGTTGGCAGGTTGCTGTGGGGCCAAAGCTAGAGGCAGTGACAGAAGGTAGGGACCTAACTTATTCCATTTTTTTTCTAAGGCAATGGGCTTTAATCAGAGGTGAATGTAATCCAGGCTTGTGCATTAAGTGTGGGACATGTAGTGCTATTTACACTCCAGCACTCTCCGGGCCTCTGTCGTATCAACGGTTTTACCAACAGCAAATATAGTTGACTAAATCAGCCAGGGGGCACAACGGATTTAACAGCTCCTGAAATGTAATAGCTTTTTTTTTTTCTGATTTGCAGTCCCAGTGGATTGATGGTCTAATATCATTCACTACCACACAAATATATAAAACATTTACAGTTGTTTGCGTAAATCAAAAAGCAAATGTGTTGAGCCGGTGAACGTAGCACCGGGATACATATAAAAGATGGCAGGTTATTTTTTTATTACAGCACTGAAATAGTCTGTAAAACAAGAAAAAAAAGACAAAAAAAATGACTAAACACATTGGACGTCGGAGAAGACGTCTGGAAAATGGATTTCTGTTGGAGCTTAAAGCGTTAAAGAAAAATTTAAAGGGCATAAAAACCGCTCATGTTAAAATTTTACCAATAGAAAATATTTAACGAAACAGACAAATATTTTATGTTCTGTTCTCATTCATTGTTGTCAATTTTGTTTGATTTTTTACATGAGCATGGAGGCAGCCATTTTGCTTGAATATAAATTAAGATATAGAAATTTGCTTTATTTAAAGGTAGTTGGACATAAAAAAATGCTAAGTTTGTAATTTGAAAGATTAGGCCGCTTTTATTATGCAGTGTACACTGATCTAAGTGCTACGGAATATGTTGGCGCTATATAAATAAAAAATATTATTATTATTATCATTATCTATGTTCCAGATCAAATTTGGCAATGCAATTATTAATAGAATCAGTGCATTGGAGTCGTTTTACTAATTGGCAGGCTACCCCACCGGTTGCACATTTTTGGGCTTATGCTAAGGAAAGAGCCATCAATTGTAATGCTAGAAATCATTTTTAATAGAACCTTACACAAATTTTCAATTTTCAGCAGCCACTTCCCCACATTTCTCTTCAGTTATAGTTGTTGAATGCACATACATGAGACAATGGAATTAAAGAGAACCTGACATATGACTCATCCTGCCTGAGTGAATGTTTCAGAGAAAACATACTTTGAAATGGTGGTCGGCAAAAAGATGACTGTCGTGGGCTTACTTTTTTTCAGGTGAATTCTCTATGTTAGGTCGGGTGGGCAGCTCAAACCGGAGGCGACAGTACAACTGAGCAGGTTTACATGGATGGCACGGATCAGCAAAGACCAAGATAGCATACTCTGAAAGTACCAGACAAGCAGAGAGAATCATAGATCAGATGAAGCAGAGACAGGTGTGTGGATACACACAGGAATAATAGCAGTATAAGAAATATGGCATCTTCTGCAGGGAAGCAGTTAAACACAGGAACACAGTCTAGTATTTTTAAGTAGGGCAATAGTTAAACACAGGAGTAACCGAGAATTAAATTCAGTTTGGTAAGTTTCAGCAGAGCAATTGTTGATAGCAGCAATGTAATATAGGAGTAAATGCAGTCTGGTATCTTCAAGCAATGCAATGGTTAATCACAAGAATTAACTGAAGAATATGCAAACTGGAGATACACTTGAAGAGATTTCTTACTTTGAGTGTAGAAATCATGTGCAAACAGTAGCAAGAAGGTGGTAACTTGCTGAAAGGATCATGTGGACAACACCTAGGTAAACTAGACTAGGCTTGGAAATATGTCTCGTTTTAGCACATAAGTCAGAAGAAGGCGCAAAGGTGACGGATTCCTGGATGGAGCTCAACTAAGGGCAGTAGTAGAAAATTTGAGGCAACTGTGAACAGTGAGTTTAAATGAAACCTGTCACGTTCAAAAATGCTATTTACCTGCAGATATAGGTTTAATCTGCAAGTAAACAGCATTAAATTCTACTACCCTGCCACCTTACTTAAACAGGATCAATGTCTGATCGGTCGGACACCCAGAATCAATAGGAGGCGGATGTGTAGTACCCAGTCGCGGCTACTATCAGAAGACTGAGCAGCTCCACTATTGAGTATTTCTGTCCGGTAGCCGCTGCCGCCAACACAGAGAACAGGTGATCGGCGGGGGTGCTAGGTGTCGATATTGATTGCCTATCCTAAGGTTGGGTCATCAATGATAAAGTAGTGGACAACCTCTTTAATATGGTGATAGGGAAAAAAAAATCGTAAATATATTCAACATGAAAACTTAATTCGGAAGGCACATTTCCTTATATATATATATATATATATATATATATATATATACTAGATGGCAGCCCGATTCTAAAGAATCGGGAGTCTAGAATCCATATATACTTTATTTATTCAAATGTAAGAATAATACAATTAATAAATAATAGTAAGAAAGAACAAAAATAATAGGCAGTATATGGAGAAAACACCAAACAAAAGTTCAAAATTGGTGTGAAAATGTCACTGAACCACTTCACAACTAAATATATATAGTTTTGGTAAATGGTATTATAATTTTTTTTGACGAAATTCGGCAGGAGCTTGAAGAGCAACGTCACTGGGCCCGCCTCCACGCAGTATAAACTTGCTGTGAGGTAAAAATTCAAAAATCACACCAAAATGGCGGGCGGAGTGTGTCACAGTACGGCACGTTTCTGATTGGTCGCTCGCAGCAGGCGGCAACCAATCAGACACTGGACACTGTTGACGTCACTTATCTCCGGACATTAGCTCCGGACAAAGCCACGGAAGTTGGCACAAATTGCAGGAAGTAGTATTCTAGGCAATTATATATTATATATATATATATATATATTAGACTGAAAATGTAAAAAAATAAATTACTGATGACTTTTCTAATGGGCAAGACCCTTTTGTCAGGATGATTGGTTAGTTCCCCAGCCGCTCTTTGAGGGATAAGCGCACATTACACCTGAGCATTGTGGCCTGTGTGTGAATCTCTTCATTTATAGACTATATCCTCATTTAATTAGAAGTGATTTCTTTTTCATAATCTTATTTACTCAGATCTCCTGTTCCTAGGGTAACTGAGTGGTAAGTGCTCTACCTGTACACACTATACAGTGTAGATGAAATAAGGGAAAGACGAAGATTAACGAGCACTTCAAACGTGCGCAACTTAATGAAAAAAACTCAATGAAGGAAATGAGAAGAAGGTGCAAGACAAACACCAAAAATAAAATTAAAGAATCCAATCATGTGCAGAAGTCATATCATAAATCTCATTTCATCTCCTCTAAACTAATGACTGACAGACTGATTAATTAATTAGCAATCCATGTAATGGAGCTGAACAACAATGCTATATGCCTGCTCTGCTCTTCTCTATCAAGCCATTTAATTAAAGCTTTTGCAAGACTTATTTTATTAGTATAGTATTCTCATATAATTCCTCTGCGATTCAAAATTGACAGGCACTGAGAAATGTCCCTGGAATTTATTATTGAGTTATCAGACAACTTGTTTTGAAAGGTCAGAGGGACGGAAAGTCAAGAAATGTACAAATCCATCCTATGTATAATCCATGCACTGTTTGTGTATGTAAGGGCCTTCGTACACAAAGTGAGTGTCAAGTCACCATATGGCTTTTTTCATTGAGAGGTAAGTCTATAAGGTGTGGAGGCATACCTTTCTGGTTTATACCAACAACCTCTTGGCGTTCATATTTTTTTTATTGTACATGCTATGTCTATGCTGTATTACCTTTTTATAGGTTATATCTCTGGCTTTTAGGCTGCATAACATTGGGCTGGTAATGTTCAGGTGTGTCACTTGACTAAGGGTATTTACATGCTTATGTTTTTTTGCAGCATAACACAGCAAAAATTCTCCAAAATCTCCTAAATAGCGCCAGATAAATGTGATCCCAAACGTTATACAGAACGTTACTAATAAAAGCATCAACTCAATTCACAAAAGATGCAAGTCCCCACTCAGGTCCATCTGTTAACGGAAATATATGGGGCTTCCATGTTACTGGTCGTACAAAGGCTCTGGAAAAGCAAAATGGCTCCTCAGCCCCCAAAAGAAATCTAGCAAATGCTGCTCTCCCAAATACAAATGCCCTCCTCCCTTCTGAGCCCCAGTGTGTATAACCCACATTCAGCGTCCATATGTTTGACATTTCTGTAGCGATGAGAGCCCACCCAATTTACTGGTGCATGTCCCCAGAAGCACTGTGTGGGCATAATGTACAGGGCTCAACAACGTGCTGGACAATACAATGTACGGGGCTCCACAATAGCAGATGTGAAATTTTCACTCAGCAACATCCACTCGTACTTGTTTCTGGAAAACACCCATGATTAGTGTTGAGCGATACCTTCCGATATTTGAAAGTATTGGTATCAGATGGTATCGGCCGATACCGGCAAAATATCGGATCTCGCCGATACCGATACCCGATACCAATGCAAGTCAATGGGACACAAATATCGGACTGTATCCTCGATGGTTCCCAGGGTCTGAAGGAGAGGAAACTCTCCTTCAGGCCCTGGGATCCATATAAATTTAAAAAATAAAGAATAAAAATAAAAAATATGGCTATACTCACCCTTCCGAAGGACCCTGGCTGTCACCGCTGCAAGCGTCCGCCTCCGTCCCTGAGAATTGCAGAGAGTGAAGGACCTTCGATGACGTCGCCGTCAGGTGACCGCTCACGTGACCGCTCACCTGACTGCGACGTCATCGAAGGTCCTTCACTCACTACATTCTCAGGAATGGAGGCGGACGCTTGCAGCGGTGACAGCCAGGGTTCTTCGGAGGGGTGAGTATAGCCATATTTTTTATTTTTATTCTTTATTTTTTACATTAATATGGATCCCAGGGCCTGAAGGAGAGTTTCCTCTCCTCCAGACCCTTGGAACCACACGCACCGCACACTCCGATACCGATTTCTGATATGACAAAAATATCGGAACTCGGAATCGGAATTCCGATACAGCAAGTATCGGCCGATACTTGATACTTGCAGTATCGGAATGCTCAACACTACCCATGATGTCAAAATCATCACTACAATTTTAAATAAATTCTCAGCTCTGTATATGGAGCCTGCAAAGTATTCTAGGAAAATCTGCAATCCAGGAGGCAAATAGCGCTCCATCCCTCGCGAGTGTCGCCGTGTGGCTAAGCAGTACTGTACAGCCACATATGTGGCATTATCACGTTCAGTAGAAATTGCGTGACAAATTTTGGTGACATTTTTACCCTTGTGAAAATGTAAAATCTGGGGCTAAAATAAAAATATTTGTGGTAAAAATGTAATTATTTTTGTTCACTTCCCAATGGTATAAAATTCTTTGACATACTCGTGGTGTCAATATGCTCACTGCACTATTAGGCAAACGCTGAGTATTTGGCCAGTATTTTACCTCAGTATTTGTAAGCCAAAAACCAGTTTTTCTCTGTAGTTCTGTTAGCTGTTGCTGACAGTAACTACAGGTTTGTAATTGTAGACATTGGGGCCTATGGGCGAACTGGAGACTCTAGGGTCTTCAATTCGTCCATTATTCATCCCACCACCACAACAACTCCCAGGCTCCAATGCGGAAGCACTGCCTTTTTTTTTGGTTGGAGATGAGGCTTTCCAACTGACGAGGCACGTCATGAGGCCTTATCCCAGGCGCAACCTGGACCACCGGCGGAGGGTCTTTAATATGAGACTTTCCAGGGGGCAGAGACTGGTGGAGTGCGCCTTTTGGATTCTTGTTGCCAAATGGTGTGTTCTCCAGTCTGCCATTCAGCTCAGTGAGGCTACAATCAATGAAGTAATAAAAGCCTGTGTTATTTTGCACAATTTTACCCGCATACATGATTGTTCCTCAGCTAATATTGGTGATCACCTGATGAACAATGTGATTAGGCCTACCCCATATGTCCCTCCTCCGCGGCGTCCCCTTTCTGGGCTAAAAGTTCGTGATGTATTCACCAATTATTTTTTGACTCCTCAAGGTGCGACTCCCTGGCAAGAATATGCAATTTTGCATGTGTAATTTTGATTAATTATAAATGTTTAAGTCAAAAAAATCTGTTGTATTTAATTAATTTACATATGGTTATGAGCCTAGCATGTGTGTGTGATGTAATAATGATTGTTCGACATCCATAATTTTGGTTTTTAAAGCGTAGTTTTTACTTAACTTTTTTTTTTTGAGGTTATTATTTTCTACTAAACTTTTTTTTATAACCTCTTTTATAGCCAAATTTTGAACTGGCAATATAAGCTGAAAACAAGACCAGCATAACAAAGTGCTATGTCAGCACAAACATCAACAAGATTTTGAAAAGAACATAACAAAAAAAATAAGCAAAATTTACAAACAAAATTTAAAAAACAAAACAAAAAAAAAATCACAAATCTTGATAGGTAGGTGGTGGAGATGTGGGTAGGTCAGGGTCCTCATCAGGTGGCCTTTGTACGTCCAATTGTCCTTCACCCTGTGAAGATGTGGTATTGGCTGGAGGAACATTAGGCCTGGTATGATGATGGGCAGTTGGCAAATTTGCAAATGGATTTTGAGGAAACCCCTGATATTCCTGAACATAGGGCCTGGAATCATACCCCAAACCAAAATGGCCAAACCCAGGTTGGGACCAGCCTCCAGCACTGGGTCTGGACAAGTGGCCATATTGGGATGGTTGATGATATCCGGTTGGTTGCATGTAAGTAAACAATTATTGTGGAATGGCAAAAAACATGGCACCTATACCACGGTGTCACTAATAACAGTCAGAGTTAAAAAGTGGAACAATCTCACCAACTCCAGGATGGATGGGCAGGAGTACTGGAAAACCTCTGTTCAAGGAACGATCCGGAATTTCATGCAGAGAACTGACAATACCCTGTCGTTCCCTATGGGGCTAACAATAGTCTATCCCCAAAGCTCCTGCCCTTACAAGGGCAGTCCACAGCTACCCCTGTATCAACATGCCCTGCACTCTCCCTATGGTCAGTCCCGACGCGTTTCCTCCAAGCTAATCATCAGGGGACCTGCTTGATTAAAGAGATAAGTGCTCAAAAGGGAGACATAAGTTGCTGCCACCCCCTATGCTGTCCTGATTGTTCCACTTTTTAACTCTGACTCTTATTAGTGACACCATGGTATAGGTGCCATGTTTTTTGCCATTCCGCGATAATTGTTTACTTACATGCAACCAACTATATGAAATATTGCTCTGTGATTCATATGCATTTGTTTCTGGCAGCTAGTGTTTGAATCATATGTTGGTCTGCCTTTCATCCGCAAGTGCCTCTGCAGGCGGAGTTCTTTGAATCCTTTTAGGGTTTTTTTTGCTGTGTCTCTTAGTCGAGACCCTACCCCATGTGTTTTTATATCACTTTTGGGTGACTTTTTTGTTTGTACTTTTACCTATTTCTAGTAAAAGTTACTTTTTATTTCCACTTGCGCTGTATCTAGTAATTTCTCTAGTGGGGACATCTGTCTAGTTTAACTTATATACAGATTTTGCTATTTTGTGATGATATCCGGCCATATGGTACTGAGGTTACCATGGTGGGTTGTGTGTGGGTTGTGGTTGAGGTGTCGGCTCACGTGGAGGGGGTGCTTCAGATCCCTGTTGAGCATGCACCTGTTGCAATCTTTGAGGCCGCAGGATATTTTGTGGTGACATCTGCCACTGTTCAATCTCCATAAGCTGGTATGGGTTATTTGGGGGGGTGCATGCATCAATAAGGATCTGAATGCACCCTCTCACACGAAGCCTCAACTCACGCTCTATGGGCCTTAAATACCGTGCCAGGCTCCTTGTAAAGCCCTCCTCACCATCATCCTCACAAACCCTTGCCAGGTAGTTCAACACCCCAGCATCGACATTTCTCCTACTTTGGAGTAGCTCTCTCCTGCGGCGAGCACATTGTGAAAACAATGCAGCCTGTGGTGAGCGCTCCAGGGCAACAGTAGGGCTGCTGCTGTTTGCATGCTCATCCTGGCTAGGTGGTGCTGCTGCTGGTGCTGATGTAGACAGTGGTGCCTCTTCTTCTTGGGCTGGTGCTTCTGGAGCTGGCTGGGCAGATGAGGAGGATCCTGGAGGGATTGAGCCTGAGGGATCAGAAGATGGTCCAGCCACTTCTTCTCCTTCCCCAACTGGGTCTATGACCAACTCCGAATCTGACCCTGTCTCCTTGTCAGTGAGGTTAGACTGTGTTCTGCAATTTAAAAATATTTTGAGTACAAAATTGTTTTATATGAAAGTTTGAAAAAATAAAAAAGTTAGAAAATGTGTTGTGAGGTTTGTACTTACGGCCTGAGGTCCATGCTGGGGTTCAAGAAAGTTAATCTATCAAAATAGATATATTTTTTTTTTCGGAGGTGCGCCTGCCCCACTCCTCTCACGCTGCTGCCTCTCCCTCCTATACTGATCGCGGATGCTCCGTCATTTTGTTGTAACAGCACCCACTGAAACAAAAAACATTAAACATATAGATTAGCCCATTATGCACAGTGGTCACACAAGGTGTAATTGACTACACAGATTTTAGTGTAGCATACGAATATGCATTTGTGGAATATATTTATTAGTAACTTTGTTCAAATAAGACAATTTTAATGTAAGGCCACAAGGACAGAGTCCGCTACCCTCTATCCCAGAAAGATACATTTTTGAAAAACATTGTTATGGGACAAATGTTAAAACCATTATTGTAATCCGGTTATCATGTACAGCACCATGTGCGTACTGGTGTGCTTTCAATTAAGTTCTGTAATAATTAATAAATTCATGTTTAAAAATTCAAAGTAGTAAGGTACTGCTGTTTCACAAGAAAATTACATTACAAACATGAGTGTACTTATTTATTTGTCTCTGTGCCTCACGTGGCTGCTGCTCATAATATGGGAATAGGGACCCACACACACTCCTCCATGCTGCCTCTTTTTGGGCCCTGTTGGAATAGTTGGGATCTCTCTCGTCCCAAATTACTGGCCTTTCTTGGACCAAAATAATAAGCATGTCCACATTGATAATGTGAGACATGGTGAATCTCACTCCGTGGAGGCGTGCAGCAGACTTCCGGGTTCACTGTCTGGCTTTTTGAGCTAATTAGCATTTCTCACCTGCCTGATTGAGGCCTTTGGACATTTCCGGACATCTGCCAGTGAGTAGCATGTTTCTCGCAAGTCACACGCATGGTCCGTATGCATTCCGTATTTTACGCTCCCCCATAGACTTTCATTGGCGTATTTTTTGCGCAGTACGCTGACAAACGCAGCATGCTGCGATTTTGTACGGCCGTAGAAAGCCGTATAATACGGATGCGTAATATACGGCTGATAGGACCTGACCCATTGGGAATAATTGGGCCGTTTGTTAGGTGTGTTTTACGGATGTATTTTATGCGCTCTTACGTCCGTAAAACTCGCTAGTGTGACAGCAGCCAAATACTGAGGTAAAATACTGACCAAATACTGAATCTGTGAATGTGGCCTTAGATGAATTCATTTAGCTATGTAGTTTGTAAAATTACATCATTTATTGGGAGCTTCTGCTGTTCTGGCACCTCAAGGGCTCTGCCAATGTGACACGGCACCCTCAGGCTATGTGCACACGTTCAGGTTTTTTTGTGGTCTTTTTGCGTTTTTTCACGATAAAAACGCTATAAAAACTCATTAAAAACGCATACATTATGCATCCTATCATTTAGAATGCATTCTGCATGCTTTGTGCACATGATGCGTTTTTTTTTCCGCGAAAAAAACGCATTGCGATAAAAAAAAGCAGCATGTTCATTAATTTTGCGGCTTTTCTGCATTTTTCCTGCTATTCTATGCATTTAGGAAAAAACGCACAAAAAAACGCGTAAAAAATGCGTCAAAACGCATGAAAAATGTGAAAAAACGCAAGCGGATTCTGGCAGAAATGTCCAGTTTTCGTCAGGAAAATTTCTACAAGAAATCTTGACGTGTGCACATACCCTCAAACTATTTCAGCAAAATCTGAACTGCAATATGGCGCGTCTTCCCTTCTGCGTATTGCACCGTGCCTCAAAAATAGTTTTCGACCTCATATGGGGTATTGGTGTACTCAAGAGAAATTGCACAACAAATTGTATGGTACAATATCTCCTGTTACTTTTGTGAAAATGAAAATATTTGGACTAAAAGAGCATTTTTTGTGGGAAAAAACAGATTTTTTATTTTCACAGCTCAATGTTATTAACTTTTGGGAAGCACCTTGAGGGCTCTATTTTCCAAAATGGTCTTACTTGTTGGGGATTTCCCCTGTTTAGACACATCTGAGGCTCTCCAAATAAGACAATGTGTCCACTCTCGATTCCAGCAAATTTTGCGTTTAAAAAGTCAAATGGCACTTCTTCCCTTCCAAGCCCTGCCGTGCTCCTGAACATTAGTTTTCAGACAAATATTGGGTATTGGCATGCTCAGGAGAAATTGCACAATAAATTGCATCATGCAATTTCTTCACCTTTGTGAAAATAAAAAAAATTGAAGCTAAAGGAACATTTTTGTGGGAAAAATGTGATTTTGTATTTTAACAGCTCAACGTTATAAACTTCTGTGAGGCATCTGGCTGTTCAAGGTGCTCGCCACACATCTAGATAGATTCCTTGAGGGGTCTAATTTCTAAAATAATGACACTTGTGGGGGATTTCCACTGCTTAGGCACATAAGGGGCACTCCAAATGCAACATGGCATCCACTAATGATTCTAGCAAATTTTGCATTCAAAAAGTCAAATGGTGCTCCTTCCCTTTCGAGCCTTCTATGTGCCCAAACAGTAGTTTTCCTCCATGTATTGGGTATCTGCATACTCAGGAGAAAATGCACCATACAATTTGTTGTGAAATTTACTCTGTTACCCGTGTAAAAATAAAAAAAATTGGGTCTAAGTTAACATTTTTGGGAAAAAAGTTAAATGTTAATTTTTTTCAATCCACATTGCTTCAGTTCCTGTGAAGCACCTGAAGGATTAATAAACTTCTTGAATGTGGTTTTAAGCACCTTGAGGGGTGCTGTTTTTAGAATGGTGTCAATTTTAGTAACTTTCTGTCATATAATCCCCTCAAAGTCACTTCCAATGTGATGTGGTTCCTAAAATCTGGTTTTGTAAATTGTGCTGGAAAAATTTGAAAATACGGGTCAAATGTTAACCCTTCTAACTTCGTAACAACAAAAAAATTTTTGGTTCATGTAAAGTAGACATGTGGGAAATGTTATTTTTTAACTATTTTGTGTCACATCTCTCTCTGGTTTAAGAGCATAATAATTAAAAGTATAAAAATTGCAAAATTTGTAAAAATTTAGCCAAATTTCCTTTTTTTTCCAAACACAATTCATATTAAACAAGTTTTACCACTATCATGAAGTATAATATGTCTCACAAAACTTTCTCAGAATCAGTGGAATCTGTTAAAGTGTTCCAGAGATATTACCACATAAATTGACAATGGTCAGAATTGTAAAACTTGGCTTGGTAATGAAGGTGTAAACAGGCTTGGGTGGGCAGGTGAAGGAGTTAAAAAAATATTTGAATCACTGCAATCAGACGTCCTAAAAAATCCACGTTTTCCTTAATATGTTCCTGAACTGTTGGGCCAGATACAGATCTTCCTGAAAGCCAGCATTGAGGGCTTATTTTAAGAGAAAAGGGTGTTACCATTGTGAGACATGTAATGACTGACAGTCTGCTCTCCTGATCTCACTGCAGAGCTGTGTGTCATTACAACTAACAGTACAGAAGAGCTGAACTTTGACAGGAGAGCTAAAACTGCAGAAGTGTTTGCTATAAAAGATAGTACTGATGCAGAGCTGTGTCTGATTAAAACTAACACTTCTTCAGCTTACATCTCACAGCCAGTCTTTGTTGGGGGAAGGTACGTAAGTACAGTTGATCCGACAGCACTTTAAGAAGAGAGCTGCAGCTGCCGATGTGTTTGTAATGAGACAAAGCACAGCTCTGCTGTTCTAGGTATGGTGGCATTTGTTACTTGTATAGTGGTACTATTTGCTCATAAAACTTAGTTGATTATATATTTGTTGTAATTAATTATGCTATTTTTCTTTATGGAGGGGGAACATCTTTATAGATCTAAGAAGGGCCACAGGAGTCCACGCATCTAATCAACAACATGGTTGTTGTGGAGGCGGGGGCCAAGGACCAAATGTTGCCCACGGCCTATAGGACTCTAGTTACCCCTGTTCCAGTATTTTTATCTTCATTTATGAATCAATTTAAGAATGTGTTGCAGTTCTATGAGAGTTTGCATAATAATTTATTGACTAAAATACATCCTAAAAAATGTTCAATAGACATAATTTGATGTATTGTATATCAATCACATGCGTATCAATTAAAGGAAACCCACACACAAGAAAAAATTGATCCGATTCTTAAATTTAGAGAAAACTTATCACAAATTTTGAAAAAGACTTTTACTGCTTTTTTCATCTTTTTGGCTAAGACAATAAATAAAAGGAAGAAATACAAAGGAAGAAAGCTTTATTAGGTGTTTATAAAACAAATGTTAAACCGTAGTCGACTGTAATTGATCATATCCTCCGGCATTACAAACCTTGAAGATCTGATTTACCCCATGAAAAAGCTGCATTAAGTATAATCTCTTTATAATTGTCAGTCAATAGAACCGATAACCTGACAAGAGCCTGACGTGAACGTTGGTGACCTGCCGAGACAAGTAGTAAAGCCGTGCTCTGCAAAGTCCTCTCTTCCGTGCATGTTCATGAGCCACAGGCCAGCTTTGCAGTAGGAGACTATGTCATACATGATTTATATTTATGGGTTTATTTTTATATAGGGGTAGACAACGCACTCAAATTTTCATATTCAATGACCAATTAATTTTTTTAGTTTTTTTTTTACATTTTAGGGGACCCCATGTCATATTGTAAGGCTTACTAGATATTAAAAACAGCTTATTAGTTAATTAAATGAGCCTCATGAATGTGATTGCTTTAGACTCCATACAGTTTTACTACATAAAGCATTAGTCTTTGGTAAACTGTACCTGCAACTTCTCGAATACTATGTGCAAAAAAGTGTGTAGTTATTAAATGGTTTAAAGGGAACCTGTCACCCCCAAAATTGAAGGTGAGCTAAGCCCACCAGCATCAGGGGCTTATCTACAGCATTCTAGAATGCTGTAGATAAGCCCCCGATGTATCCTAAAAGATGAGAAAAAGAGGTTAGATTATACTCACCCAGGGGTGTTTCCGCTGCGGTCTGGTCTGATGGGCGTCGCGGTCCGGTCCGGCGCCTCCTATCTTCATCAGATGAAGTCCTCTTCTTGTCTTCACGCTGTGGCTCCGGCGCAGGCATACTTTGTCTGCACTGTGGAGGGCAGAGCATAGTACTGCAGTGCGCAGGAGCCGGGCCTCTCTGACCTTTCCCAGCGCCTGCGCACTGCAGTACTTTGCTCTGCTCTCAACAGGGCAGACAAAGTACACCTGCGCCGGAGCCATAGCATGAAGACAAGAAAAGGACGTCATCGTAAGAAGATGGGAGGCCCCGGACCGGACCGTGATGCCCATTGTACTGGGACCGCCCCTGGGTGAGTATAATATAACCTCTTTTTCTCATCTTTTAGGATACATCGGGGGCTTATCTACAGCATTTCAGAATGCTTTGGGGGGTGACAGTTTCCTTTAAGAGTCCTGCATTTGTAACAAGATAGACATAATGCCCACGTTCCCCATTGGAGAACATGCGTATTGTTATATTGTATAATGTGTATTGTGACATGCGTTATTAATGATAAATTGTTTTCTGCCTGACAGTAGGGAGAGCTAGAGTTAATGTTTGGGAGCAGCCCAGAGTGGAAGGGTATAATGTGAAAGGACAGAGACCGCTTCCTTTCAGGATGTCAGTTAGGGCTCAGTATGCGTAAGAAATGGACCTAAGGTCTGAAAATCAGCCTGTGCCGCATGACATTTGTGGGGTGTCTTAAAGTGAGAGGAGACCAAGACCATGATTGGGGTGAATCGGAATAAAAAGCAAGGAGAACTGTCAGAAATACAGAGTAGTCAATCAGAGATGGGTCATGAGAAAGGATGCCTAGTGGCACAGCTTCGAGTTTATAACTCAGAGGGGTAATGGGCCAAGACAGGGCAGAGAACATGAGATGAAGAGAGTTCCACAGGTGTGAGTTCGAAAGCATCAGTAGCAGAGAAGTTTAGTACAGGCCATATTGGAAAACTTTTTCCCTTGAGGGGGAAGACGACGCAGGACTCTTACTAACTTGACTGTAGTACTGAGCTGGGTTGTGGTGAAGGTAGATGAACTAGTGGAAACAGGAGCCAAATGCATTAAAAACAAAGGAACGGTGACTGTGTATGAAAATGCTCTGTATGATGAAGGAAATGTTCATTAAAGGGAACCTGTCACCCCCAAAATCGATGGTGAGGTAAGCTAACCGTCATCAGGGGCTTATCTACAGCATTCTGTAATGCTGTAGATAAGCCCCCGATGTTACCTGACAGAGGAGAAAAAGACATTAGATTAAACTCACCGAGGGGCGGTCCTGCTCCGATGGGTGTCCCACGTCCGGTCCGGGCCTCCCATCTCCATTCCAAGATGTCCTCTTCTGGTCTTCAAGCTGCGACTCCGGCGCAGGCGTACTTTGTCTGCCCTGTTGAAAGCAGAGCAAAGTACTGCAATGCGCAGGCACCGGAAAGGTCAGAGAGTCCCGGCACCTGCGCACTGCAGTACTTTGCACTGCCCTCAACAGGGCAGACAAAGTACGCCTGCACTGGAGCCACGGCGTGAAGACCAGAAGGACGTCATGGAATGAAGATAGGAGGCGCCGGAGTGGACCTGAGACGCCCATCGCACCGGATCGCAGCGGGACCGCCCCTGGGTGAGTATAATATAACCTCTTTTTCTCATCCTTCAGGTAACATCGGGGGCTTATCTACAGCATTACAGAACGCTGTAGATAAGCCCCTGATGACGGTGGGCTTACCTCATCATCGATTTTGGGGGTGACAGGTTCCCTTTAAGCTGTGTACCCACTACCTACTCTATATATTCCTTACAAAGTTTTCATTCAGGAAAATGTTTATTTTTGACCGGTGATCTCACTTATTGAAGTCCTCAACATCTTATCCTGACCAACCAATGTCATCAGTAAGATGCGGCCTGCAAGGTTGTAGCATCTCCATAGCACAAGTCCACAAAACCAGCCAGGACCCCCACATTCATATAATGTGTCGGGGTGCAACAGATGAGTACCTCGCCCATGGCTACCACCACGTTAAGGTACCTTCACACATAACGATATTGTTAACGATATCGTTGCTATTTGTGACGTAGCAACGATATCGTTAATGAAATCGTTATGTGTGACAGCGACCAACGATCAGGCCCCTGCTGGGAGATCGTTGGTCGCTGAATAAAGTCCAGAACTTTATTTCGTCGCTGGACTCCCTGGAGACATCGCTGGATCGGCGTGTGTGACACTGATCCAGCGATGTCTTCACTGGTAACCAGGGTAAACATCGGGTAACTAAGCGCAGGGCCGCGCTTAGTAACCCGATTTTACCCTGGTTACCATGCTAAAAGTAAAAAAAAACAAACAGTACATACTTACCTACAGCTGTCTGTCCTCCAGCGCTGCGCTCTGCACTCCTCCTGTACTGTCTGTGAGCCGGAAAGCAGAGCGGTGACGTCACCGCTCTGCTTTCCGGCTCCCAGACAGTACAGGAGGAGAGCAGAGAAGCAGAGCGCAGCGCTGGAGGACAGACGGCTGTAGGTAAGTATGTACTGTTTGTTTTTTTTTTACTTTTAGCATGGTAACCAGGGTAAACATCGGGTTACTAAGCGCGGCCCTGCGCTTAGTTACCCGATGTTTACCCTGGTTACCGGCATCGTTGGTCGCTGGAGAGCGGTCTGTGTGACAGCTCTCCAGCGACCAAACAGCGACGCTGCAGCGATCCGGATCGTTGTCGGTATCGCTGCAGCGTCGCTAAATGTGAAGGGGCCTTTACACATTGACAAAGGTGTGGTCTGAGGTGATGGTTTGGTAGGTGTGACATGCACAAGTAGTGTTGAGTGCTGTTGCATCAAAAGCATCCAGCAACTAGAGGGGTTAACACAATCATGGGAGATAGGGAGTGGTTACCAGAGCCCCAGGGGGATTGTGAGGAACTTGTTTACTATTCTGGCAGCAGATGAAGGAATGAGTGGTGTGTGATCTATCTCTCATAAAAGTTCAGGCAAGTGAACCATAGGGACACAGGATTTCATTAAAGAGTGAAGTTAGGCTAACCCCTGAACTGCTAGTTGAGAAAGTCTATCATGAGCAGGAAGATAAGGACTGGAAGGAATGGTGTCACAGGGATCATCACCCCCAGCAAACCCTCCCCCTCCTCCATCTCACTGTGCTAGAAGGAATGTTGTGTACTACAGCACCTTTGTAAACAGTCTTGATCTGTGCTGAACTGTGCTATCAAAAGAGATTGTTAGTCAATGCGCAGTTAAGAAGCAGCTGTACTGTTTATGATGCCTGTGCTTAGGAAGCTTGAATTGCATTGGACGAGCTGTGATATTAAACTACACTTTACATCTGTTAATGAGGACTCTATCAATTGTACTGTATGTGTGAGCAAGTTGATCCATCTTGTGCCTAAGGAAGATGCGGAGCATGGTCACCCTAGGTAATCGTTCCCCAAGAGTTCCAAAGAATTCATGCGACCTGTCCTAGCGGCACGCATGTGACATAGGCCATGTGTGCCCAGAATTCAGTGCTATGGGGGCCATCACTGAGGTACTCTACATTGGCTAGGTAATATGATACAGCAGCAAATTGGAAAGAAAAGATTCAAATCTTGGCATGATAAATTATCTGAAAGAGGTTGTCCAGCCACTCCTCCCCCCAAATTTTTTTTTTAAAGTGCTTAAGTTAGTAAGTTATTTAAGTTACTAATATAGGTTTATTCTGTAAGGTGCCTAATTCTCCAGCTAAAAGCTTCGGTCTCAAGTCCCAGCATGTCCTTTTGCTCTTTGTGTTTTTCACAGAACAGTGTTTCAGAAGCTATGCATGAAGGAGGCTGGCTGACTGCATATTTCAATAGCTAAGCCAACCCTTTTCTTTCTAAAAGCCAAAGTATAGACAACTTGCTGGCCAAAGTGCTGAAACAAGCAGTCAGTCAGTCCCCATCACACAACTCTGATCACTTGCAGACAGGAAACACTGTCCCGTGTTGCATACAGACTGAAAGAGTTTCTGCCCATCCCAGGGCCCGAGCTCATAGCTGAAGGTAGGAGTATCATCTTTCTAATGCAAACTAAGTTGCATAACTATTTTAAAAGGGTTCTCTAGAAACAGAAAAATATAGATAAAGTAAAGAAATGTCATTATAAAAAAATACAAAATACTTTTAATTACCAAATTATTCTAGTATTGCCGTATATCCAATAGACAGGGTGGACAACAGTGTGAGCAGCCTCTTCTTACCTCAGGTCTACTGATATCTCCTGTTTTGGATCAGATAAACAGGGTGGACAGCAGTGTGAGCAGCCTATACTTACCTCAGCCCCCTGTATCTTCAGTTCCTGTATTAGACCAGATGGACAGGGTGGACAGCAGTGTGAACAGTCTCTTCTTACTTTAGCATCTCTAGAGATGGACAGGGTGGACAGCAGTGTGAGCAGCTTCTTCTTACTTTAGCACCCCTAGTATCTCTAGTTCCAGTATTAGATCAGATAAACAGGGTGATAGCAGTTTGCTCAGCCTTTTATTACCTCAGCATACGTGGAATCTCCAGTATTAGTGTTACAAAACTGCAACACAGGACTAGGGTAGAAGGGGGAGAAGTGACCCTGCACTATGACTAGGCTGATACCCTACAATGGAGTGGGCGACCCATTCCTTGTGAATAGACCCACTGAGGATCCTAGATTAATCTCAAGCAAAGATCAGATAGAGAGGGAGGATAAACAACGTATGCATGCACAAGATTTGCAACGAGCTGTCAGTGACAGCGCTCTATAAGATCTTGTTACTAGTCCAGTGACTAGTCATCCACTAATTTACATATTGATGTCCAAATTTTAAAAACAAATTCTAATGAAATGTAATAAACATGAAGCCACTAAATGGAGGTTGTTTAAATCTGGGTCCTGGTTAGCACTCATTGTCAGAGATAACTTATGCTACATGGCTGGAGGTGGTTGTTGGTTGTTATTGGAGAAGGCGTTTAGTGGATTTATTTGTGGCTGTTGCTAGGTTTTGAGTGTGATAATTGCCTTTCTTCTATTTTGGTTTATCCCCCATCTACCACTCCCAGGTGTTTACCTCTTTTGTTTATGTGTGTATGTTTGTATGATTGGTACTTTCCTTTATCCCTGTTCGTATTACCTTGTTAGTCTGGTTGGTGTATTACGGTATACTACTACTCCCTTCTTCCATGGGTGGGGGAAGGGTACAGACTGAGGGTGGATTCAGGAGCTAAGGCAAGGTACATGGCCTCGGCATTTTCATCAATAAAAGTAATTTAGGGAACAGGGCGAGCTAGCATGCCCCAACCGATAGGGACAGGGAAGAAGCCACTGCTCCTGGGACTCCCAACAAGAGGCTCATGCCACATGGTTGAAATAACCTAGCGGCAAAAGACCACCCACTGATGTCTTTAACCCCACACTGCCAGCTGAAGGAATAGTATGTCAGCTGGCAGTATCCCCCGCTTTGAGGTGGGCTCCGGAGGTGAGCCCACTTCACAGCCACGACATGTCAGCTGTTTTCAACCGCTGACAAGAGCCCGCAATAGGCACGTGTGGAATCGCAATCCACTCGTGCCCATTAACTAGTTAAATGCCGCTGTCAAGTGCTGCCGGCAGCACGGGCGGAAGTACGAGCACTGCTGACCCCCGTCACGTGATCGGGGGTCATCATTGCGTTGCCATCACAACCAGAGTTCTCTTCGAGATCTCTATGGTTGTTGATGGCAGATTGCTGTGAGCGCCACCCTGTGGTCTGCGCTCATAGCAAGCCTGTAATTCTGCTGCATAGAGGTGATCTGTGCATCACGTCTATGTAGCTGAGCCAATCGAGTAGTGGATGCTTCTAGCCTCCCATGGAGGCTATTGAAACATGCCAAAATAAAAAAAAATGTGTTAAAAAATATTAAAAAAATATATAAAAGTTCAAATCACCCCCCTTTCGCCCCAATTAAAATAAAACAATAATAAAAAAATCAAACCTACAGCTTGGCCTGCAAAAAATAAGCCCTACCCAACCCCAGATCACGAAAAATGGAGACGCTACAGGTAAGGGAAAATTGTGCAATCTTTTTTTTTTTAGCAAACTTTGGAATTTTTTTTACCACTTAAATAAAAGAGAACCTAGGAGAATCATAATGGCAGGCCAGTTTTAGCATTTAGTAAATTTAGTGAAATTTGGCAATTTCATAGCACTTGGAATTTTTTTCCTGTTTTATGCTACACGACATGGTAAAACCAATGGTATCTTTCAAAAATACAACTCGTCCCGCAAAAAAATAAGCCCTCACATGGCCATATTGACGGAAAAATGAGCAAAAAATGAAAACGAAAAAAGCTTTGGGGGTGAAGGGGTTAAAGGTGGGTTCTGTTTGATTGCTAGAAGAGCCTGGCACAGAAAGTCTACTCTATGCCAAAAGGATTCTAATAGTGATGAGCGAATATACTCGTTGCTTGGGTTTTCGCGAGCACGCTCGGGTGGTCTCCGAATATTTGTGACTGCTCAGAGATTTAGTTTTTGTTGACGCCTCTGCATGATTTACGGCTGCTAGCCAGCCTGAATACATGTGGGGGTTGCTTGGTTGCTAGGGAATTACCACATGTAAGCAAACTGTGTAGCAGCCGCAAATCATGCCGCTGCGGCTATGAAAACTAAATCTCCGAGCACTTACAAATACTCAGAGACCACCCGAGGGAACGAGTATACTCGTTCATCACTAGATTCTAACCAATCAAATATTATTTCAGATACATTGGGGCCATGGTCTTATTTTCAGAGGAGGCCTTTTTGGGAAAGAAATTTTTTAAAAAAACTGAAATATACAGTAATATACAGCAATGTTAATACAAAAAGTACTCGGTTTATGCTCTTCAGACTTATTACAGCTAAAAAGCAACGTACTAAAGAATTCAAGCTGAACACTTCAAGTACCGCTATTTAGAATGTTTGCATTATTTAGAGAGACTATTGCTTTAACTGCAGTCACTTCTTATTTATAAGCCCAGAGGATTTCCATAGAAAGTTCAGTCTCAAGGACTATGGAGAGCTCTGCTTGAACAGAAGGCAGTGTGTAATTTAGAAGTACAAATTTTACATGGCATCATCCCTCCGCAGTACAAGTATTTATGTATTTTATGTACATTTATCTCTGCCATTGCTTCTGCTGGATTACTGAGATTTTATAAGACAGATTTCTTTTTCTTGGCAATTTTATTACTCTTGTGGAACTTTACTACAATTTTAAAATATTTTTTACAATTGTAAAAATTTCCAAAAGAGCTAAGGAAAAAATAAAAATGATATTAATGAAAACGAAAAGTTAAAGGAAGACTCACACCGGTAGTCATAAAGGAAGATTTAGTAATATCGGAGCACTATTGCGCTGTGCTACTCTCTCCCATTGTAGAGGTGCAAGTCTGGTTGACGAATGTATCGTTATCTTAACTGGGCCAATTTTAGTTTCTGGGGTTTTTTTCCCTCTCTTCATCCAAAAGATATATGGTAACTTTTTGTTCCAATGACATAATTGCATACAATTTTTTTCTTTTTTTTTGCGGCACAAGTTGTAATTTGTAATCATACCACTAATTTTATCATTTTGGGATGGACTCAACATATTAAACACTTTTTATTCCATTTTGTGGGGAGGCCAGATGACTATCAACCTGCAATTTTTGAATTATATGATTTCTATTCATCTTTACATCATTTATTGTATGAGTGAAATCATTTTCTATTTAGAAAAATCAGATTTTTATAGATTTGGTAACACCAAAATGGCTTATTTTTTTATGTTTATGTGCTTTTTTTGCACTTTTTTGTTATTACACTTTTGCTTCATTCATATCACATTTTTGTATTAATTGAAAAGTAAAGCAGAGTTTCCTTCCAATTTAAAAAAAACAACGCACTACTGAAACTGGTTTCCGTTAACTTACCGTATATTCTGCATAAATAGGACAGAAATAAGGATTTAGCATCATTGTTGAGTCCTGTTGGATCCTGTACCACCATCACCTTTCAACAATATAATAAACCTTAATGTGAACCTTGCCTGATAATGTTAGTACTACAGGACGATTGCAGGATCATGGGGATCTGATGGTGTCACACATTGACTATGGAGCTTTGGGTTTGTGCTCATGATGGCCCTTAATCATCAAAGTGATTATTCTGGAATTCTGGCATAAATCTAAAAGTTTTTCAAAACACAGATTTGATGAATCGGGGTAGTTGAACCTTCGAGAAAGTATACAGTGCGAAGATTTATTGATTTAAAGAGTTTATCTCAACTGCTTGTAGTCTAATAGTCCTTTGGAAGTAAGTCAACCAAGCTTTTAGGTGTTGACTAGCTAATTTCTTTAAAAATCTTCTGACTCCAGCTCCTCCATAATTGTGTCTCTCTGCTCAGTGTCAACTGGTTGGGGCTTCAGTACTGCCTATCTGATGACCATAAACTAAATTTCCATGAAGTGCATATTTTCTAATGATATATCAATGTATGTTATTCTTATCTGTCCCTACCAACCTGTATTAGGATCTCTAATTCCCCATCCTCCAATTCTGTGTATTTCAGATACACAAACCTATTTAGGGACTGCTAACAAGCGCAGCAATTGTGGGTCTCGCTAATATCACAAGGGCGTGACTAGAATCATATTGGTTTTATGGGAAAATTTTGGACTTAAGACCCAAACCGCAAAGACATTGACATGTGTGGAACCCTGTGATGTGGCTAGGCTCTATAAAGATCGGTTTGCTCTTCCCTCAAAATAATAATAATACACAATATATATTAAAATAATTATCTTACCTATGAATATATGTCATACAGTTAATGAACAAGGAATATCCGTACTGTGAATGAACAAAACTCAATGTATGAACACCAATATTACTAATAATATCACTATCAAGGGTCAAATAACAATGCCAATGTCCCCATATTGTCGGCATAGACAGTAGTAAGTGAATAATATCACCATTACACAACTACTGCATAAAAAACCAATGACCAATATTTTCGTCAGTGACCAAATAGAGCCAGATAACAGTTCTCTCCATTCGCTCTGCATAGCATTCAATTGAATATTTAACCGGGGAATCCAGTTACTCACAGGTAATATTCTTTCTGATCATAGAGGTTAATTTTGCATTTTATTCTCTATCCATCCCAGACCACCATGATAACTTCTTCTAGCCAAGACTCATCTCTCTGGAATTTCACACATTTGTCTCATCTCTTTTTCATCACCATCTCCACTTTTCTCTCACTTCTACACTAACACTATAGTACTATAGCCCTCTTCACACAGCCTCCTTTACACTGTAGTGTGCTCCAGAAAGTATTCCCAAAATAAAATCCATCCTTGTACCCCCACACATAGTAATATCCCCCTTTGTATCTCCTATATAGTAATTATTTCTATCTTTATTCCCTCATTTAGAATTAACCCCTCCCTGTAATCCACCAATTAGAGCAAGTCAGAAGTGGGTGCACAGAGTGGGCTAAGAGGCTAAGCTCGCCCCACTCCCAGCAGATGATAGTTGTGTAGCATGGCCATCACCTGCTTCTAACAGTAACTAGTGAAGCGGAGCACCACCTGATGCTGTTAACTTCTTAAATGCCACTGTCAATCTTTGACAGCAGCATTTAAAGCGTGTGGTCCAGAGGGCGCACCACTCCATGTGCCCATCACCCCTCCACACATAGCGATGCAATTGTGGGGTGCCAATGGGCTTAGCAGCTAGTTGTCCGAAAAAATACAAGCCCTAACTTAGCTAAACTGATAGAAAAATTGAAAAGTTGCGAGTCTTGGAAAATGGCACCAAAAACAAAAATATACATTACTTTTTACTAATTTCCAAATATTTTTTCACCACTAAAATAATAAAAAGAACTGGACAAGTGTGATATCACCGTAATTATACAGACCTGGGGAATCATGATGGCAGGTCAACAGAATGAATGCCATAAAGAAGAAACTCAAAAAACAATGTTGGATTTGTGGGCAGTGAGTTTGCAATCTAGCTGCACTTGGAATTTTTTTTCTCCCATTTTTCAGTACATTGTACGGTAAGGCTGCCGTCACACTAGCAGTGTTTGCTCAGTATTTTACATCAGTATCTGCAGGCCCAAACCAGGAGTGGGTGATAAATGCAGAAGTGGTGCATATGTTTCTATTATACTTTTCCTCTAATTGTTCCACTCCTGGTTTTGGCTACAAATACTGATGTAAAATACTGACTGAATACTGACAGTGCGACAGCAGCCTAAAATTAATGGCGTAATTCTAAATTACAACTCATACCACAAAAAAAAACAGTTTTGGCCCTTGGAAGAAGTGAAGGTAAAAATGAGAAACAAAAAATAAGAGATTTGGGATGTCTTATTGTGTATGGCCATCTTTAAAGATCTCCAGCATTAGTCAGAACAGCAACATCTGATAGCCGTACAATGTCAATATCGTAAAATGAGAAAACAATTGTAGTTAAACTGTATCGGTATAAAAGATAATATTGTTTGTAATTTCCATATTTTCTTAATCTTTCATCATTTGTCTCTAACATCATGTCCTCCCTCTATCTGAAACTAAATCTCTCCAAAACTGAACTTCTTGTGTTTCTCCCTTCTACTAACCTCACTCTATCCAACATCGAAATTACCTTGGAGGGTTCAACCACAACTCCCAAACAGCATGCCCGCTGTCTTGGGGTGATATTCGACACCGAACTTTCCTTTACTCCCTATATCCGATCACTCACTCGCTCCTGTCACCTGCATCTTAAAAACATCTCCAGAATCCGACCTTTTCTCACCTTTGAAACTGCTAACACTCTTACCTTCGCTCTTATTCATTCTCGTCTGGACTACTGCAACTCTCTTCTGATCGGTCTCCCTCTTTCCAAACTTTCTCCTCTCCAATCCATCTTGAATGTGGCAGCCAGGGTCATATTTCTGTCCAGCCGCTTCACCGATGCCACCATCTTGTGCCAGTCATTACACTGGCTACCCATTCCCTACAGGGTCCAGTATAAACTCATTTCTCTCACCCACAAAGCTCTCCACAGTTCTGCACCGCCTTATATCTCCTCTCTCATCTCTGTCTATCGCCCTACACGTGCCCTCCGTTCTACAAATGACCTAAGACTAACATCCCCCGTAATCCGAACCTCCGTCTCCAAGACTTCTCTCGTGCTGCGCCAGCTCTCTGGAAGGCACTTCCCAAGACGATCAGACTGATACCTAGCCCCAACCTATTCAAGCGCGCTTTAAAAACCCATCTCTTCAAACAAGCCTACCACATCAACTACTCAATAAACTAACTTTGTCCTGTTCCCTCCTTCCAAATATTATCTGCATGTGAATCTGCACCCTACTACTCATCTGTCTCCACACCCTCCATGCACACGATAACTGCACTTGATACTTGACTATTGCACTTAAACACACGGGCTGATGACCGGATCATGCAGCTTTATATGAAAATCCCTATTTATTATAATTGCCAGACCTGAAATAACAAGCACTTTTCACCTATTGTGTCCCCCCATTTCCTTGTAGATTGTAAGCTTGTGAGCAGGGACCTCACCCCTAATGTCACTGTTTAAATTGTCTTAACTTATACTGAATTTATTGTCTGTACATGTCCCCGCTTAATTGTAAAGTGCTGCGGAATATGTTGGCACTATATAAATAAAAATTATTATTAATTATTATTATTTTTCTGATATATTTTGCAAATGTATATTTTCTCTCTCCATACATGATGATACTAGCAAGTTCTTCCTAGTGAAGAGTAGAGATGAGTGAATACTTCAATATTCGGTTCGGATTACGATCGCCGTATTGGAGTCAATGGAAGAAGAGATGTGCGAATATGTTTGGAAACGATCGTCAGCCATGAATTCGGCACTAATATGGTACGAATATGGCACAAATACGTTTTCCAACATATTTACTCATCGCTAGTGAAGAACTGGATTGCTCTATGTTGGAAAGCAATCAAATTTGTACTCTCACAATTTCTAGAGAATGAAAGCTACTGCAGCTTCATCTCCTCCCTACCCACCTACCTGCACAAAAATTAATTAACACTAGACACATTTTTGGGTGATTGAAGAGTAGAGATGAACAAAAGGGTTAACATTACCCTGATACAGCATCTACATCAGTTTGACCTAACCTTTCTTACCCGACAACCACATTTAGCTCGCAGAGAGGGTTGTGAGCCACATCCAGAGCTCCCGCCCTGTTCTTCATAGCTGCTTGGTAGACCTGGTGTTAATGAACCAATCTGGCAAACAGCCGTGAGCCACGCATCATGGGCTTCTGAGCCATAGGTTGGGGATACCTGATCTAGAATGATACTGTGTGAGAGTTGGACCATGGCTTACACAGTCGGGAATCAACTACTAGGCAGTCTAAGCACATAATGGTTAGAAGAGGCGCCCAGGATGCCAGCAATCGAGTGCTGGGTTTGTAAGTTCGGTCTGCATTGGTTTGGCTGTCAAGGAGTACTGAAGTGGACAATGAATCAGGGTTTGGCAAATCTTTTTGCTCATCTCATTGGAGAAGGCTTCCAACATAGAGACTGCAGATAGAGAAAGATGCACAGCATGCTGCTGGAAAGTTCGGGATGTCAGACTTTCCCATTGTTGGCTGAATGCACAGGGAACAAAAATTTTATCACAGTTGTATACTAATTTTTTGCTGAAATATTATAAAAATATTAGAATTCAATTTACTTTTAAAGTATTTTGTTAAGATATAAACCACGGAGAGACGGTATAAAATCTTAGCCGTTAAAGAATTGTAGCAATTAATAATTAATCAACATTTTTATTTTCTTTTACAATATATAGAGTTAATGATACTATAAGTCTGAGTATTGCACCCGAGGAGTGGAAGCAGGGACGCCAGGCAGTATGTGTGTGTCACGGGCAATGTGAAGAAATAATGGTGTTTTGCTCAGAGTTTAAGGAGCAGTTTATTTGATAAATTCGGCATGATTAAGGTAAGCAGCTGCTGGAGCAGCCATGTAATGCTAAATACACTGTATAATAGATCACATTTAAAATAGTTCTCATTAACTGGATTTGTAGTAAAATGAACAGAAGCATAAATATGCTCATATTAGCACACGCTGACATATAGACCCGGCAAGAGAATGCAGAGATTGTAGCACAAGGTGAAGCGATACGGGTAATACATGAATTCTCCTTTTATATTATATTCTAGTTTATCAAAGTTGGAAAAAAATAGTTTTTGTTATATTTTATACAATAAAATCCATATTTATTTGAAATGAAAATTATTTTGTTAACATATTTTTTGTCTACGGGAACTCTTCAAATAAGAAATCTCATTCTACAGTATTTAGCTATTTCAGTAAATATGTGAATAGTTCTGTGTCCGGACTGTGGCTGGAGCTGCTCTCTCTCCATCTCTCAGTAGAAATCCCCAGCATGATATAAAGCTAGTGCAACAAGATGTCACCTTCAACACTTTAAGGTAGGCTGCTCGGCTGGAAAAAAGATCTCTTGCTACAAGAATTATGGATGGAGGTTTTTAATTAAACAACGTGTTTTGACGTCATACTGGCGTCATGTTCAAGTCCATAAAAAAACGACAGATGAAACATTCTGGTGCACAGAAGTATCTAAAGCCTGAAAGTAGCACATGGAACAAGCATTTAGGGCTGAAAGAGAGATTCATAAGAGGACAAAGGAGAATGGGAGAGAGTAGTAGGTAGGAGTGAGTGAATGACAAAAAGAAATGTAGAAAGAAATGTGTGTAAAATAGTGTTTCATGGAGTGGAAAAACATAAGGAGTAATGATGAAAGAGCATGCTCGGATATGGTGTTATTCGAGCTTGCTCGGGTGCTAACCGAGTGTCTTCGGCGTGCTTGAAAAATATGGTTGAGTTCCCGCGTCTGCATGTGTCGCGGCTGTTCGACAGATGCAGCACATTCAGGGATTTCCTGTTTGTTAGACAATCCCTGCATGTGTTGCTGCTGTCAAACAGCTGCGTGACATGCAACCGCGGGGACTCGAACATATTTTTCGAGCGCGCAGAAGTCACTCAGTTAGCACCCGATCTTGCTCTGATCACACCTTATCTGGGAAGGTTTGCTCATTTCAAATAAGGAGGAAAAATAGGGAACAGGTGGAAATGTTATATGGAGACAGGGATCGAACTGGAGTGAAGGAAGAAACAAAAAAGTTTCTTTGGGAATTTCGTTAACAGGTGGAGCCACAGAGTGTTTTGAGGGGAAGAATAAAGCCGTGAGATGGGGACTTGGATATGAGAGGAAGTGAAAATGAGATAAAAAGCAATAAAGAGGAAGAAAGGTGCGATAAATCTCCTCCGCCCCCAGCGAAAAGGTAGCAGTTGTTGGATCTTTAACCAGCGACACCAATTTTTATTTTTTATCCTCTGCTTATAGAGTTACCCTACGTGCGCACGTTTTCCTCTCAACAGCTCTTTTAACAAAATAGGTCACATTATTTTAGTGAAAAACATTGTTGCCGGTGATTAACTGCAGTGGACACATGACATCACCTAAGCTCGGAGACTGGTGGTCGGCCTGCACATAAGCAATTAAAAGTAGTTGCTAAATAATTTATTCTAAGGAGTAGAAACACTAATTAATATTTAGAAAGAGGTAATTTGATTAAAAAGGTATAAGGAAGTTACAGACACTCCTGGAATGTCAGGAAGGCTCTTAGAAAAAGGGTGGATCTCCTGGACTACTGGAAGAGTTGCTAAATTCTCCAACATCTTCTAATGTAAAAAAGGAACTGTCAGTACAAAATATTTTCTTTTTTAAAAATTTTTAAAAAATTTTTTTCTATATTTTATTATCACTTCTACAATATTTTATGCAAAATATAAAAAAAATCCTTGACTTCAGAGACGTGTATCTAATGTGGCTAGAATTAAGAGAAATTAAAGGGAACCCGTCAGTACATTTTTAACATGTAAAAGTAATGGCTTGGTTATATTTATGCTTGTCCCCCAGTAAAAATGATACCTTTTTTGTAGAGATCCGATGTGTCAGTCATGAGAAATCTAATATAGAAGGCATATGCAAATCAGGCTGGACCTGTCAATGATTTTGAAAGAAGCAGTTGAAGTGCACAGACACGCCCCCATTTCCCTTCCAACCTGATTTGCATATGACTTCTAAGGCTGGTTTCACACTTGCATTTCAAAACGCATGCGTTTTTTTAAAAACGCATGGTGAAAAAACGCATGTAAACGCATGCAAACGCTGCGGTTTTTTGACGCATGTGTTTTTGCATGTGGTGAAAAAAACGCGGCGTTTTGATGCGTTTACATGCGTTTTTTCATGCGTTTGCGTTTTTTAAACGCATGCAGATAAATGTGTGACAGCTGCCAATCATCAAAATAAAGCAAAAAACCCACTATAAACAGAAAGAGCTAGGGTTAGGGTTAGGGGTAGGGTTAGGGGTAGGGAGCCTAACCCTAACCATAAAGGGATCCTAACCCTAACCCTAACCCTACCCCTAACCCTAAAGGGATCCTAACCCTAACCCTAACCCTAACCCCTACTCCTAACCCTAACCCTAACCCTACCCCTAACCCTAACCCTACCCCTACCCCTAACCCTACCCTTAAAGGGATTAGGGTTAGGGTTAGGGGTAGGGTTAGGGGTAGGGGTAGGGTTAGGGGTAGGATCCCTTTATCAATTTTATGGTGTGGGGTGGTTTATCAGTGTGTTTTTTAATTTTTTTTTAAAAAAGCATGCGTTTTTAACGCATGCAAACGCATGTGGTTAAAAACGCATGCGTTTACATAGACAGCAATGCATTTTTTTGCCGCAAAATAACGCATGCGGTTTTTTTGCGGAAAAAAAAAACGCCGCTAAAAATACTACATGTTGCATTTCTGCAACACAACACATGCACGCTAAGCTAGATTTCTCATGACTAGCACATCAGATCTCGACAAAAAAGAGATCTCTTTTATAGAAGGACAGGCACCTATACAACCAAGTTGATAGTTCCATATGTAGAAAACATGCCGATAGGTTCTCTTTAATATATATATATAAAAAAAAACTTCTAACTCAATAGTTCGAAATTTTTCACAAATGAGAAGAGCAATGTTTTGCCTCTTTCCACATGCAATTTCTCTTCTTCAATAAAAGCCCAAATGAAAATAATACAAAGTGTTTCGGGGGGAAGAAAAAAAGAAGCCACTTAATGTCCAGAAAGAAAGTTTGTAAAGAAAGTACGGAACAAAGACTTCCTGTAGTATCAAAAGGAAAATTTATGCATCGCCTTTGAGTTCAACTTCTCCATTAAAGTCTTTCCCCATATAATCTAGGGAGTTCTTATCTTAGTGACTTATGGTGTTATGGAGGGGCTCATGCATGAGAAATGTCAATAGAAATAGTAACTCTGTAAGGGAAGGCCTTCTTAATTAGTCCCCATTTAGATTTTATGATGGCTCAGAGATCTCCTCATCTTGACAGTGCGCACTATGGTTACATATTGTTCTAGCCTGAGGGAACCATAGGAAAATCCAGATTTATAGTACCTATCATACCAGCATATTTCATTTGCCATTATGAGCAGCCATCTCGCAATGATGCAAGGGTATTTATTACAGATTAAATTGTAGGACCTGAATGGTTTAGTGAGAATCTTGAGGTATCATTTATGCCATTAACTGCCTCATTATCAGATCTGCAAATCTGAAATCTCGTTTCTTTCTCTTTTCGTTTTTTTTTTTTAACTCTCTGGCGAGAAAGAAAGACTCGGCTTCTCCTGTGTGCTCGTTGCCGCAAAAAAATAAGTCTCCGTGTTATATTTATATCACAAATGCATTGTCTTTTTCTATATTCTTCTGATGGGATTCTATTATGTATTTTTGCTGTATTTTTTTAAACAGGTTTTTAGTATAGAGAGATGTAATTACCTGTATTGTGGGTTTATATCATGTGTGGCTGTAAGAAGACGGCTGATGATCCAACTTTCTTGAAAGACGACACATTGTTCCAAAACAGGTTTTTATATATATATTAATAAAATACATAGATATGAAATACCGTAGACAGATGTATAGAGTTACGGTAATTGCTATGTAATAAAAAGTTGTTACATATATATATATGTATATATATATATATATATATATATATATATATATATATATATAAATATACAGCTCTAGCATAAGTTAAGAGACCACTGCAAAATTTTCAGTTTGTCTGATTTTTCTGTTTATAGGTATATTTTTGAGTAAAATGCTAATTGTTCTTTTATTCTATAAAATACTGACAACATGTCTCCGAAGTACCAAGCAATACATTTTGCATTTGTATTCTGAAAATGAGAAATGGTCAAAATAACAAAAAAAAATGCATTGCTTGCAGACCTCAAATAATGCAAAAAAAAGTTCATAATCATTTAGAAACAACAATACTAATGTTTTCACCCAGGAAGAGTTCAGAAATCAATATTTTGTGGAATAACCATGATTTTTAATCACAGCTTTCATGCGTCTTGGCATGCTTTCCACCAGTCTTTCACACTGCTTTTGGGTGACCTTATGCCACTCCTGGTACAAAAATTTAAGCAGTTCTTTGTTTGATGGCTTGTGACTATCCATCATCCTCTTGATTACATTCCAGAGGTTTTCAATGGGGTTCAGGTCTGGAGATTGGGCTGGCCATGACAGGGTTTTGATGTGGTGGTCCTTCATCCACACCTTGATTGACCTAGCTGTGTGGCATGGCCCATTTTCCTGCTGGAAAAATCAGTCCACAGAGTTGGGGAACTTTGCCTGAGCAGAAGGACTCCACTGTTTTTCCAGGATAACCTTGTATGCGGCTTGATTCATACGTCCTTCGCAAAGATTAACCTGTTCAATTCCAGCCTTGCTGTAGCATCCCCAGATCATCACCGATCCTCCACTAAATTTCACAGTGAGTGCAAGACACTGTGGCTTGTACGTCTCTCCAGGTGTTGGGCAAAGCTTAAAATTAGACTCATCAGAGAAGATTACCTTACTCCAGTGCTCTATGGTCCAATCCCTATTGTCTTTGGCAAACTTCAGTCTGGCTCTCCTTTGCTTCTCATTGATGAAACGCATTCTTATAGCATTACATGACTTGAGTCCTGCCTCTAGGAGCCTGTTACAAACTGTTCTTGCCATGCACTTTACCCCAGCTGCCATTTGCCATTCCTTTTGTAGGTTACTTGATGTCATCCTGCGGCTGCTGAGTGACATTCGAATAAGAGGACGGTCATCCCGGTCAGTGGAGAGTCGTTTTCGCCCTCTGCCAGTCTGTAGCTTTGTTGTCCGCAGTGTCTGCTGCTTGACCTCATTGTAATGGACTGCCGTCTTAGATATTTTAAGGATGGAGGCAACATGACGCTCACTGTGTCCCTCTACTATAAAGCCAGAATTGAGCCCTTCTTTTCCTCACTCAAGAATTTTCTTTTCAACACCTTTGGCATGGTTAAAATTCATTTTTTTCATTCCTATTACTTTTGGGATATTACTAGCACTTGTTTTGCCATCCAGCTTGTCCTATTGCAAGAGTATTGTGAACACCACAGCAGGGTTTTATATACTTTCCTTCATTAAATAAGATTTGGTTCAGGTGATCACCTAATCAGAAGCACATTAAGTAGAATGTAGTGTCACTGGTTGGAATTCAACTGACACTTGAATGAAATGGCTGTCAGACATGTAGAGAAGCTGATTTTTATAAAACTGTGCAGTTGTCTCTTAATGTTTACCAGAGCTGTATATGTGCGTGCGTGCGTGCGTGCGTGCGTGCGTGCGTGCGTGCGTGTGTGTGTGTGTGTATATATATATATATATATATATATATATACATATATACTGTTCAAAAAAATAAAGGGAACACTAAAATCCCACATCCTAGATATCACTGAATGAAATATTACAGTTGTAAATCTTTATTCATTACATAGTGGAATGTGTTGAGAACAATAAGACCTAAAAATTATCAACATAAATCACAACTAATATCTCACGGAGGTCTGGAGTTGGAATGATGCTCAAAATCAAAGTGGAAAATGAAGTTACAGGCTGATCCAACTTCAGTGGAAATACCTCAAGACAAGTGTTGTGAATTCTGTGGCAGAGCTCCCTCCTGTGGTCACAAGTGGTACTTCGGCTGATTCTCTCTGTGAGCTTCTGTTGGTGGAGGGAAGTGGTACTGCGGCTTCTGAGTTTCCTCCCTCAGGTGATCTGGTGAGGTCGTTAGGTGCTTCTCTACTTAAAGGGAACCTGTCACCCCGTTTTTTGAGATTGAGCTATAAATACTGTTACATAGTAACATAGTAACATAGTTAGTAAGGCCGAAAAAAGACATTTGTCCATCCAGTTCAGCCTATATTCCATCATAATAAATACCCAGATCTACGTCCTTCTACAGAACCTAATAATTGTATGATACAATATTGTTCTGCTCCAGGAAGACATCCAGGCCTCTCTTGAACCCCTCGACTGAGTTCGCCATCACCACCTCCTCAGGCAAGCAATTCCAGATTCTCACTGCCCTAACAGTAAAGAATCCTCTTCTATGTTGGTGGAAAAACCTTCTCTCCTCCAGACGCAAAGAATGCCCCCTTGTGCCCGTCACCTTCCTTGGTATAAACAGATCCTCAGCGAGATATTTGTATTGTCCCCTTATATACTTATACATGGTTATTAGATCGCCCCTCAGTCGTCTTTTTTCTAGACTAAATAATCCTAATTTCGCTAATCTATCTGGGTATTGTAGTTCTCCCATCCCCTTTATTAATTTTGTTGCCCTCCTTTGTACTCTCTCTAGTTCCATTATATCCTTCCTGAGCACCGGTGCCCAAAACTGGACACAGTACTCCATGTGCGGTCTAACTAGGGATTTGTACAGAGGCAGTATAATGCTCTCATCATGTGTATCCAGACCTCTTTTAATGCACCCCATGATCCTGTTTGCCTTGGCAGCTGCTGCCTGGCACTGGCTGCTCCAGGTAAGTTTATCATTAACTAGGATCCCCAAGTCCTTCTCCCTGTCAGATTTACCCAGTGGTTTCCCGTTCAGTGTGTAATGGTGATATTGATTCCCTCTTCCCATGTGTATAACCTTACATTTATCATTGTTAAACCTCATCTGCCACCTTTCAGACCAAGTTTCCAACTTATCCAGATCCATCTGTAGCAGAATACTATCTTCTCTTGTATTAACTGCTTTACATAGTTTTGTATCATCTGCAAATATCGATATTTTACTGTGTAAACCTTCTACCAGATCATTAATGAATATGTTGAAGAGAACAGGTCCCAATACTGACCCCTGCGGTACCCCACTGGTCACAGCGACCCAGTTAGAGACTATACCATTTATAACCACCCTCTGCTTTCTATCACTAAGCCAGTTACTAACCCATTTACACACATTTTCCCCCAGACCAAGCATTCTCATTTTGTGTACCAACCTCTTGTGCGGCACGGTATCAAACGCTTTGGAAAAATTGAGATATACCACGTCCAATGACTCACCGTGGTCCAGTCTATAGCTTACCTCTTCATAAAAACTGATTAGATTGGTTTGACAGGAGCGATTTCTCATAAACCCATGCTGATATGGAGTTAAACAGTTATTCTCATTGAGATAATCCAGAATAACATCCCTCAGAAACCCTTCAAATATTTTACCAACAATAGAGGTTAGACTTACTGGCCTATAATTTCCAGGTTCACTTTTAGAGCCCTTTTTGAATATTGGCACCACATTTGCTATGCGCCAGTCCTGCGGAACAGACCCTGTTGCTATAGAGTCACTAAAAATAAGAAATAATGGTTTATCTATTACATTACTTAGTTCTCTTAGTACTCGTGGGTGTATGCCATCCGGACCCGGAGATTTATCTATTTTAATCTTATTTAGCCGGTTTCGCACC
The DNA here is from genome assembly GCF_032444005.1 of Ranitomeya imitator. Lineage (NCBI taxonomy): Eukaryota > Metazoa > Chordata > Amphibia > Anura > Dendrobatidae > Ranitomeya > Ranitomeya imitator. Next base: position 30,238,140 of record NC_091288.1, read on the forward strand.
TCTTCTTGGGTTAGATTGGTGACCCTTAATATAGGGTTTTCATTGTTTCTTGGGATTTCACCTAGCATTTCATTTTCCACCGTGAATACCGTGGAGAAGAAGGGCCATTTTCCCAAAGCCGAGTTTGCATCTTTGGTAAGTTATTTCTCAGCATAGGTGGGGAATCGGGGTACACTACATACACTATAGGAACACACAGCGCAGGCCCTATTTAACAGTATTTATAGCTCAATCTCAAAAAACGGGGTGACAGGTTCCCTTTAACTCCACCTAATGCTTTGATCCTGGCTTCCTGTCAATGTTCCAGTGTTGGACTTGCTTTTCCCTGGATCATTCCTGTGGCCTGCTGCTCTGCATAGCTAAGTTCTTCTTTGCTATTTGTTTGCTATTTTTTCTGTCCAGCTTGTCTAATTTGTTGCTGGAAGCTCTGGGACGCAAAGGGTGTACCTCCGTGCCGTTAGTTCGGTACGGAGGGTCTTTTTGCCCCCTTTGCGTGGTTTTCTTTAGGGTTTTGTGTAGACCGCAAAGTTACCTTTTCTATCCTCGATCTGTTAAGAAAGTCGGGCCTCACTTTGCTGAATCTATTTCATCTCTACGTTTGTCTTTTCATCTTAACTCACAGTCATTATATGTGGGGGGCTGCCTTTTCCTTTGGGGTATTTCTCTGAGGCAAGGTAGGCTTATTTTCTATCTTCAGGCTAGTTAGTTTCTCAGGCTGTGCCGAGTTGCATAGGCAGAGTTAGGCGCAATCCACGGCTGCCTCTAGTGTTGTTTGGAGAGGATTAGGGATTGCGGTCTGCAGAGTTCCCACGTCTCAGAGCTCGTTCTATGATTTTGGGTTATTGTCAGATCACTGTATGTGCTCTGACCGCTATGTCCATTGTAGTACTGAATTGCCTTTCATAACAGTACAGGAAGCCCAAAGTACTAATGATTCTCAATAGAGGGAAAAAAGAAGTTCTGAGACCATTTTTTTTTCTTTGCACTGTGTTTTGCCTTTTTTTTCCCCTAGACATTTGGGTGGTTCAGTACACAGGTGTAGCGATGGACATTAGAAGTCTGTCTTCATTTGTGGATCAGCTCTCGGCAAGAGTACAATAGATTCAAGACACTATTGATCAGAAAGCTATGTTGGAACCAAGAATTCCTATTCCTGATTTGTTTTTTGGAGATAGAACTAAGTTTCTGAGTTTCAAAAATAATTGTAAATTATTTCTGGCCTTGAAACCTCGATCCTCTGGTGATCCAGTTCAACAGGTTTTGATTGTTATTTCTTTTTTGCGCGGCGACCCTCAGGACTGGGCATTTTCTCTTGCGCCAGGAGATCCTGCATTGAGTAATATCGATGCGTTTTTCCTGGCGCTCGGATTGCTGTACGATGAACCTAATTCAGTGGATCAGGCAGAGAAAAATTTGCTGGCTCTTTGTCAGGGTCAGGATGAGATAGAGGTATATTGTCAGAAATTTAGAAAGTGGTCCATGATCACTCAATGGAATGAATCTGCGCTGGCAGCTATGTTCAGAAAGGGTCTCTCTGAAGCCCTTAAGGATGTCATGGTGGGATTTCCTATGCCTGCTGGTTTGAATGAGTCTATGTCTTTGGCCATTCAGATCGGTCGACGCTTGCGTGAGCGTAAATCTGTGCACCATTTGGCGGTATTACCTGAGCTTAAACCTGAGCCTATGCAGTGCGATAGGACTTTGACCAGAGTTAAACGGCAAGAACACAGACGTCTGAATGGGCTGTGTTTCTACTGTGGTGATTCCACTCATGCTATCTCTGATTGTCCTAAGCGCACTAAGCGGTTCGCTAGGTCTGCCACCATTGGTACGGTACAGTCAAAATTTCTTCTGTCCGTTACCTTGATCTGCTCTTTGTCATCGTATTCTGTCATGGCATTTGTGGATTCAGGCGCTGCCCTGAATTTGATGGACTTGGAGTATGCTAAGCGTTGTGGGTTTCTCTTAGAGCCCTTGCAGTGTCCTATTCCATTGAGAGGAATTGATGCCACGCCTTTGGCCAAGAATAAGCCTCAATACTGGACCCAGCTGACCATGTGCATGGCTCCTGCACATCAGGAGGTTATTCGCTTTCTGGTGTTGCATAATCTGCATGATGTGGTCGTGCTGGGGTTGCCATGGCTACAAGCCCATAATCCAGTATTAGATTGGAAATCCATGTCGGTGTCCAGTTGGGGTTGTCAGGGGGTACATAGTGATGTTCCATTTCTGTCAATTTCGTCATCCACCCCTTCTGAGGTTCCAGAGTTCTTGTCTGATTACCGGAATGTATTTGATGAGCCCAAGTCCGATGCCCTACCTCCGCATAGGGATTGTGCTATCAATTTGATTCCTGGTAGTAAATTCCCAAAAGGTCGACTGTTTAATTTATCCGTGCCTGAGCACGCCGCTATGCGCAGTTATGTGAAGGAATCCCTGGAGAAGGGGCATATTCGCCCGTCATCGTCACCATTAGGAGCAGGGTTCTTTTTTGTAGCCAAGAAGGATGGTTCGCTGAGACCTTGTATAGATTACCGCCTTCTAAATAAGATCACGGTTAAATTTCAGTACCCCTTGCCATTGTTATCTGATTTGTTTGCTCGGATTAAGGGGGCTAGTTGGTTCACCAAGATAGATCTTCGTGGTGCGTATAATCTGGTGAGAATCAGGTGAGGAGATGAATGGAAAACTGCATTTAATACGCCCGAGGGTCATTTTGAGTATCTAGTGATGCCATTCGGACTTGCCAATGCTCCATCAGTGTTTCAGTCCTTTATGCATGACATCTTCCGAGAGTACCTGGATAAATTCCTGATTGTGTACTTGGATGACATTTTGATCTTCTCGGATGATTGGGAGTCTCATGTGAAGCAGGTCAGAACAGTTTTTCAGGTCCTGCGTGCTAATTCTTTGTTTGTGAAGGGATCAAAGTGTCTCTTTGGTGTGCAGAAGGTTTCATTTTTGGGGTTCATCTTTTCCCCTTCTACTATCGAGATGGATCCTGTTAAGGTCCAAGCCATCCATGATTGGACTCAGCCGACATCTCTGAAAAGTCTGCATAAGTTCCTGGGCTTTGCTAATTTTTATCGTCGCTTCATCTGCAATTTTTCTAGTATTGCCAAACCATTGACCGATTTGACCAAGAAGGGTGCTGATTTGGTCAATTGGTCTTCTGCTGCTGTGGAAGCTTTTCAAGACTTGAAGTGTCGTTTTTCTTCTGCCCCTGTGTTGTGTCAACCAGATGTTTCTCTTCCGTTCCAGGTCGAGGTTGATGCTTCTGAGATTGGAGCAGGGGCTGTTTTGTCGCAGAGAGGTTCTGATTGCTCAGTGATGAAACCATGCGCTTTTTTTTCCAGGAAGTTTTCGCCTGCTGAGCGAAATTATGATGTGGGCAACCGAGAGTTGCTGGCCATGAAGTGGGCATTCGAGGAGTGGCGTCATTGGCTTGAAGGAGCTAAGCATCGCGTGGTGGTATTGACTGATCATAAGAACTTGACTTATCTTGAGTCTGCTAAGCGGTTGAATCCTAGACAGGCTCGTTGGTCGCTGTTTTTTGCCCGTTTTGACTTTGTGATTTCGTACCTTCCGGGCTCTAAAAATGTGAAGGCGGATGCTCTGTCTAGGAGTTTTGTGCCCGACTCTCCGGGTTTGTCTGAGCCGGCGGGTATCCTCAAGGAAGGAGTAATTGTGTCTGCCATCTCCCCTGATTTGCGGCGGGTGCTGCAAAAATTTCAGGCTAATAAACCTGATCGTTGTCCAGCGGAGAGACTGTTTGTCCCTGATAGGTGGACCAATAAAGTTATCTCTGAGGTTCATGGTTCGGTGTTGGCTGGTCATCCTGGAATCTTTGGTACCAGAGAGTTGGTGGCTAGATCCTTTTGGTGGCCGTCTCTGTCGCGGGATGTGCGTTCTTTTGTGCAGTCCTGTGGGATTTGTGCTCGGGCTAAGCCCTGCTGTTCTCGTGCCAGTGGGTTGCTTTTGCCCTTGCCGGTCCCGAAGAGGCCTTGGACACATATCTCTATGGATTTTATTTCTGATCTTCCCGTTTCTCAAAAGATGTCAGTCATTTGGGTGGTCTGTGATCGCTTTTCTAAGATGGTCCATCTGGTACCCTTGTCTAAATTGCCTTCCTCCTCTGATTTGGTGCCTTTGTTCTTCCAGCATGTGGTTCGTTTACATGGCATTCCAGAGAATATCGTTTCTGACAGAGGTTCCCAGTTTGTTTCAAGGTTTTGGCGAGCCTTTTGTGGTAGGATGGGCATTGACTTGTCTTTTTCCTCGGCTTTCCATCCTCAGACTAATGGCCAGACCGAACGAACCAATCAGACCTTGGAAACATATCTGAGATGCTTTGTTTCTGCCGATCAGGATGACTGGGTGTAGTTTTTGCCTTTGGCTGAGTTCGCCCTTAATAATCGGGCCAGCTCGGCTACCTTGGTTTCGCCATTTTTCTGCAATTCTGGGTTCCATCCTCGTTTCTCTTCAGGACAGGTTGAGTCTTCGGACTATCCTGGTGTGGATACTGTGGTGGACAGGTTGCAGCAGATTTGGACTCATGTAGTGGACAATTTGACCTTGTACCAGGAGAAGGCTCAACGTTTCGCTAATCGCAGACGCCGTGTGGGTCCCCGACTTCGTGTTGGGGATCTGGTTTGGTTATCTTCTCGTCATATTCCTATGAAGTTTCCTCTCCTAAGTTTAAACCTCGTTTCATTGGTCCGTATAGGATTTCTGAGGTTCTTAATCCTGTGTCTTTTCGTCTGACCCTTCCAGATTCTTTTTCCATACATAACGTATTCCATAGGTCATTGTTGCGGAGATACGTGGCACCTATGGTTCCATCTGTTGATCCTCCTGCCCCGGTTTTGGTGGAGGGGGAATTGGAGTATATTGTGGAGAAGATTTTGGATTCTCGTGTTTCTAGACGGAAACTCCAGTATCTGGTTAAATGGAAGGGTTATGCTCAGGAAGATAATTCCTGGGTTTTTGCCTCTGATGTCCATGCTCCCGATCTTGTTCGTGCCTTTCATGTGGCTCGTCCTGGTCGGCCTGGGGGCTCTGGTGAGGGTTCGGTGACCCCTCCTCAAGGGGGGGTACTGTTGTGAATTCTGTGGCAGAGCTCCCTCCTGTGGTCACAAGTGGTACTTCGGCTGATTCTCTCTGTGAGCTTCTGTTGGTGGAGGGAAGTGGTACTGCGGCTTCTGAGTTTCCTCCCTCAGGTGATCTGGTGAGGTCGTTAGGTGCTTCTCTACTTAACTCCACCTAATGCTTTGATCCTGGCTTCCTGTCAATGTTCCAGTGTTGGACTTGCTTTTCCCTGGATCATTCCTGTGGCCTGCTGCTCTGCATAGCTAAGTTCTTCTTTGCTATTTGTTTGTTATTTTTTCTGTCCAGCTTGTCTAATTTGTTGCTGGAAGCTCTGGGACGCAAAGGGTGTACCTCCGTGCCGTTAGTTCGGTACGGAGGGTCTTTTTGCCCCCTTTGCGTGGTTTTCTTTAGGGTTTTGTGTAGACCGCAAAGTTACCTTTTCTATCCTCGATCTGTTAAGAAAGTCGGGCCTCACTTTGCTGAATCTATTTCATCTCTACGTTTGTCTTTTCATCTTAACTCACAGTCATTATATGTGGGGGGCTGCCTTTTCCTTTGGGGTATTTCTCTGAGGCAAGGTAGGCTTATTTTCTATCTTCAGGCTAGTTAGTTTCTCAGGCTGTGCCGAGTTGCATAGGCAGAGTTAGGCGCAATCCACGGCTGCCTCTAGTGTTGTTTGGAGAGGATTAGGGATTGCGGTCTGCAGAGTTCCCACGTCTCAGAGCTCGTTCTATGATTTTGGGTTATTGTCAGATCACTGTATGTGCTCTGACCGCTATGTCCATTGTAGTACTGAATTGCCTTTCATAACAGACAAGGAAATGATGCTCAGTAGTGTGTGTGGCCTCCACGTGCCTGTATGACCTCCGTACAACACCTGGGCATGCTCCTGATAAGGCAGCAGATGGTCTCCTGAGGGGTCTCCTCCCAGACCTGGACTAAAGCATCCGCCAACTAATGGACAGTCTGTGGTGCAAAGGGACATTGGTGGATGGTGCGAGACATGATGTCCCAGATGTGTTCAATCGGATTCAGGTCTGGGGAATGGGCAGACCAGTCCATAGCTTCAATGCCTTCATCATGCAGGAACTGCTGACACACTCCAGCCACATGAGGTCTGGCATTGTCCTGCATTAGGAGGAACCCAGGGCCAACCGCACCAGCATATGGTCTCACAAGGGGTCTGAGGATCTCATTTCGGTACCTCATGGCAGTCAGGCTACCTCTGGCGAGCACATGGAGGGCTGTGTAGACCTCCAAAGAAATGCCACCCCACACCATTACTGACCCACTGCCAAACCGGTCATGCTGAAGGATGTTGCAGGCAGCAGATCGCTCTCCACGGCGTTTCCAGACTCTGTCACGTCTGTCACATGTGCTCAGTGTGAACCTGCTTTCATCTGTGAAGAGCACAGGGTGCTAGTGGCGAATTTGCTAATCCTGGTGTTCTGTGGCAAATACCAATCTTCCTGCATGGTGTTGGGCTATGAGCACAACCCCCATCTGTGGACGTCGGGCACTCAGACCACCCTCATGGAGTCTGTTTCTAACCGTTCGTGCAGACACATGCACATTTGTGGCCTGCTGGAGGTCATTTTGCTGGGCTCTGGCAGTGCTCCTCCTGTTCCTCCTTGCACAAAGGCTGAGGTAGCAGTCCTACTGCTGGGTTGTTGCCTTTCTACGGCCCCCTACAAGTCTCCTAGTGTATTGGCCTGTCTCCTGGTAGCGCCTACAGCCTCTTGACACTATGCTGACAGACACAGCAAACCTTCTTGACACAGCTCGCATTGATGTGCCATCCTGGATGATCTGCACTACCTAAGCCACTTGTGTGGGTTGTAGAGTCTGTCTCATGCTACCACGAGTGTGAAAGCACAACCAACATTCAAAAGTGACCAAAACATCAGCCAGAAAGCATTAGTACTGACGTGTAGCTGTGGTCCCCACCTGCAGAACCACTCCTTTATTGGGGGTGTCTGGATAATTGCCAATAATTTCCATCTGTTGTCTATTCCATTTGCACAGCAGCATGTGAAATTGATTGACAATCAGTGTTGCTTCCTAAGTGGACAGTTTGATTTCACAGAAGTTTGATTTACTTGGAGTTACACTCTGTTGTTCAACTGTTCCCTTTATTTTTCTCAGCAATATATATATATATATATATATATATATATATATATATATATATATATATATATATATATATATATACATACACACATATACAGTATATAATTATATATTTGAAATATATTTATTTATCTAGCAATTAATAACTATCTACATTATTTCATATCTATGTATTTTACTAATTTCTATTTATAACACTTAATAACTATTAATAACTTTCTAATATATAACACAAATCTGTTGCATATTTAGCTATTTGTGGAGTATCTATTTATCTAAAAAAGCAAAAAAAGAATGGAGCAGCACAAGCAAACAGGCAGATATAATGAGCACAGGAGACATTGCCTGAACCCAATTACATCTATGCAGAAAATAGATATTTTGGATTCACGATCAAATAAAGCTTCTTAATTTGTGGGTAAAAACAAAGTACAAGATAGTGGTTAAAAGGTGGGATAAATAGCATGGCTAAGAAATCATACATAGCAGAGCTAGGACATCTACGCATTTCAAGTGTGCATTGACTAAGGGTACAATGCACTTGGAATCCATAGATGTCCTAGCCCTGCCATGTATGATTTCTTAGCCCTGCTATTTATCCCACCTTTTAACCACTATCTTTGACTTTGTTTTTACCCAAAAATAAAGAAGCTTTGCTTGATTGGGAATCCAGAGTATCCATTTTTCACATTGATGTTATTGCGCTCGGGCAAAGAGCACTCACTTGACAGAGGCTCACTTGCTCTTGAGGCGCCACAATGCCACCTGTTCATTGGAACCAATAAACACACCAGGTTTTTTTTTCTTCATTTTTTACATTTTTTGATTATATGTCTATCTATATAACCCTGGATTTCTGGCTGTGTTGGCATTGGACGTGACACAGTTTAATCAATTCGATCCCCAGCACACACTGTCTTCTAGGCCTTCTAGATGTAATATGCAGGTGCAACCAGAGGCTTAACAATTGCAGTCGCAGAGGGGGCAACAGCAACTGGGCCTGCGTGGAAGGTGGGCAAGTTGACACCTATGCCTATTTCAGCTGGATGTGTGTCCATGATGAGTTATACGAGGAAGTGGGACATTATAACAGCAAGGGGCCAGGGTCAGGATAGACAACAGGAAAGGGCACAAGAAGGGGCCCAGGATAAAGGTATTACTACAATAAGGGGCCAAGAAAGGGGACGTTTGTACAGGAAGGTCCCAGGTTGGGGACATTCATTACATGGAGGGTGAACGCGTATATATTTATAGGATCTATAAAGCAACAAGGGCTCATACATCTGGCCAACATGCAGGTGAAGGCCCAGGTGCATATCTTGCACCGGGACCCATCATCAGACTCTTTAATGAAAAAGAATATATATATATTTCAGAGCCACCATTATACATTCTGGAATACCAATCCCATACTCTTGACAAGTTTTCCTGTGCATGCCTTATTAATGGCAGAAAGCTATATTTCAATATTTGTTGCTCTGCAAACATGAAAGCTTATTCACTATGCTGAAGAGTAAGGAGGACGAGCAGGGGTTCTCCAGTGTTCAACCACAGATACGCTTAAAGAGGGGGCTCCTGATGTGGCACAGCTCCTTTTACATTATCAGGTGCAACATGACGGCTCAGTGGTTAGCACAGCAGCCTTGCAGCGCTGAGGTCCTGGGTTCAAATCCCAATAAGGACAACATCTGCAAGGAGTTTGTATGTTATCCAAGTGTTTGCGTGCGTTTCCTCTGGGTTCTCCGGATTCCTCCCACATTGCACAGACATACTGATAGGGAATTTAGATTGTGAGCTCCAGTGGGGACAGTGATAATAATGCATGTACAGCACTACAAAATAAGATAGCGCTATATAAGCAAAGAATAACAACTACTGTATTTTGCGGTTTATACGACGCACCCCAAATTTTGAGGAGAAAAATAGGGAAAAAAACTTTTTTTTTATAAAATGGTGGTGCTTCTGCCAATCCATAAGTCTTATTGTTTACCGAGAGTTTGTGGTGAAGCCGAGTCCCAGGGTCGCTGCTGTCGGAGTAGGAGTGGGGCGATGCTGCGGATCCCCAGACTTGGAAAAAGGGGTGTTCAGATGTGCAACGCTGTGGATGTTTCGGTGGTGCGACATTTTGTGAAAGCTCGGAGCCCCCCGTACTTCAATGGTTTACTTTGCGGTGGACTGCGGGAAAATGGCTGCTGGGGGCATTGCATGCGCAGATGAAGATCTTGGTGCTGAGATCTCATCTCCCGAGAGTCCACAGCAATGTAAACCATGGAAGGGCGGGGGTCCCGGGGTTTCACAAAATGTCAGCGGAGCACCTGCACCACCGAACACCCACAGTGTCACACCTCCAAACACCCCCTCCTCCCAGCCTGCAGCACCACACCTCTCTTGCCTCATCCAGCAGTGACCCTGGGACCCTGCTCCACCGCGGCCAGTAAGGTATGTTCGAATTATAAGAGGCACCCCCATTTTCCCCTCAAATTTGGGGGGGGAAGGTACGTCTTATAATTTGAAAAATACAGTAACTGAAAATAACAACATTTTGCAGTGGTGATGACTGGCCTTTCTATGGGAGAGAGCTTGCAGTACCATTCACCACCACTACGCAATGCACGAAGCTGTGCTACAACCGGCCACTGCCGAACGTTTAATCAGCTGATTGATGGAAGGTGCCCGTAATTAGACTTACTTTTGACCTGTCTTAAAAAAAGGTAATTAATATTAAAGCCCTAGAAAATCTCTTTAAAGGTTGCTAATCCCATTTACAACTTGGTTTAGGTATTAAAAACTTTTTTTTAGCAAGTACGTTAGAGTTCATATGGATTCTTCGTCATCTTAAATGTCTTAAAATCTTAATCAAATTTAATGCACCTTTATTTTCATATTTCATAGTACAATTGTGCCACTTTCAGATTTGTCAAGACAACTCCTCACTCCGTTTTATCCTCTTTGGTACATTTTTACCAGTGCTAATCAATCTAATTCACCATTTCTAGAGTTTTCCAATTTGAGTATTTTTCTTTTTTGCTGAACTTCAGTGGTAGTTGCTGATATTTGGCCCTATTTACTTTCCAATATTGCTTTACTATGAGATCCTGGAGGTTGGCATTTAGGTTGTTGTGTTCATTGGTATTCAAATGTGCTCTCTGCAAACCAAGAACCACCTATAGGAGCCCTGTGATTAAACCGTCTACCTAGGGAGTGAGAAATTGGGTTAAAATTGCAGGCATGTCATCATTTACCAAATGTTAACCATTTAACATCATCATCTTTATTTCTCTATGTAAAATTGCACTCAAATGGTGTTAGCTTTGCATCAAGCGGATCAGTGAAATAACTGATTAGTTAATGTTTTTTGGAATATTTTTTCCAACTTTGTGATGAACTTTTTAGCAATGAAAAAATCCAATTTTTTTTTTTTTACATAAAATCATAATTCAAATAAATGACAACCGAGGTCATAAGCTTTTCTTAAGTCTTCTAACTTCTATCCCTTAGGGTATGTGCCCATGATCAGTAAGTGCTGTGGGTTGGACGCTGCGTATTTATGTAGCGTCAAACCCGCAGCAGCCAGATGTTACAGCATAGTGGATGGGAATTCTCAAAGTCTCATGTCCTCTATGCGTGCATAGTTACCTGCGAATCACTTGCAGAGACTGACATGCGGCGCGTCTTTCAAGACTGCAGCATGTCAATTTCTCTTGTGGAGACGCTAGTCTCTGTAACAGAAATTACATTACTAGAAATGCGTTCAATAGAAGGCAGTGCTTTGGACGCATCGAACATACACTGCTTCCAAAGCGCTGCTAGTTCCAGATTGTGGGTACCCGGCCTTATTGATTTTTTTTTTTTTTTTAGATAAAGAAGCAGAAAAATTTGGGATCATTTGTGAATTTACATTTTTTGATGGATGATGACCAACGGAGAAATGAACATAAAACAGTTTTTGTTACTTTTCTCTTTCGCAGCTTTTTTTCTGATAGAATCACCCAAAAAAAGTATAAGTACTGATGTAAATATATACCACGCTCTAAATTATTATGAAAACACTATTTATCTCCGATTTTCCTAAATGGTAGGTACAAATGAGTCAGTATAATGTTCAAGGAAGGTTATGACAACTAACCCCTTTCTTTGGCACTCTTTACGGGATCTTGAAGAATAGGTTATCTTTAGATTTGGCTATTATGGTTCACATTTTTTGTTATTATTTTAAAAGGAACATTTCAGAAAAACTATGTTCTGCCTTGTCTTGGGCTTAAAGAGGTGGGATTCTTTTTGGTTTTCTTTGAATCTCTGTGTCAAGCACCGCCAGCTCTGTTCCTGCAGTAGGCATAGTACAGTTATACATACAGTGTCCAGGATTACCTGCCAAATGTCCCTTAGAAGTCTATAAGGGTTGGGCAGTTTGAATGTGATCCTGTTGTTCTCCAGATAAACAAGCCTCCTCCCTAGCCTTGTCTTTCTCCCTTCTTGCCATTGACAATACAATTAAAAAATACCTGGACCCGTCAATATCAATGACCCAAAGAATAAAAAAATGGTAAGACCAGCATGACCTACATATAAGAAGCATCGGCTATGAATACTACCCCAGCCGAATATTCATGTCGGGAGAGCCTAGACATGTCCACCAGGGTCTTCTCTGCCTTTCTCTTGATGGTATCAAGCCATCGGGTTGCTGGTCTTCCTCTTCGCCTTGTTCCTTCTATTCTTACCACCATGATGTCCTTCTCCAGTGATTTCTCTCTTACAACTGTACACACAAAAAGTTGTTGGTTAATTATTGGCTCCAAACTCACCTCCAAAAAGCATCCACTTCAATAAGTACAATTGGGGCCTATAACTGTCTCAGAGATTTGGCCCACCGGAGGGGTCCTTAGACCAGTCTGACCCTGTTTATACTGAATGGAAAACTTTACAGTTTATAACTAATAATAAACAAAAATAATAAAAAAAGGACACTAAAAAAGTTATTCTACACTGACAAGCCACTTCCCCTATGCCTCGGACGTTCCATTGCACAATATTTCGGTATTATGCCGTAAATGTCACAATGTGCAAAGTGACGCAATAACACAAACTATATCTACATGAAGTAAAATGATACACGAAGATTGGCATTTAGACAATAAACATATCTGACGTGATATTATTTTCAGTCTCATCCTTTCATTTCGAAATGAGGAATATTTGGGGTGAAAAAACTTGTATTCGAGGAAATTTTCTAGCCAGGTAAGATTTCTATATAATCACTGCATGTTCTTTTCTATTGCGCATAGTGATCTGAATATTACTAACACAAGTAAATAAGCGCGCTCGGAAAAATCAGCATCTCTAGGGGATGAATCTAAATAAGCCTCTCTCTACTTTCTGTTTGCATAGAGTTATACAAGGAAAAGGAGCATTATGAGTATTATTACAGGGCAAGCAAGAAGCAGCTGGGTTTATGAAAAAAGTATAAAAAAAATAGAACTGAGAAAATGGAAATCTATCTCTCCAAGCCACCTTGGTGGATCTTTTTCCACATTGTCTCTGAATTGACAGTCACTTACGATATATTGCTTATTACATTCTCATCTTCTAAAAAACACAGTAAAGCTGTGGTCACAGGAGATGGTTTTTCTTTATCCCGATAGAGGATAATACTCCGCAGAGCTGACTTAGAAGAGAATGCATTGTGACTGCGAGGATTAAGCCTCACTTATTTTGTATATTTCATAAGCAGGCATAAATCTCTGATTTCTCCGTTCTATTTCTTTAACTTTGCCTCTTACAGAAATGAGATCTCTATTCTTCTTTATTGTTCTTTATTACTCTCGCTTTGCCTGTGCTTTTTTATCTTGAAATTTTGAGCGGTAAAATTGTCACACAAGGTACGTTGTACAGGATGAGAAGCAGCACTGCACCTGTCTAAGACCGTCATTTTAGCTTAATTCTTATAGCCCCTTCAACTTCCACTATAAGAGCATCTGCATAAGATATTTTTTCTAGACTGGATAACTTGATGAGTTTTTCAAGAGAAACAGACTTCAGGAAAAAACAGTATTTTTTATCTTGAACTATTTTTCATTTTAGCAATTTTTTGAACACCTTTTTACGGTGTTTTGACCACCGGCTTGTTTTTTTTGTGTTTCATTTATTTTGCTCGCCTTTTCTTTTTTCTTGAATTTTTTTGTTACTCCATTCAACAGTGAAGAAACTGCAAGTGATTTTTCAAGCCAAAAAATGCTCAAAAAGACACCCTAGGCATTTTTGATCCTTCAGATTGACTTGTATTGTAAAATGTAGAGCATATTCAGACCGGCAGTAGCGTAGCTACCGGGGGGGCAGAGGGGGCCATCGCCCCGGGCCCGATGCTCAGAGGGGGCCTACCCATAGCTATGCTACTGTAACTATCAGCACCTGCAGCCGGGAGGGGCCCGGTGCCAGTAGTGGGCCCCTCGACCATCACTGCACTGATGAGGGAAGGAGCACTGCGCTGCGCTCCTTCTCCCATCATCCCCCTGTCAGCATCTGGCATCACCGATGCCGACAGTGGGGACGATTATGTCACCACCCGGCGCCCGCTGTCAGAAGATGAGCGAGAGGTCGGAGCACCGCTGGAACAAGGAGGAAGAGAGGTGAGTATTTACTGTTTTTTATGGGGCTGCCTTAAACTTCAGGATCTGCCTATAGGGGGGATGCCTTATACTGCAGGATCTGCCTATAGGGGGGCTGCCTTATACTTCAGGATCTGCCTATAGGGGGCTGCCTTATACTTCAGGATCTGCCTATAGGGGGGCTGCATTATACTTCAGGATCTGCCTATAGGGGGGCTGCCTTATACTTCATTATTAGCCTATAGGGGGGCTGCATTATACTTCAGGATCTGCCTATAGGGGGGCTGCATTATACTTCAGGATCTGCCTATAGGGGGTCTGCCTTATACTTCATTATTAGCCTATAGGGGGGCTGCATTATACTTCAGGATCTGCCTATAGGGGGCTGCCTTATACTTCAGGATCTGCCTATGGGGGGGCTGCCTTATACTTCAGGATCTGCCTATGGGGGGGTGCCATATTGGTCATAAAATAGAGATTATCTTCAGTAATAGCGCAGTCATCTGCTGAGGTTCTCCTCCAGTATTAGGGTGCGTCATCGAGTTGTAATGAAGGTTACCTGGTTAGGGGCCCACTCAGAAGCTTCGCCCCCCTTGAACCAAAGCCCTAGCTACACCTCTGCAGAGCGGGAAAACGCCAATGGTCAGGTTGCTTCTTTTAAGCACTTGCCGTCTTTGGAAACCTGAAAAGGCAAAAAGACAATCAAAAGACTTAATACATGAAAAAGTAGTTTTTACATAGAAATGCAAATGTTTAGTTTTTAGTAAGCACTTTTTTTCAGGTAAGTTCCAGAACGTATCCACCTAGAAAATAGCCATGATGTGCATCGCCCAAAGCAGCAGGAAGCACCAACACAAAGTGAAGGAAGACATGGTAAAACAAATGCCATAAAATAAAAAAATAAAAAAAAACAGACCCGGAGGGAAGCAGCGGAGAAGCAGCCAGTTATCTTGAGTGATGGGACAGGTGAGTCGAAAGGCGAGTATACTATTGTTTAACGCCGTATACAATCCCGCATAAAGGTGACAGGCTGACCGGATGACATTTTGTTTTGTATATGAGTGTGTAATGGTTCATGTTCATGTGTATATGTGTGCCTAATGTGAACGTTTTGGTTAAATGTGCATGTTTACCTAAGTGTGTAATGTGAATGATCATGTGTATATGTGTGCCTAATACAAAGGTTCAAGAGGTTATTCACTACTTTAGCACTGATTTATTGACCTATCTTGAGGTCATCAATATCTGATTGGTCAGGGGCTCAGGGCCCAACATCCGCCGATCAGCTGTTACCAGTGTCGGTGACCGCCAGACGGAAATGCTCACTTGCAGAGCTTCTCCTTTTTCCGATAGTGGCCGAGGCTTGTCAATACACATTTGCCTCCTATTCAAATCAATAGTAGGTGGTGTTTCGGGGTACTGCCCCTCGACAGTGCAAAGTGGAGTTCTAGTTTGGCTGCTTAACATGTCACTCTCCGCAAGGAGAAACAATACTTCTTGGATCCCGGTCAGACGCTTCTCACTCAACCAAACCAGATGTCCACTTTGGACAGACGAGGGGCAGTACCCCGAAACACAGTGTCTGCAAATTGAGATTCTGGTTTGGCTTTTATCCTAAGTCATGTGACAAGGCTCGTTAAAGGGTCACATTGACTGTTAGGATTGCAACTTTCAATAGGTGGCACGAGAGTTCTAGTCCTCTTCCTCTCTGAAGAGACAATTTGCAGATTCTGAACCTTAAATCCCCTTGTAATCTGTGAAGCTGCTTGTTTTATCAAATTTATCTTCACTTAGGCACTTGTGCTAAAACAATAGTATACAAAGACAAACTAAGTAAATATTTATATCAAGTAGGCCTAGAAATATACTGACTGTAGCAAGTGTGGCTACTGCCTCTACCTTAGAGGTCAAGATCACTGTTTCTCCTAGTGGCAAGTCCTCAATTGAAAAGATTAAGGCTGTGTGCACGCGTTGCAGATTTTTCTCATTTTTTTCCGATTTTTACGCTATAAAACGCTATAAAATGTGAAAAAGTGCATACATTATGCATCCCATCATTTAGAATGCATTCCGCAATTTTTGTGCAAATGATGCATTTTTTTCCACGAAAAAAACGCATCGCGGTAAAAAACGCATCATGTTCACTAATTTTGCAGATTTTTTTCGGATTTCCCACTATATTTTTGCATTGGGAACCTCCGGAAAAATGCGCAAAAAAAACGCACCAAAAACGTGGTAAAAACGCGGTAAAAACACGAGGAAAATGCATGCGAATTTCTTACAGAAAATGTCCTGCTTTGCTCAGGAAATTTCTGCAAGAAATCCTGAACGTGTGCACATAGCCTTACTGTTACAGCTGTTGAGGAAGAGGAATGTGTAGAACATTGACTCAAACTGACAGTGTCACTGTCAGAGGTAACATCATCTTGCTGTGAATGAGTTGAGTGATTTCTTATCCCCAAAAAATTCCTATCAAATGATGCTAGGTACACAGCAAGACCAAAAACAACAGCAACAACACGCCACAGTTAAATTTTGTATCTATTTTAACACAAATTTACCTTTACAAAAAGGATGAACAGCAGCAACAACAGCAGCTGTGTCATGTACATATGTCAAATTTGACTAATAAAATGGGTGTGCAAACAATGTTTAATTTATACATAGCTTGTGAAGCGGACATTTGCAGTTAAATGTCTGTATTTATTTTATTTTCTTCTCGTCTGTTCTTTTTTTTAGCACAATTTTCCCCTCCTAAATGGGATAGACCAATAAAAACTGGTAAGACACAAAAAACACAACAGTGGCATCTGGCAGCAGTACATAAAATTTGTCCAAAAAAAGGTGTGCAAAAAATCAGGAGTTTGTGACATACAGAATGTCTGGTAATCACAGCGTTGTTTTTTTTCTTTATATCTGTTAGCAATATTGGTTTCTTGCTTCTGCATGAACGTGAAAAAAATTATGGAAGTGAAATGTAAATAAATCTCTGCATTATTTTCTTTTCTCCATTGACTACCATCTAATCTTCTTCAAGGCTGTGCTGCAGCACACACTGTCTGTAGAATTTATTTTACTGTTTTATGGTTTTATCTCTATCTATGGCTAAGCTGTGAGCTGTGATGTCCTTTCCACTATGCAGATTTACCACAAAATGGCTGCTACATTCCCTGCTTCTGCTTTAATACTGCCTGTGATAGTCCCTTTTGACGGTTTGTTCTATACCATATGATGTGATAGCTGAAATGCGTTATGGAAAAGCCTGCCTTACTTCTTTGGCTGATGCAATCTTCTGCAATAAGTACAATGGAGGTGGCCATTCAGAAAATTTGCGCAAAGCGAATTATAAAATTTTTCGAGTTTGCTGGGTTCTACAAATTTCTAATAATTCTGCACAATTTCAATTTGCATCAAAACTAATTAATGTAATTTCGACCTGTAAATAATTGTCAGGTAGTGATGAGCGAGCGTACTCTGATATGGTGCTATCCGAGCATGCTCGTGTGCTAACCGAGTGACTTCTGCGTGCTCGAAAAATAGGTTTGAGTCCCCACGGCTCCATGTCTCGTGGCTGTTCAACAGCAACAACACATGCAGGGATTTCCTGTTTGATAGGCAATCCCCCTGCATGTGTTGTAGCTGTCGAACAGCCGAGAGACATGGAGCCGTGGGGACTCAAACATTTTATTTGAGCACGCCGAAGACACTCAGATAGAACACGAGCATGCTCAGATAGCACATCACTATTGTCAGACCCTTTTATGAGTCTTGCCTTGGGGCGCATTACAGAACTATCTTCCTCGTGGAGAAGAGCTAACTTACAAACTGTTTCCCAGGATGCAATGGTTTGGCTTTTTAAATCTCTACCAATTGGCACCAACTGTACCACTCTGTACCAATTGGCACCAACTGTACCAATCTATACCAATTGTCAGTCTTCACAAGGAGAAACTGTACTCCATAAATACTATATACCCCTTATAGTACATTTATACAGGGGTTTGTTTTGGCAAGTCAACACTGTATGTAAAAAATAAAGTCCCCCTTTTTCTTTTTGCCTTTCACGTTCTTGGGCTGTGATTCATCTAATACACATGTATGTACATGTACAATATTCTGTATATTTTTAATTCTTTTTTTTTTTTTGCACTATTCTCTCTTGCATGGGATATAAGTGGCCAGGTCCACGCCTTGTGCTATCCCATTAAGTGATTGACTTAACTGAGGTCTTCTTTCACCATGTTGCAAGTAGCCATTATCACTGGTTAATAGCCATTCATCGGGCTACTTGTGCGTCGGTACCTCTTAGAATAAGTGCTTCTTTTTTTGTTGTATTTCAGTTTATGCATAATAACGGTTGACGTGAGGTCAGGGAGTCACACACTAAGAATATAATGCTCTTGCTAGATCTCCGGTATTAGAAACATTGATGCACTTGACGCATCATGATAATGTTACTCAACCAAATGTCAGCGCCATCACTTTGTAATCTTTAAAAGGGTTAAACAGGTTACGATAAGACTGACTGCAGATGCAGATCTTCCAAAGCTACAGTTTCTTCCAAAGCCGTCCAGTTTCCTTTTCTTCCCGCTGGATTTTGTATAAAGTGTTAACAAATCTAATATTCATTCCAACAATGAGCAAGCTAAAAAAAAAGAGGACTTGTTTAGCACATTGCAAAAAGTATTTTTAAAGTCATTTTAACAGCATTTGTTTTTTTCTTTGCACTTGTTTCGCTGTTGGATGTTATTTTAAAACTTATTAGTTAAATCTAAAACTAATGTCATACAAAGACTTGTTGTTTTTACCATTTTTGAGCATTTGCAACATTTTTGTATTTCAAAATTTATCCTGCTCAGGGTTATTTTTTGTCAAGCTTTTCTAAAAAAAAAAAAATTTCCGTTGGCTTCTCTGTATGACAAATTTGCAGAAGAAAAACAAACATGTTAGAAATAAAAAAAAAAGACGATAATTGCAACAAACTGCTCTAAAAACACTGGAACCTCATGTTTGTTTCTTACAGGCATGTAAAATCACCGAAAGCATTTGTGTGAGTGTGAAGGAACCCTAAGCGCTTGTGATGGGGTTACCGCAATAGAGAGGAGCCAGAAGAACACAGCGTCTGATTGCTCCTACTCCTGCGCTGAAAAGAAGCACTTGCCTTCTTTTTAAGTGCATTTATTTCTTTTGGGGTTAATTGGCCACATTGGAAACTATGGGAATATGAGCTCTCAGCTGAACTCCGTTAGACACTCTCATCCCTTTTATAGTCTGGATCCTGATTCAAACCCATGTCAGAGCTAGCTTTTGCTGAATGGCTTGGAGGAGAAGTGTTTATATGAGAAGCAGTTTTGGAGGAGTTATCTGTGAATGTTGCGTGGTTTGTAAGTGTGATAATTCCCTTCCGTCCTCTACTTTTGTTTTTCCCACGTCCACCACTCCCCTCTGTTATATGTGCATTCCTCTGTTTCTCTGTATGTGAGGGTGGGGGTAGAGAACAGACAGAGGGCTAACTCAGGAGATGAGGCAAGGGTGGTGGCCCCGGCAACTTCACCTTCAGAAGTATCCCGAGGAATAGGGTGAGCTAGAGTGTCCCCTACTGTTAGGGACAGGGAATGAGCCCCTGATCCCGGGTCACCTGACAATAGAGTCATGACATTAGCTCTGACCATATCCATTTTTTCTGATCCATTATGGATCTTATTACTTCTCTGACAGGGCAACTGCAGCAGGTCAGTATTAGGGCTTGTTTTCACTTGCGAGATACACGTCTGTGTCTCGCATGTGGAAACGAAGCTCTGGCGCCGGCACTCCAGAGCGGAGCGTGCGGCTCCATGTGTTGCTATGCGGCCGCATGCTCCGCTCCACAGTGCCGGCACCAGAGCTTCGTTTCCACATGCGAGACACGGACGTATATCTCGCAAGTGAAAACAAGCCCTTAAGGTGGCAGATTTACTCACGGTTGTTTTAAAGCACCCTAATACATCTGGTGTAGGAATCACATCTTCCAGGCAAACAGGATTGGTAAGTTACACACTGTTAGGACTCCACAAGAGACAGTCACTACCAAAGTTGCTGTCTGGCCTGAAAATTCTTATTACTATAACATCATTATTTTTGCAAAAATATTGCAATTTAAGTATTTAGAATCATAGACATTAGAGATGAGCGAATATATTAATCTGGAATTGAATTTTACTAAAATCTGCATTTGCCAAAATAAAATAAAAAATGTTGTAATTCACTTCCACGTAGATATTGCTGGCCGCTATTTTTCCAAACCAAGAGGGCCATCAAAATATTTTTTTTTTTAAATGGTTATAAATACATATATTCACTGTACCGCTCAACTCTATGGCCCCTCTGCTCCTCCCAGTCACCGGAAGTCCTGGTCTAGCATGAGAAGACTGGAGATTTCTGCGCGAAAGTGAGACGAGGATTGGACGGGTGATGAGGAGTGGAGGGGCCAGAATGGTGAGTGGTGGGAGAGCACAAGCATTTTTTTTTTTTAATTTTTTAAATCTTTTGTTAATCACGCTTTAGGTCTGGAGAGACAACAGAGCACAATAACGGATAATAAGTTGGCAGAAAATAATTTTTTTTGCGAATTGGATCTCTCTGAAAAATCTGCTTAAACAGGCGAATTTGAATGTTACCTGATGCCCTCATCGAAGATATAGTATTGATACAATATATACATTAGATTATTCGCATTTACGTACTCTATGGGCTGCATGGTATGGAATCGTGCCCTGTTTCTGCGGAGTTATTTATTCTGTACTTTCGGATGGTAAACTTTGCTTAACCTCTTTAATGTGCTTCGATAGACAGATACACAGGATGATACTGTAGTGTATGTATGTATTCAAATTTGGATACACTGGGAAATCCCAGCAGCTTTTCCATATGTTTATTACAATTTCTGCCTAATGTGAACAACAGCTTTAATTCAAATATACACAGTGAACAGCTTTGGCTTTATTGACAGTCTGTGTTATACAGTCCTGGAGGAATGAAACTCGTATCAGCAACTCACAAAACTCAACTTTTATTGAACTGTTTAACTTTGGAAGCAAAGAATTGTAAGGAAGTGAGGTGAAAGGGCTGGTAGGGAAATACGGTTATCACATTGTTTTTTTATAGAAACATTATCATGCTTTCATTTATTTCTTCATTTTCTTAATAAATAATAAACAATAATGCAAAATGAAGTTTTGTTTCTCTTCTGAAGACATTTGTTTGCTATTTTCTCTTCACAAGTGAAGAATCCTTTAAAAGATATGGACGCTAGTAATAATTCTGAGCTTGGATAAGGTGTTATGTGAGCATGCTCGGGTGCTAACCGAGTGTCTTCAGCGCGCACGAATAATATGTTCGAGTCCCCGCGGTTGCATGTCTCACGCCTGTTAGACAGCCGCAACACAAGGGTTTCCTGTTTGTTAGGCAATCCCTGTATGTGTTGTTGCTGATGAATTCTCAGTTCATGAAGAAAAACTTGCAAAAGCAAAACAACGCAACATTTTTAATAACCGAAAAATCTGAAAAAAAAAAAAAAGATTTTTAGCCCAAAATATATGCATTAAGTATTAACAAAATTTGTCCCTAAAGATGTCCATATCCATTAAAGGGGGTTGTCCGGTCTTTTGCTAAAAGTCTGCAGATACTCTATGTGACTGTAGACTTCTGAGTCCTCTATGTGTCAGGATTCTCCTTTGTTGACGGTGATGAGAGCAGGCGGTCATGTGACCTCAAATGTGTGCTGCCTCACTCAGTTCACTTCCTTCAGATGACACTGACATACGGAGGAAGCGAGAGTGAAGCGGCCACTGATTGACTGCAGGGTTCACATCATATGAACCATTGGAGTACCGCTAACAATATCTCTGGATCAGCACCGACACCAGAGTAAAATACAGGCTGTTTTAATTTTCCATGGGGGAATGTTGCAATAGCAATAATTGTCCAATTAGTGAACAATCCCTTTAAAATGTAAAAGAAACACAAATAAATCTCTCAAAGTGACTACTTTTACTCTAATAATGAAATTACAGAATGTATCATTACACTTCATGTACATTTTTCATTAGAAATTGCTTTTCAAATATTAAATTTCTTATGATATATAAAAGAACAGCACCTCCAACAGGTCAATATAGCTTCTCCCATATGTAATCTTCACATTTTCACACATTGATATTTTATCCATTTATAATTTTATTTCTTCTTAGATTACATTTTATATTCTCTCTCTCTCTCTCTCTCTATATATATATATATTATTTTTTTTATTTTACCTTTACATATTCATATATTTTATATTTTTTTATTTTAAACATTTTACCTTTACTATAATTTAGTTATTGCATACAAAAAAACTCACGGAAATGTAAAAAAAATACCCTGAAAATCTGAAGATGTAAATTTTACTGAATCTAATACATAAATCCATAATACACAAACACATATATATCTATATATATCTATATATATCTATATATATATATATATATATATATATATATATATATATATAATTGCTATTAACCCTGTGTGTCCCCAACTATTTACTATTGATGCTGCCTATGCAGCATCAATAGTAAAAATATGTCATGTTAAAAATAATAAAAAAAACAAAAAACCTGGTATACTCACCCTCTGCCACCTTTCCCGCTCCTCGCCACGCTCCTGGGACCGCTCCATTGCAAGCGGCAGCTTCCGGTCCCAGGGCTGGTGTGCGACAAGGACCTGCCGTGATGTCACAGTCATGTGACCGTGACTTCATCATAGGTCCTGCTCACACCAGCCCTGGGACCACTGGAAGCTGCCGCTTGCAATGGAGCGGACCCGGGAGCGTGGCGAGGAGCGGCAAAGGCGGCAGATGGTGAATATAGCAGGACTTCCAAAGGGCCTTCGGAAGGTGAGTATATGTTTTTTTTTTTTTAAAGTCTTTATACTACGTGGCTCTGTGCTGGGCAATATACTACGTGGCTCTGCTATATACTATGTGGCTGGGCAATATACTACGTGACTGGCCAATATACCGTACTACGTGGCTCTGCTATATACTACATGGCTGGGCAATATACTACGTCACTGGGCAATATACTACGTGGCTGGGCAATATACTATGTGACTGGGCAACATACTACGTGACTCGGCAATATACTATGTGACTGGGCAATATACTACGTGGCTGGGCAATATACTACGTGGCTGGGCAATATACTACGTGGCTGGGCAATATACTACGTGGCTGGGCAATATACTACGTGACTGGGCAATATACTACGTGACTGGGCAACATACTACGTGACTGTACGTGACTGGGCAATATTCTACGTGACTGGGCAATATACTACGTGGCTGGGCAATATACTACGTGACTGGCCAATATATTACATGGGCTGTGCAATATACTACGTGACTGGGCAATATATTACGTCACTGGGAAATATACTACGTGACTGGGCAATATACTACGTGGCTGGGCAATATACTACGTGGACATGCATATTCTAGAATACCCGATGCGTTAGAATTGGGCCACCATCTAGTATATATACAGTATATATATGCTAGATGGTGGCCCGATTCTAACACATCAGGTATTCTAGAATATGTATTACAGAACTTGTTCAGTAAACGTAAACATAGCATATAACAGCCCACGTAGCATATAGCACAGCCCATGTAGCATATAGCAAAGCCACGTAGCATATAGCACAGCCACGTAGCCTATAGCACAGCCACGTAGCATATAGCACAGCCACATAGCATATAACAGCCCACGTGGTATATATCACAGCCACGTAGTATATAACACAGCTACATAGTATATAGCACAGCCACGTAGCATATAATACAGTGCACATAGCATATAGCACAGTCACATAGTATATAACTGTTGTGAATTCTGTTGTCGGGCTCCCTCCTGTGGTCATGAATGGTACTTCGGCTGGTTCTGTCCATGGACTTCCTCTGGTGGGTGTTTCTGAGTTTCACAGGTGACGAGGTTAATTCGTTAGCTGCTCTATTTAACTCCTCTTAGATCTTTGCTCCATGCCACCTGTCAATGTTCCAGTATTGGTCTAGTTCTCTCTTGGATCGTTCTTGTGACCTGTCTTCCCATCAGAAGCTAAGTTCCAGCTTGTATTTCTTTGGTTTGCTATTTTTCTGTCCAGCTTGCTATTTAATTTGTTGTCTTGCTTGCTGGAAGCTCAGAAACACCCACCAGAGGAAGCCCATGGACAGAACCAGCCGAAGTACCATTCATGACCACAGGAGGGAGCCCGACAACAGAATTCACAACAATAACACAGCCACGTAGTATATAGCACAGCCACGTAGCATATAACACAACGACATAGCATATAGCACAGCCACATAGCATACAACAGCCCACGTAGTATATAACAAAGCCACGCAGTATATAACACAGCCACATAGTATATAACACAGCCACATAGTATATAACACAGCCCACATAGCATATAACAGCCCACGTAGTACATAGCACAGCGACATAGCATATAGCACAGCCACGTAGTATATAACAGCTCACGTAGTATATAGCACAGCCACGTAGCATATAACACAGCCCACATACCCTATAGCACAGCCACGTAGCATATAGCACAGCCATGTAGTATCTAACACAGCCCACATAGCATATAACACAGCCCACATAGTATATAGTACAGTCCACGTAGTATTTAGCACAATCCATGTAGTATATATAGTACAGTTGACGTAGTATATAGTACAGTCCATGTAGTATATAACACAGCCACGTAGTATATAGCACAGTACACGTAGTAGACAGTATGGTACAGTCCACGTAGAATATAACACAGCACACGTAGTATATAGTACAGTCCACGTAGTATATAACACAGCCCACGTAGTATATAGTACAGTCCATGTAGTATATAACACAGCACACGTAGTATATAGCACAGTGCATGTAGTATATAGCACAATCCACATAGTATATAGTACAGTCCACGTAGTATATAGCACAGCCACGCAGTATATAGCACAGCCACATAGTAAATAGCAGCCACGTAGTATATAACACAGCCCACGTAGTATATAGCACAGTCCACATAGTATATAGCACAGTCCACTTAATATATAGCATAGTCCACATAGTATATAACACAGCCCATGTAGTTTATAGCACAGTCCACCAGTATATAGCACAATCCATGTAGTATATAGCACAGTACATGTAGTATATAGCACAGCCATGTAGCATATAGCACAGCCCATGTAGTGTATAGCACAGCCACGTAGTATATAGCAGCCACGTAGTATATAGCACAGCCACAGAGTATATAACACAGCCCACGTAGTATATAGCACAGCCCACATAGTATATAGCAGTGTGGGCACCTTATTCCTGTTAAAAAAATAATTAAAATAAAAAATAGTTATATACTCACCTTCCGGCGACCCCCGGATCCAGCCCAGGAGTTAGCGATGCTCTCGCCAAGTTCGTTCCCAGTGATGCTTTGTGGCAATAACCAGTGATGATGTAGTGGTCTTGCGTGGGGTCATTTTGCAAAGAATTACTGGGAACGGAGCTGCCGAGAACATCGCGAGGATGAGGAAGGCTTTGGTGGCCACTGGAAGGTGAGACTAGCATGATTTTTTTAATTATTTTTAACATTATATCTTTTTACTATTGATGCTGCATAGGCAGCATCAATAATAAAGCCTGTCGCTGATTGGTCGGGCACGACCAATCAGCGACGCGGGATTTCCGTTACAGACAAACAGACGGAAATGGACCTTAGACGATTATATATATATATATATATATATATAGATAGATAGATAGATAGATAGATAGATAGATAGATAAGAGCAAAAAAAGGAAAACAGCACAAAAAGTAACTAAAGAAAAAAGTGAATTTTAATGCCTGAACGGCGTCAATTAAATAAAGGAATTTGAAGAAAAAATATGTGTTGCTTATTTCTGCATCACCGGACCACAGTGATATAATTATTTATGTTAAAATTTAAATATGATGGAGCTGAGTGGGTACCACGGTTTGGGTCATTTATATGCTTGACATATGGATGTACGGGTATACAAGATATGTCCAGTAGTATGGGTCTTTCAGTGTCTGGTGCATGGACCTGGAGGATTGTGGGGGAGTCTCCACCCCTCAAGCCTCTCTGATCCGGCTGAGGAATGGGATACCCTACTTTAAATGGTGGTGTTTTCCCTGACCTCATGACACATAACTGGACTTATGTCCTGACCCGGTTTTTGAATAATGGCAGTGTGAAATTGTTGCCCTGGTATATATGTGATATGTGTTTGTAATGACCCCGTGTTATGGCGCTATCTCTCGTTCCGTTTATATATTTTTTTATATTTTCTTGATATATTTATTATGATTATGTGGGTCCGGTTTTGCATTAATGGGCACTCTAATCGCATAGTTTTATGATATATGGGAGTTTTTATAGTATATGACAGATTCGGGTGCTTTTCCCTGTTCCAAGATGGCGCCGTAATCCTCAGTGCGTCTCTGCGCAGCTGCGAACAGGAGCAGTATGGGTCTTTGACGAGATGTGCTGTGACATGCGCAGTAGACAGCTGAGGACGCCGAGGATCAGTCGCACATGCAGCGAGTGTAATCGTAAGTTAGAGATGATCATGTTTCATAGGTTGGGGACACCTGTGTTGGCTCAATTAGATGATTAGCTTATTGAGCATTTTTGTGATATTAAGATGACATAGATACTGTATTATTGACGGAGGTAATACTTAGCAGTAAAAATATTTTAATATGCACTATTGCACCTTCTTTTATGTACTGATTGTAATGCACTATACATTTATTCATATCTTTGGACTAAATGCATTGTTAATGAAATTTGTTTGTGACCTGTATAAAACACTGCTTCACATATGTGTTCACTGCTTGAAAAAGGATAGTATATCTGAAACGTCGCCACGCCGTTCAGGCATTAAAATTCACTTTTTTCTTTAGTTACTTTTTGTGCTGTTTTCCTTTTTTTGCTCTTATGTTTGGAGATCACTGGTTCGGTGGTCAGGAAAGCGTTGCACATTTTGAGGTAATACTGGATGCTGTTCCAATTTTTTTCTATATATAGATAGATAGATAGATAGATATGTGTGTGTGTATTATGGATTTATATATTAAGTTCTTCAAAATTTACATTTCAGATTTTCAGGGTATTTTCTTTACATTTCCGTGAGTATTATATATATATATATATATATATATATATATATATATATATATATATATATATATATATATATATATATATATATATATATATATATATATATACACTGCTCAAAAAAATAGGGAACACTTAAACAACAGAATCTAACTCCACGTAAATAAAACTTCTGTTAAATCAAACTGTCCACTTAGGAAGCAACACTGTTTGACAATTAATTTCACAAGTTGTTGTGCAAATGGAATAGACAACAGATGGAAATTATTGGCAATTATCCAGACACCCTCAATAAAGGAGTGGTTCTGCAGGTGGGGTCCACAGAACACATCTCAGTACCAATGCTTTCTGGCTGATGTTTTAATCACTTTTGAATGTTGGTTGTGCTTTCACACTCGTGGTAGCATGAGATGGACTATACATCCCACACAAGTGGCTCAGATAGTGCAGCTCATTCAGGATGGCACATCAATGCGAGCTGTGCCAAGAAGGTTTGCTGTGTCTGTCAGCCTAGTGTCCAGAGGCTGTAGGCGCTACCAGGAGACAGGCCAGTACAACAGGAGATGTGGAGGAGGCCGTAGGAGGGCATCAACCCAGCAGCAGGACCGCTACCTCTGTGCAAGGAGGAACAGGAGGAACACTGCCGGAGCCCTGCAAAATAACCTCCAGCAGGCCACAAATGTGCATGTGTCTGCACAAACAGTTAGAAACCGACTTCATGAGGATGGGGGTTGGCTCACAGCCCAACACCATGCAGGATGCTTGGCATTTGCCACAGAACATCAGGATTGGCAAATTTGCCACTGGCACCCTGTGCTCTTCACAGATGAAAGCAGGTTCACACTGAGCACATGTGACAGACGTGACAGAGTCTGGAGATGCCATGGAGAGCGATCTGCTGCCTGCAACATCCTTCAGCATGATGGGATTGGCAGTGGGTCAGTAATGGTGTGGGGTGGCATTTCTTTGGAGGGCCACACAGCCCTCCATGTGCTCGCCAGAGGTAGCCTGACTGCCATTAGGTACCGAGATGAGATCCTCAGACCCCTTGCGAGACCATATGCTGGTGCGGTTGGCCCTGGATTCCCCCTAATGCAGGACACTGCCAGACCTCATGTGGCTGGAGTG
This sequence comes from Ranitomeya imitator, assembly GCF_032444005.1. Classification (NCBI taxonomy): domain Eukaryota; kingdom Metazoa; phylum Chordata; class Amphibia; order Anura; family Dendrobatidae; genus Ranitomeya; species Ranitomeya imitator. The sequence continues at coordinate 30,266,315 of NC_091288.1, forward strand.
TGTCAGCAGTTCCTGCAAGATGACGGCATTGAAACAATGGACTGACCCGCCCATTGCCCAGACCTGAATCGATTGAACACATCTGGGACATCATGTCTCGCACCATCTACCAACGTCACGTTGCACCACAGACTGTCCAGGAGTTGGCGGATGCTTTAGTCCAGGTCTGAGAGGAGATCTCTGAGGAGACCATCCACCTCCTCATCAGGAGCATGCCCAGGCATTGTAGGGAGGTCATACAGGCACGTGGAGGCCACACACACTACTGAGCATCATTTCCTTGTCTTGAGGCATTTCCACTGAAGATGGATCAGCCTGTAACTTCATTTTCCACTTTGATTTTGAGCATCATTCCAACTCCAGACCTCCATGGGATATTAGTTGTGATTTATGTTGATCATTTTTAGGTTTTATTGTTCTCAACACATTCCACTATGTAATGAATAAATATTTACAACTGGAATATTTCATTCAGTGATATCTAGGATGTGGGATTTTAGTGTTCCCTCTTTTTTTTTTAGTATATATCTACTATATAAAGCTGAATGTGTGTGTGTGTGTGTGTATGTGTGTGTGTGTATGTCCGGGATTGGCATCTGCACCGTCGCAGCTACAGCCACAAAATTTTGCACAGTCACACGTCTGGACCCCGAGAGCGTCATAGGCTACGTTGTGAGGTGAAATTTTAACCCCGCGCTTTCCAATTCACCAAACAATTTTGCCCCTATCTACATAATGGGGAAAAAAGTGAAAGGAAAAGTGTTGGAGGCGTCGCAGCTACAGAAACAAAATTTTGCACAGTCACACGTCTGGACCCTGAGAGCGTCATAGGCTACGTTGTGAGGTGAAATTTTAACCCCGCGCTTTCCAATTCACCAAACAATTTTGCCCCTATCTACATAATGGGGAAAAAAGTGAAAGGAAAAGTGTTGGAAGCGTCGCAGCTACAGCAACAAAATTTTGCACAGTCACACGTCTGGACCCTGAGAGCGTCATAGGCTACGTTGTGAGGTGAAATTTTAACCCCGCGCTTTCCAATTCACCAAACAATTTTGCCCCTATCTACATAATGGGGAAAAAGTGAAATGAAAAGTGTTGGAGGCGTCGCAGCTACAGCCACAAAATTTTGCACAGTCACACGTCTGGACCCTGAGAGCGTCATAGGCTACGTTGTGAGGTGAAATTTTAACCCCGCGCTTTCCAATTCACCAAACTATTTTTCCCCTATCTACATAATGGGGAAAAGTGAAAGGAAAAGTGTTGGAGGCAAATTGACAGCTGCCAGATGTGAACAAGGGGGACTTAAAGAATGAGAGCGATGCCGCCAAAGAGTATATACTGATCAGTTGCTAAGGTGGGGCCCCGACATGAGATACTCACCACACATGGGGATATGAACACACACACAAAATGCGCCACACACTACCACGTGCTTGAACACATATACCACCCTCAGCACACATTTCACCACACATACACCAACCTCGCCACATAAAAGTCGAAACACAAAAGTCGCCGCTCAAAACTCACCACGCGCAAAACTCACCACATGCAAAAACTAGGCTCACGCAAAACTCGCCACAAGTGCAAAACTCACCTCATGGAAAACTCGCCACACGCAAAACTTGCACACGCGGAAAAATTGCCACATGCACAAAATTTGCAACACATGCAAAAGTTGCCTCACACAAAACTTGCACATACTCAAAAGGCACCAGACATAAAACTCACCACGTGCAAAACTCGCCATGCGCAAAACTTGCTGCACACAACTTGCTACACTAACCTGTCACATGCAACTCGACACACAAAAAGTTGCTACACGCATGTTGCCACACAAAACTCATCTCACAAAAGTCGCTACATGCATGTCGCCACACACAACTCAACACACACAACTTGACAGACGAAACTCGCCCTAAAACACACACAAGTCTGGTATTAGCCTTCAAAAATAAAAATCTGATTAATAAGCAGACAAACTACAAGAGCAACAAATATACCATATAGGAAATACAGCAGCTGTCAGTCACATGACCTGTCTATTATGTGTATGTGTGAGCTAATATATACTGCCAGGGGGAGGGCTTCCTGTTGGCTGGGGATTTATCAGGCTGCCAATTTATCTTACAAATACTGAGGTAAAAATACTGAGCAAATAACGTGTTAACGAGGTCTAATACAGGAGATCACACAGGTATATACTATATACAGGGGAGATGACACACAGATATATACTATATACAGGAGAGATGACACACAGGTATATACTATATAGAGGAGGAGATGACATACAGGTACATACTATATACAGGAGGAGATGACATACAGGTATATACTATATACAGGAGGAGATGACACACAGGTATATACTATATACAGGAGCAGATTACCTACAGGTATATACTATATACAGGAGGAGATGACATACAGGTATATGCTATATATAGAAGATGACATACAGGTATATACTATATACAGGAGGAGATGACACACAGATATATACTATATACAGGGGAGATGACACACAGGTATATACTATATACAGGAGGAGATGACATACAGGTATATACTATATATAGAAGGAGATGACATACAGGTATATACTATATATAGGAGGAGAGGACATACAGGTATATACTATATATAGGAGGAGATGACATACAGGTATTTACTATATATAGGAGGAGATGACATACAGGTATATACTATATACAGGGGAGATGACACACAGCAGGTATATACTATATACAGGGGAGATGACATACAGGTATATACTATATACAGGAGATGACATACAGGTGTATACTATATATAAGGGAGATGACAAACATGTATATACTGAGGTGAAAATGAGAGGTGTGAGGTGAAAATGAAAAGGTGTGAGTGCAAAATGAGAGGGGTGAGGGAAAATAGTGTAGTGATCGGAAAATGACAGATGTGAGGTCGAAATGACAAGTGTTAGGCGGGAATGAGGAGTGAGGGAGAAAATGAGAGGTGTGAGGGAGAAAACGAGAGATGTGAGGGGGAAAATTAAAGATGTGATTGGGAAAATGAGAGGAGTGATGGGAAAATAAGAGAAGTGACGTGCTATAACTAACCACAGATATTTACTATGCCCAGGCAACGCCGGGCTCTTCAGCTAGTATATATATATATATATATATATATATATATCTATATATAGATATAGATATATATATATATATAGATAGATAGGAAAAAATGAGTGCAGCACAAAGCTCACCAATGGGTGCCAAGCCTCCTGGAAAAGACCATCCTCGTGTCCATCCAAGTATTATGCCAAACAAAAAAAGAAGGCAGCACTCCAATAGATTGTGAAGGTGAAAAAGCTGTGAAGTTTATTTCAGACCCACATCTCGCGACGTTTCGGCTCGCACTGAGCCTTTCTCAAGCAGTGGGTGGTAACAAATTGTGTCCTTATATACATATACCCTTCAATCATTTACATAGTAAATAGCCATACATATGTTTACAGTTATTGTGATAAATTTACATTATACTTAAAAAACACTCCATGTGTTACCCTGGTGTATAAAGTGCAATGTGCTAAGGTGCTTAAGACTCCTCTTACTTCCACATTCCCGTTGATATTTCTGCTTTTAAGGCTATTTATATTTCATTCTCCAATGTATATATAATGATTTATATCCGCTGATATTAATAAAATATAGCGCTTACCCCGCTGGACAGATTGAGTCACACGGAGGACTGTATCGCCGCTGAATTCGGCGTTCTCTAAACTTTACTGCGCATGACAGAGCCTCCCATATCCGCATGGTGTGGAGCCAGCCAGTGAGATTACAAGCGCTCCTTCCTTCTGCCTGCGCGTGCGCATAGGAGCTATGTCTGCCCCACACCTCCATCTTAGTTGTGGCAGCGCCGACCTATCTGTTGTACAGCGGAGCTCTTTCATAAATGTTCCTCCGCTCTTTTATATTAGGTTATTTTTTTATATATGTGGATACCCATTGGGTCATTATTATAAACCACTTTCAGCTAGCAGGACGGCACCTTATTCAGGCTGTCTCCCGCTGCTGATGGGCTTCTACCTTGACCTGTGACCTTCTCAGATCACACAGTCTCCTTAGTAAGAACCCACATAAGTGTACTCTTATTATGCCCAGTATCTCTGATAGAAAGAAACTTCCTTCCAATATACACAAAGTTAAATGCTAATTTCATATTTATTAAGTCAAATATAAACAATCTCAACTGGCCAGCAAAACTACATCAAGTGAATATGGGAAAAAAAAAATTTTGGAACTAGAATATATGTAGAAATTAAAGTATATTAATAACTGTGTCCTCCTCTGTGACCTTCCAATCCATTAACAGCAGGGCAAGGACCTTTTCACTGGGAGTGGAGTTACATCTAAAAAGATACAAACATAACACTTATTAAAATAGGAGCAGTAGAACAGTCTTCATTCTGCATGATCCATAATAATAACCGGAGTGTATATATAACCAATTTGAATGAGCATTTCCGTTTAAGGTAGGACCATTTGTGGATGGATTTTAAACTCTACATTTAAGCCTTTCGGCTTTAGTGTGTCTAACTCATAGATCCAACGGAGTTCCAATTTTTTTTTAAAAGACTCATTCTGTTCCCCCCTCTTCTTTGGGCTGGAACTCTATCTATTATTCTGAATTTAAGATCTTTTTCCGTATGATTAAAATCTAAAAAATGTTTCGAGACCGGAAGATCATGTCTTCTCTTCCTTATTGAGTGACGGTGATTATTTATACGGGTTTTGAATTCACACGTCGTTTCCCCAATATACCACAATTTACAGGGACATTCCAATAAATATATGACATGGTCCGAGTTACACGTAAGATATTCCCGAATTGTATATTGTTTGTTCGTAACTGGATGTTTAAAGCTAGATCCCTTCAGCATGTGTTTACAATTTACGCATGATAGACATGGGAAACAACCATGTTGTTTATCGCCTGTAATTGTGGTTTGAACAATGTTTTTAAAGGAACCAATATCTGATTTTACCATATGATCACCAAGATTCTTATTTCTGCGGTATGAGAAGAGTGGGGGTTCCCTGAATATATATACATATATATATATTAAATTTAAGCTGTCTAGTAATATTAGCACTTTCAGATTTAAAATTGATAGATAGATTTAAATATTGTTGAGAACATGATACACTGCTGTATCAAATAGAAACAAATTTCATTTTATCTTACATTCCACTTTAAGGAGTTTTTTTTTTTCAGGCTGCCACAGCAGGAGCAATAAAATAACGGCATTGTAACAGTCTTTGTTTCTCGTTACTTAAAGAGTCATAAAAAATGCAGCACCTTCTTAGCACGATGGGAGAGGACAATTAAGAGAAATCAATAGGAGTTATCTATCCCATCTTGTTGGTCTGCTCAATGTAAAAACTCACACAGACAGAAAGCTGCAAATAATTAATAATGAGATTGACCGTATGTCGAGAGGACTGGACTCCAGCGGTGACAATCTTCAGGTTGTCAGCGGGTGACAATCGTCATGTCTTTCAGTCGGCAGCCTCTCAGCTTAGGCTGGAGATGACAATGACGCTCCTTACACAAGGATTGACATATGGTCACTGGTGAAAAGATACCGGCCAGTAATTAATTTTGGTAAAAAAAAAAAGGTTTATTGTTAGGAGGATTTTTGTGACTTGTGGCAGGAAAATATTACGTCTAAATTTACCAGCCCTGAGAAAAAAATATCCAGAAAAAATAAAGGTATAGCACAGCTGAGATTGTGAGTTAACTCTTTGAGAGAATTCTGAGTAAAGATAATGCGGTGTTGTGTAAAACCAATAATAAATGTGGTAGGGCATCACAATTTATTGTGACTAGTGATGAGCGAACGTGCTGGAATAAGGTGTTATCTGGGCATGCTCGGGTGCTAACCAAGTGTCTTCAGCATGCTTAAATAATATGTTTGAGTCCCCGCGGCTGCATGTCTCACAGTTCTAAAACAACCGTAAGATACACAAGAATCCACTGGTATTATAAATATTAGGATGGGGGGCTGTCACATATTTTGAAATGGGGACCACAAGTTTCAATCAAGATATACATTGCTTAATTGATTCTATAGACCCCCATTTCAAAATCTGCAACAGAGCCTCCCATAGCATTTATATTACTAGTAAATTATGAAACAGAACGTCTCCAGGGCCCCAGATAAGATTGCTACTTTTGCACCCCTCATTCTTACACTCCTGGTGGTCCTATTCAGTTGCTATACTTACAACTCAGCTAGAACTTCCATTCCACCGATGTCTTTATAGGGGCAGGAAATAACAGTCCAAAAAACTGACCACCAGAATAAAGCTAGTGTGAACAGGAGCAATCTGTCATGACTGCATAATATACCAATAAGAGAATACAGCAGCCTCTGTAAGCGCTAAGATGTATGCAAACATTAAATATGTAAGATATGAACTGCATTACTGCTATATGGAATATACTTACAAAACTGAAGGTACTTAGCTCATAAATTGTCCAATTTATGTGTGCCCATCAACCACGGTAAGGCAACCTTTCTTTGTTGGGACTCTAAACCTAATATTTATCAAACATGTCTCACTGGAGCTATAAGTCTACAAATTTAATGGGCAGGTAGGATCCAGAATTCATTAAATTCATCCTTGGTTTTCTGTGGTTGATGGGCACACATGAATTGGCCGGTTTATGCGCCAAGTACCTTCATTTTTGTAAGGTATATTCTACAGTTAGGTCCATATATATTTGGACAGAGACAACATTTTTCTAATTTTGGTTATAGACATTACCACAATGAATTTTTAACAAAACAATTCAGATGCAGTTGAAGTTCAGACTTTCAGCTTTCATTTGAGGGTATCCACATTAAAATTGGATGAAGGGTTTAGGAGTTTCAGCTCCTTAACATGTGCCACCCTGTTTTTAAAGGGACCAAAAGTAATTGGACAATTGACTCCAAGGCTATTTCATAGACAGGTGTGGGCAATCCCTTCGTTATGTCATTCTCAATTAAGCAGATAAAAGGCCTGGAGTTGATTTGAGGTGTGGTGCTGCATTTGAAAGATTTTGCTGTGAAGTAAACATGCGGTCAAAGGAGCTCTCCATGCAGGTGAAACAAGCCATCCTTAAGCTCCGAAAACAGAAAAAACCCATCCGAGAAATTGCTACAATATTAGGAGTGGCAAAATCTACAATTTGGTAAATCCTGAGAAAGAAAGAAATCACTGGTGAACTCCTCAATGCAAAAAGACCTTGGCGCCCACGGAAGACAACGGTGGTGGATAATCGGAGAATAATCTCCATGGTGAAGAGAAACCCCTTCACAACAGCCGACCAAGTGACCAACACTCTCCAGCAGGTCGGCGTATCAATATCCAAATCTACCATAAAGAGAAGACTGCATGAAAGTAAATACAGAGGGTTCACTGCACAGTGCAAGCCACTCACAAGATTCAAGAATAAAAAGGCTAGACTGGACTATGCTAAAAAACATCTAAAAAAGCCAGCACAGTTCTGGAAGAACTTTCTTTGGACAGATGAAACCAAGATCAACCTCTACCAGAATGATGGAAAGAGAAAAGTATGGCGAAGGCGTGGTACAGCTCTTGATCCAAAGCACACCACATCATCTGTAAAACACGGCGGAGGCAGTGTGATGGCTTGGGCATGCATGGCTGCCAGTGGCACTGGGTCACTAGTGTTTATTGATGATGTGACACAGGACAGAAGCAGCCGAATGAATTCTGAGGTATTCAGAGCCGCCATACTGTGTGCTCAGATCCAGCCAAATGCAGCCAAACTGATTGGTCGTCGTTTCACACTACAGATGGACAATGACCCAAAACATAAAGCCAAAGCAACCCAGGAGTTTATTAAAGCAAAGAAGTGGAATATTCTTGAATGGCCAAGTCAGTCACCTGATCTCAACCCAATTGAGCATGCATTTCACTTGTTAAAGACTAAACTTCAGACAGAAAGGCCCACAAACAAACAGCAACTGAAAACCACCGCAGTGAAGGCCTGGCAGAGCGTCAAAAAGGAGGAAACACAGCGTCTGGTGATGTCCATGAGTTCCAGACTTCAGGCAGCCATTACCAGGAAAGGGTTTTCAACCAAGTACTAAAAATGAACATTTTATCTAAAATTATTGAATCTGTCCAATTACTTTTGGTCCCTTCAAAAACAGGGTGGCACATGTTAAGGAGCTGAAACTCCTAAACCCTTCATCCAATTTTAATGTGGATACCCTCAAATGAAAGCTGAAAGTCTGAACTTCAACTGCATCTGAATTGTTTTGTTTAAAATTCATTGTGGTAATGTCTATAACCAAAATTAGAAAAATGTTGTCTCTGTCCAAATATATATGGACCTAACTGTATATAGTCGTAATGCAGTTCACATCTCATATATTCAATGTCTGCACACGTCTTAGCGATTACAGAGGCAGCTGTATTCTCTTGTTAAGAAATAGCAGTCCATCTAGATTATAGGGAATCTGTCACCATTTCTAGATTATAGGGAATCATGAAAATGCAGTCCGATCTGCATACATAAAGTCATAGAGCAGGAGGAGCTGAGAAGATTGATATATAGGTTTGTGAGAATAGATGCAGTATAACCTGTGCTTTAAACCTCTACTGCTTCTGGGAATTTCTGTCCAGTGGGAGGTCCATCACTGACTGATAGGACCGCCCACTGGACTGAAGATCCCAGAAAGAACAGATAATTAAATGATTATAACACAGGCTATGCTGAATCTTTACTCACAAAACTATATAGCGATCCACTCAGCTCCTCCTGCTCTATAACATGGCGCCTGTCGATTACACAGCATTTTCATCATGAAAGACTCCCTTTAAGACTGTTGTTTCAGACTGAACCAGTGATGAACTATCCCAAGGTAGCTAAAAAGTGCTCAGAACTAAAAGATGAGCTCAAAAGCCCAGTGTATTGCTTAGTGGCCATGGCAAATTACTATAGTTTATCTTTGTATTCCCTTGAATGGCAGCAGCCACTAAGCAATCTACAGTACTGATGTGTTCTGCTCTGTACATTGCTTAGTTCCAGTTCCTGTAGATTAGTTTTCAGCTGATCGGGGGGGGGGGGGGGGGGGGAGTGAGCCGGGTGTCAAATCCCACCAATCTCATATTGATAACCTATTCTATGGCTAGGTTATCAATAGTTTGCTACTGGACATCCCCTTAAAGGAACACTGAACCTAGAAATAAATAATACAAAAAATAAACTTGCTCACACTTTTTGTCAGTCTGCGGGATTGTTTGGTTTGCATGCTCCTGAAACAGTCATGAAGAAATCCTGCAGAAGAAAACTGAATAATTACTTACCTACTAATCAGTTACATTTTCAGCCTGTGATCAACTGTGGAGTTAGGGCTGAGCCAGAGGGGCGGGACTTACAGTATTTGTGTTCTCCTGTAGACAGAGCAGAGGGGAGAGGCTCCTGCTGCAGAAAGTTATCTTACACTCAGACACAGGATTGTAAGGAAGAGGAGGGGGAAATGGCTTATGTAATAGGACATATAGATATATCTTTAGATGTTTCTGATTTTTTAAAAATTTGTGTTTTGAGACAATATAGGAAAAAAATGTGAAAGAAGAGAAGAAGTGCTTGGATACTTTTCTGTGCAGTTCTTATGTTTTGTGTTTCTTTAAGTCATGGAAATAAGTAGTAGTTTGGGCATCCTAACTGTATCACAACAGCTGGAAAAGTCATAGTAGGAGATTGCTGGCTTTGGTTAGGATAAGATGAATGCAATTTTCAATTAATCCTATAAACTGATGATTTTTTTATTACAGTTTCTTACATGGACGACTTTACATCAATCTGTAGAGCAAAACAACTCATCATCTGGATGCTGTGGTCTTTATAAAAATCCATTTGGCAGAGGAGAGGTTAATGTCTGCCGCGTGGAAACATTCGGTTTATTACCTGTTTCCTCATATGCTTGAAGCATGTGCTTTGCGGACGAGTAAATAACGAAGGTTTATGAGGTCATCAGCAGGGACTTTAATAGACTGAACTACCGCTGGAACTTGTGCCCAGCTTCTCTTGGATTTAATGTCAGAGTCCCCTCTACATCATTCAGAACTGGTCAAGCATTTACAGACATTTGGATTTGGAAAAACATTCATTCATCAGTGCGGAGACAAGCAGTGACATTTAATTCTTGTCTCTAGTATGCGGTGTAGGAAAACATGGCTCCGTGGTGGATACTTTCCACTGCTATATTCGTATCCATGTTGTGTGTGTTACATAGTTATATAGGATGCAAAATACACACCAGTCCATCATGTTCAACCCTTCTATAGTGTGATTTTTTTTATGTGCAGGAAAATAGAGAATTTATTGAGAATATATTGTAGATTGTGTAGCTTACCTAGTAGTGAGTGCTGCTTTGGGACCTGCTGTGATAAAAGAGATTCACTTTTCTAAAAATGCCAAACCAAGCAGTATGTATTCATCATCTCCCTTTTATTGGGCCCAATGATCCCCAGTGATGCCCTCCATAACTCTGTGTTTCCAGATTTCATTCACAGTGTTCATTTCATAGAGATTCACTATTAGCCACAGATATTCCCAAAGTGCCACCCGCAGATGCCTCCTATAGATAACCCTTGGAAAAACTGCCATATATGTCCCATACGGAGTCCACCAAACATGTCTCTTAAGGTTTCTGCCATAGAGATCTTCTAGAGTGGCTTCCAGAGATGCCCCCAAAGTGCCACCCGCAGATGCATCCTACCGACAACCCTTGGAGAATCTGCCATATATGTCCCATACACAGTCCACCAAACATGTCTCTTAAGGTTTCTGCCATATAGATCTTCTAGAGTGGCTTCCAGAGATGCCCCCAAAGTGCCACCCGCAGATGCATCCTACCGACAACCCTTGGAGAATCTGCCATATATGTCCCATACACAGTCCACCAAACATGTCTCTTAAGGTTTCTGCCATATAGATCTTCTAGAGTGGCTTCCAGAGATGCCCCCAAAGTGCCACCCGCAGATGCATCCTTCCGACAACCCTTAGAGAATCTGCCATATATGTCCCATACGCAGTCCACCAAACATGTCTCTTAAGGTTTCTACCATAGAGATCTTTCAGGGTGACTGCCAGAGATGCCCCCACAGTGTCAGCCACAGAAGCCTCCTAGAGATACCCCTTGGAGACCATGCCATAAATGTCCCATACAAAGTCCACCAAACATGTCTAATAAAATTGGTCAAAGAGATCCTACAGAGTAACTGCGATGCTCCCAAAGTGGTAGCCATAGATGCCTCCTGATATTCCTCGAAGAGCATGCCATAAAATTTCCCATGCAAAATCCACCAAACAAGTCTCCAAAAGTTTCTGTCAGAGATCCTCTAGAGTGTCAGCCATAGATGCCCCTAAAGTGTCAGCCATAGATGCCCCCTAAAGTGACAGCAATAGAAACCAGAGTATCTCTCATAAAGGTCCGCAATAATGCCAGCAAATGTTACCCCTTAAACCGCCAGCCATAGATGGCTCCAAATTGCCTGTCAGTAAGGTCCTCCAATGTGACATTCAGAGATAGCCTGCAAAGTGCCAGTTACTCACGACAACCAGAAGTTAAACCCGAGCCAGACAATTTTGTACTCCCCATAGAGTTGTCATAAGTTATGAAAAGCTTAGATGTCAAGTGGCTTCTATAGATGGCCTCTTTGCTTTCCACATAAAACTATGGCTTCCATACCCAAACAAGGTTATCTAAGATCCAACACTCCCATGTAGTCATAGTAAAGAGACCTTAGTAGGGAATGGGGTTCACAAACTTGTATATGATAAGTTCCAGGCAGTGGATAATCGTCACCCTCTTGTGATGAACGTATGTTGCATTTTTATCATGCACTTGACCAAACTCTGATACTAATTCGTTGCTATAAAGTCATTCGGAATAGTTGGCCATTAGGCTCTCTACTGTTTACAATAATATTCAGATTTAGTGATAGTCTCTCTCTATTTAGTGAACAGCTTCTTGAAGATGGCTTTTCTGGGTTAAGCTATTGGCAGTGAGTTCTACCTCTACAGATTCTGCCATCTAGATGAAAATGACTGGAACATTATGAGCTGCAGTCAGGTGGATGTGTCATCAGCAATATTGATTGGATGAGAGCAGCTGAGGGTTGTCCTCATTGTGCTCCTCCCATATGACCTTTTCAGAAGAATACCAGAAACATTACACAGTCCTCTAAACTCTAGATCTGGAGGATGCATAATGTGCTCTTTTTGTGCACACTAGTTCCTGCTTCACAGGATAGGGTAGGAGACTAGGTGCATTAATTTATTAAAGGGATGGTCCCAACTTAGCAAATTATCACCTACTAACATAATAGGTGATAACTTGCTGATTGCTGGGGGTCAGACCATAGGACCTCCCACTAATCTGGACAACTGGGCAGTCCCCAATATTCTGCAAGTTATTGATAAATTGCTAAGTTGGGACAACTCCTTAAGGTTTGTAGACTTTTTATGCATAGACATTTTTCTATATTACAATTAGTGATCTAGATAACTAGATCATTAAAGCTTAAACCTGCTATGTCCTGCTGTGTATTCATCTGATCTGTGGACAGCACGTTATACAGGAGGAGAAGCTGAGCAGAATGTTTTGTGGAAAATATTCAGTATAAATTATATTTTAATCATTTGGTATTTGTATACATAGGAGTCCAGTGGGCAGTCCTCTCAGCAAATGGCATATACTGTATCTCTGCAGGCGCAATGATACAAGAAAGAATGACAGTTACTGAATAGGACCACCCACTAGACTCCTATGCATACAGATACCAGAGAGTTAAATGGATAAAATACAAGTTTTATTGAAATATTTCCCCCCCCCAAAAAAAAAAATGTATATCAATTAGATCAGCTCATTCTGCTCTATAAATTGCAGATCATGACAGGTCCCCTTTAAATTTGCTCCACAACATAGCAATACAAATGTACCTGGTGGGATTTTGGACCCATTTATCCACATTCCAATTTAAAAAAAAAAATTCTCAGAAAAATCTGCCTTCACCACTTTTAACCTCCCTCTGCTACTAGTCTTTTTGGTTGTAGGTGCTCTAGCAAAGTCAGGTGGGACATGTGAGCTGTTGCTGAGAAAGAGACAAGCCAGAGTTTCTCTCTGAATGGAGACTGCATGGGTCAGCTAGGAAAGCTGAGCAGTCTGTGTGTGAGGACCACGTGGAAGCTGCAGCCTGTTCAGTGTGAACTCTGCCTGGATTTAAACACTTCTATTTGGTGCTGAAAGCTGCTGGAGCTCAGGATGAAGGGAATATCAAGATTAGTACTATTATAACTCTAATTTGAGTAAAATTTGCTCAAGCGTAAAGGACTGCAATCTGTTTGAGAAAGCCCGCACAGATATATATGTGCCTGTTGAATGAACTATTTGCCATTTTACCTTTGTTCCCAGAAGAAACTGTTTTTATTTTTTTGAGTCGCTTAGCATAATAACTGCATTTTTGAAGCAACCATATTGCCTGTGTGAACGCTACCTAATGCCCACCTGAGAGTGTGAATCCTTACAGTGCATATGAATAAAAATTGGGTTTGTGTACTTAATGGGTATAGGGGCCCCATTAGAGAAATTCATAGATGCAAGAACACAGTGAAGTTGATGCTATTCAATGAAGTAATGTAATGCGTATCATGTGGTACACCCATCTTTTTAAAAATAACACAAACTTTATGTTATCATCATGATTTGTGACATTATATGTAAAGAATTTCCTACATTTTTCTCTCTCTCAATCTGAAAAAAAAAACAATTTCCCACACTTTAGGTGAAGGGAAGGCAAGTACTTTTAGATAAGGTAAACTGGAGATGACCACGATGAGTAGGATTCATATGAACAACGCCCAACTTGACGTCATCTAACATTTTTGGAAGATTTTTTTTTCCCTAAAATGTTTCATCATTTTTCTGTTACTTCACAGCCAGCATGACCCCAGTTGTCATTATAAATTGTTGGTGCTGCTTTTTTTCCCTCTGCTTTTCATATAGATCCTCCTTCTGACTCAAAGTAACAGTCATTGAATGCAGATAGTCTCGACTCTCAAAGCTTTGCTGCATATGGAGCTCCTGTGCTGACAAATTCTCCAGTAATGCTAAATATGTCCACTGAGGTTTTAAGCAGTGACCATTAATCTTGGAAAAGCAGTTCTGCTTTATTTTAAGAGGAAAAAGAACGAAGGAATGCGTAATGAGTAATTGTTAATCAGCGCTGAAGACCTAGGATTCTAGGGGCTACGGCCGGTGACTCACAATTTATATATATGCCTAGCAGGTTGGACATTACTTCATGCATAGTTCCAGCTTTTAAAATCTAAAAGGTCACCGGTAGAGTCCACCTGAGCAACACAATGTGTCATTTGGCTTAAATATAACCCGGGGGATTCTGCAAGGCACTTCAGAGAAAGTTGTGGTGCTCGCTAGGGTGTATTTACAACTTTGTCCAATTCGCAGGTAAATAAGTTTAATTCAATAGTGTTACCTGTAAGAAGAAAGACCGATGGCGGGTAGCGATAGAAAGACCAAAAAATACATGTCGTAGCATAAAAATAACACGTTTCCCATTAACGCTGCAATGTCAGGAGGTGCTAGACAAGACAGAACAGATCTTTTCTAGCTCAAATGTAAATGGACGAAGATCAAAGGCTACACAGAAGCCGGCACACATCACTGATCAACATTTAATTAGCTAACAAATATGACTTGGGTAGTACAGGTAGAACCAGGGAGAACAGACGCCGCATGTTTTCTGTATAAACAGATCTAATTGGATGTGCACTGTCAGCAAAAGCTGAGCATAGATGAACCACTTACATGAACAGTACAGAACTATTTGTATCAGTCTCTTTATCTATGTTCTGTCAATAGATATTGATTTTTTACCATTAAACGATTGTTGACTTCAGACAGTTTTCCACATCGGTTAACACAGATGTCTACGTACATCCTGCTATATCATGAAGACACAAAAGCGCACAGAGAGGTCAAAAAATACTGTGTTGTAAAAAAGTCACAGTAAATAAGCAAGTGCTAGTCAAAAAATGAAAAAACACAGGGTATTTAGTTAATTTGTTTTTTTTGCAAAAAAAGTATGTTAAGCTGCTCCACCAATTGCCAAGGTATACCCATAATAGAGCAGCCCTATCTAATGTATATAATCCCTATCTGATGTATTTAAAAACCTGATCATCTGTGTAGTACCTGTATGAGAAGGGTTCAGAGAGAAAATATCTCTGTGGGTCATTTGCATTGTAGCTGTTCCATCCTGCAAGTTCCACATGTATATTATTTCTCTCTGAACCCTGCTCATACAGGTACTATACAAATGATCAGGTTTTTAAATACATCAGATAGGGATTATATACATTAGATAGGACTGCTCTATTATGGGTATACCTTGGCGATTGGTGGAGCAGCTTAACATACTTTTTTTGCAAAAAAACATATTAACTAAATACCCTGTGTTTTTTTCATTTTTTGACTAGCACTTGCTTATTTACTGTGACTTTTTTACAACAGAGTATTTTTTGACCTCTCTGTGCGCTTTTGTGTCTTCAAGTTCTTTGGTGGTGTGAACAGGTTTCTACAGGCTTGTTCACTGTGCAAGTAGCCCATGTGTTTTGGGTTCTATATCCTGCTATATCAGCAGTCAACACATCAGTAGAAAAAAAACAAAACACTAAGGCCCCGATTTATAATTTGTTTTAATTAGAGATGGGCGAACCCGAACAGTAAAGTTCGGCATCCATAACGAACACCTACTGTTTGGGCCCGGACACCAAACACGGACTTCACCAGGAAGTCCATGTTACTGTTTGGGTTCGGCTGCCCAAACACCGGGTGTTTGTCGCGCTGTCATGTGCATGACAGCGTAGCAAACACTGCTTCTGATAAGCCCTGAAGCTGTGCATGGGATCTAAAGTACTTGGATGTTCCAACATGACAACAATCCAAAACACAAGGCCAAGTCAACATGTCATTGGCTACAGCAG
The DNA here is from genome assembly GCF_032444005.1 of Ranitomeya imitator. Classification (NCBI taxonomy): domain Eukaryota; kingdom Metazoa; phylum Chordata; class Amphibia; order Anura; family Dendrobatidae; genus Ranitomeya; species Ranitomeya imitator. The sequence continues at coordinate 30,282,395 of NC_091288.1, forward strand.
AACAAAGTGAAGATTCTGGAATGGCCATCTCAGTCTCCTGACCTCAATATCAATGAGCCACTCTGGAGAGATCTCAAGCATGTAGTTCATGCTAGACAGCCCAGGAATTTACAGGAACTGGAACACAACTGTACATAGATAGATAGATAGATATAGAGTTTTAATTGTAATATGGCAAAAATAGGATCAAAACAAAGGAGTTTAAGGAAGAATTGCTGAGAAATAATTTATTATTTGTATATCTTCAGTATCTCTTAAGCTTCTGGCTGAGCAAAATAATACGTCTCAAATCGGTCACCCATATTAATGTAGATCCGGTCTTGGGTAGATCCAAGATTAGTACTTCTACTGATTTTATTGACCAAATTGTAAAATATCTAAATTTATCCAAGATTGTATTATTTTTTTTTTTAAAAAAAGTATATTATTTTTAATTTTTCTTCAATAAAGAAACACAAGAAAATATATATATATATATATATATATATATATATATATATATATATATATGCATACATATATTTACCTATATAAACATACATACACACACTTCTAAATGTAGATATTTTATTTTATTCTTTGAAAACTTCCAGAGCTCTATAAAACACTTTACTGATGTTAGCTGGTAAATTACTCCAGTGGTGGAGTTTTTAAAAGGCCTTGGCAAAGCTTTATATCTGATCCCTCTAATACCAACAGTGACACCACAGAGGTCAAGTAAATAAATATGTATGCTTCACCAGTTCAAAATAATAAAATTCCAATGTGTTCAAGTCTGCTTGTCGAACATATGTTTGAAACACAGCTAAGCCCATCTGGCTCAGTGTCAAGCATTTACACCAACTGCCGTCTTACAGTACCTGACAGCAGAAAAGCTTTATTCCCCTGGTGTTTGGGCACAAATGGAGGAATATTATTGAAATGATTATCTGCATCAAGACTCAGATTTGGTTTGACATTTAGCTGGCTCTGTCTAATCCGGTGGGTTGACTGAATGAATGACGAGAGGGCTTCTTTAAGAGGTTGCTGCAAAGAGACGTATGATTAATGAAACCGAAAGGGAGTCTGGGCCAATTCACCTCCACTCCATGTCTCAGAGGCAAAAATCCTGGATGCAAAAATTCCACAAGGCAGATACAGTACATTCACCATCCATGGACACCTGACTGCCATGATACATTGCTTGAGTTTATGATCCATAAGAATTACATTAAAAAATTACCACCAACTTTCTAATTTATCCAAAATTTACCTGGGCTGGTGTATCACAAGGAAATTATAGTTAAATAATACTAAATATAAAAAATATGGTGGGATTCTCTTAAAGGTTTTACCCTTGTGTAGCATTAAGAAAAACTCACCTTTTGGGGCACATATTGACTTTGTTCAATGTTGGGTGGGCTTAGTGGGATTTACTATAATTCCCATCAGAAATTAGAGCAGAAATCTACCCAAGCTCACAGCTGTCATAAATCTATGCATAAGAAAGTCTTACAAGCTGTATTTTCCCACATCTTTTCCATGTCCGTGGTTGCCACTGCTGTTGTTTCCAACTTGGTAATTTTTTTTTTTGAGGATTACGTACGACGGACAGTGTGTTAAATTAGCACAACGTGGGCAGCGGATGCAGTTTTATAACGCATCCGCTGCCCATTGTGAGTTCCGGGGAGGAGGGGGCGGAGTTTTGGTCGCGCATGCGCGGTCGCAAATGGCGGACTAGATGCACAAAAAAACGTTACATGGAACTTTTTTTGTGCCGAGTGTCCGCCAAAACACGACGCATCCATCGCACGACGGATGGGATGTGTGGCCATACATCGCAATGCATCGGCTAATGCAAGTCTATGGAGAAAAAATGCATCCTGCGGGCACATTTACAGGATCCGTTTTTTCTCCAAAACGATGCATTGCGACGTACAGCAAAAAATGCTAGTGTGAAAGCAGCCTTAAAGAGGTAGTCCCAGGGATGCTTTCAATCTAAGTTTTCAACTGGTTTATTAAAATTGTACTGCATAAACCAGTCCAAAATTGGGTAAACAAACAGGGCCCTTCTGGAATAACAAGAGAAGCAAAGTAGCATATAGTATACTCTGTGTGGCTTTGGGGTTAGCCTACTCAGGGTAAAAAAAAACAATGCTCAGCTCTTTTTACCACAAGCTCGGCTCTGGAGAGCTCATCTCCTGACACACCGAACACAAAGAGCCCAAAGGCTCCACATTCCCCTCCTGGACCACACCCTGGAGTGGAGATATGGTGAACAGCTTCCTACCTCCTCTTCAACTGTTCACCCAAAATCCCAGCCCTATTATGGCCAATTAAGCCCTTTCAACACATAGCATACTTATGGATTCAAATCACTGAGGCCAACATTATCAGTGACCCATCTTCCCTCCAGGATTTTATCAGTGACCTTCTCACAATGAATATATTATATATACAGTACAGACCAAAAGTTTGGTCACACCTTCTCATTTAAAGATTTTTCTCAATTTTCATGGCTATGAAAATTGTACATTCACACTGAAGGCATCAAAACTACGATTTAACACATGTGGAATTATATACTTAAAAAAGTGTGAAACAACTGAAATTATGTCTTATATTCTAGGTTCTTCAACGTAGCCACCTTTTGCATTGATGACTGCTTTGCACACTCTTGGCATTCTCTTGATGAGCTTCAAGAGGTAGTCACCGGGAATGGTTTTCACTTCACAGGTGTGCCCTGTCAGGTTTAATAAGTGGGATTTTGTGGGATTTCTTGCCTTATAAATGTGGTTGGGACCATCAGTTGTGTTGTGCAGACGTCTGGTGGATACACAGCTGATAGTCTTAATGAATAGACTGTTAGAATTTGTATTATGGCAAGAAAAAAGCAGCTAAGTAAAGAAAAATGAGTGGCCATCATTACTTTAAGAAATGAAGGTCAGTCAGTCTGAAAAATTGGGAAAACTTTGAAAGTGTCCTCAAGTGCAGTGGCAAAAACCATCAAGCGCTACAAAGAAACTGGCTCACATGAGGACCGCCACAGGAAAGGAAGACCAAGAGTCACCTCTGCTTCTGAGGATAAGTTTATCTGAATCACCAGCCTCAGAAATCGCAGGTTAAAAGCAGCTCAGATTAGAGACCAGGTCAATGCCAGCAGATTCTAGCAGCAGACACATCTCTACAACAAGTGTTAAGAGGAGACTTTGTGCAGCAGGCCTTCAAGGTAAAACAGCTGCTAGGAAACCACAGCTAAGGACAGGCAACAAACAGAAGGGACTTATTTGGGCTAAAGAACACAAGGAATGGACATTAGACCAGTGGAAATCTGTGCTTTGGTCTGATGATTCCAAATTTGAGATCTTTGGTTCCAACCACCGTGTCTTTGTGTGATGCAGAAAAGGTGAACGGATGGACTCTACATGCCTGGTTCCCACCGTAAAGCATGGAGGAGGAGGTGTGATGATGTGGGGTTGCTTTGCTGGTGATACTGTTGGGGATTTATTCAAAATTGAAGGCATGCTGAACCAGCATGGCTACCACAGCATCTTGCAGCGGCATGCTATTCGATCCGGTTTGCGTTTAGTTGGATCATCATTTATTTTTCATCAGGACAATGACCCCAAACACACCTCCAGGCTGTGTAAGGGCTATTTGACCAAGAAGGAGAGTGATGGGGTGCTACGCCAGATGACCTGGCCACCACAGTCACCAGACCTGAACCCAATCGAGATGGTTTGGGGTGAGCTGGACCGCAGAGTGAAGGCAAAAGGGCCAACAAGTGCTAAGCATCTCTGGGAACTCCTTTAAGATTGTTGGAAAACCATTCCCGGTGACTACCTCTTGAAGCTCATCAAGAGAATGCCAAGAGTGTGCAAAGCAGTCATCAAAACAAAAGGTGGCTACTTTGAAGAACCTAGAATATAAGACATAATTTCAGTTGTTTCACACTTTTTTGTTAAGCATATAATTCCACATGTGTTAATTCATAGTTTTGATGCCTTCAGTGTGAATGTACAATTTTCATAGTCTTGAAAATACAGAAAAATCTTTAAATGAGAAGGTGTGTCCAAACTTTTGGTCTGTACTGTATATATATTCCTGAAACATTGCAGCTTTCACACTGGATCCTCCCATTAGGCTGATGCTGTGTCATAGGCAATCATGACCACCACAGGACAGGAACACAGAGAAAATTAACGGCTTCATTAAAAATCTGAGAACGATAAGAATAAACTATTGACAATAGATGGAGACACAGCTCAGTTCCTCCTTCCCTTCTTATACAGTAATCACTAGAAATGCCAAGGAGCATGTCCACAGCATTCCCCAATAGAAGTCAAAGAATAGTTTCCAAACAAGTCTATTATAGTGATTTGCAGTTCCTGGCAATGACCAGTACAAAGTGAATGGAACGGTGCTGTCCAGGCTCTGATCACTGTTTACTCCCATCCACTGGCAGAGCTGAAAACAGCTGATCATTCTGGGTGCCACGTGTCAGCCCCCACTGATCCGATACTGTTGACTTATTTTATGGCTAGGTCATCAATATCATAAGACTTGACAACCGCTTAAATTGCTCCTCACAGCTCAGAGCAGCAACTCGGCCAAGAAAACTGGTCCCATAATCACATAAAAGCAATAGAATAAAATGTTAAATTTTTGCTGTTTTTTATACTGAGACATTAAAATACACTGGGGTCAAAGGGATAAATTATTTCCTTGTAGAGAGTGACATGCCAGCGTAAGGAGACTTGTAGTCACTGGCATTGTCAATTTTTTTTAGAAGTTGTGTGTTTCAGAAGTAATAACATTATCATCATATTATTTATGATAAAAGGTAACGGCTCTATTATAAAGCATAAATAAGCCAAATAAGTGAGCATAGGATTTCCTTGTTGGTAATATATGGTGGACATATCTTTAACTCTTCCCCCTCTCTGCACAGTGACCTCTGCACTGGTCAGAGAGCATGTCCACAACATTTTTCCATAAAAGCCTATGAGTTATTTTTTATTGAGATTTTAATGTAGGTGAATGCTATAAAGCAAATCTCAAAACTCAGAGCAGCAGATCATGCACAATGGATGCCTGTATAAAAGATAGGAAGACATGTAAAGACAACACAATTAAAAACATCCAACAGATTAGAAATACAAACGAAAGAATGTGCCTGAATATATACTTTTAATTAGTAACATAAGCATGTTATATTCTCTTTAAATAAACTCCTTTAAAATTAGACTCCATTGATGCATTATTATGATGGGGGTGGGGAGGAATCTATTATGACATGGTTAAATACTGAGCTGTAATGTCTAAACTGCATAAATTTCATGTTTTCACCTATTATGATCCAGACAGTCAAAATGAACAATTTTGAAAGAAAATGACCACAGCGTGATTAATTGCAAGCTTGCAGAATTTGTAGCTTCGCGAGTAAATCAGCAGCTCAGAATTGCTAACTCGCTAAAATATAAACTAATTTTAGTCTCTGTATATTAAAATATAATCCATCTTCTTCTTCCATAGGGAGAGCTAATTAGAAATTGTGACTGGCATAAGGGATAGAATCCAGAGAACGTTGGGATTAAGTGCACTCGCATAAAAACTGCGCCCAGGAGAAAATAGACAGAATTTCCACATATTGCATTCTTCATGACATAGTGTCCGGAAAAACAAATTTGCCCAGTGTCATTTTTCCCTACATGGTAATTTCTTGGAATTACAATCTCGGCTTTGCTTAAAACATATTTTAATTAAAAAACATTTCGCTCAAGACCAGACTAATATCTCTAGATTGCTAAAGCACATAAATTAAGGTAATGTAGCATCCCATTGGTGAAATATTTATGTTTGATAGTAATTTAAACTGTTGCCTGCAGAGTTTAATTAATACATATGTTAATGAAGGAGCAAAACAATAAGAAGTTGCATTTGGCTTCTAACCAGTATTTTAGAAGACAGCTTGTGCTTTGTGGAAGTCAGCACGTCCGGAAAATAAATAGAATTTTGTATTTATTTTCCAAGTAACCTTTTACAAAAGGGTATATTTTTTAAAAGTTGGAATCATTTGATCCTTTTGGTTAATGGTTTCTAATTTATGCCATACTACAATGCACAGTGTTATAGCAAAGAGGATAATTGAGAACGCTATGTTGAATCAAACTTTAGTTGCCGATTTTCTTATTTTGCCCTGGTGTCTTAAAATCGTACAATAGGCAGTTTCATCTCATGTAGCAGACAGGATCGTGCTGTAGAAAGAAGTGTTCAGAAAAGGGAGAATAAAATATGTTCTGAAACCAGCCCAATACTTTTTTAATCCAGCCTTTCTTTGAACCTTATATTTAATTCCCAACACTCTATTTTGTTCTTTGGGGGGGGGGGGGAATGTTAAGACCTATTGAGAAGGGATCCCGGCATAGGTTTTGACCTGTGAGGTTGGACTTTCAAGTGGTTCCTTTAAAATAAAAAAGGCAATCACAGATTAAAATAAACTAAAAAAATGTTTAATAGAGATGAATGGAATTGGCCAAAATTTGATGCATCAGGTTCACTGGCATTTGGCAGGGAAATTCTATTTGCAACAAATTCGATACAAATAGAATTGCTGGTAAAAGCCACGTTATAAACAGAGGGGTCAAAAAACGAATGGCAGACTGTCATTTTGCTTGATTCAAGCAAACTGAAATCACACAGAAAGAAAATCAAGTTGAAGTGAAACAGAATTTTTGATGAAATTTGAAATGAACTTGATTGGTCTCAAGTAAATTTGTGCATCTCTACAGTTTAGCGCTCCTAACACAACTGTTGATAAGGCGGTACAGAAAGCTTTTAGTTTACATTCAAGAGTTGCAACATGTTTAGTAGTTTCAACACTCAGGTGAAGGAGAATTTTCAGACATTGCAAAATAACTTTAATAAAAGACAAAACAGTTTTTGGAATCTTCTTGTTCGGGTCTTCATTTCTATCATAGTGCCACAGTAATCTCATGAGCCCCTCCATATACACTGCTCAAAAAAATAAAGAGAACACTTAAACAACACAATGTAACTCCAAGTCAATCACACTTCTTTGAAATCCACTTGTCCAGTTACGAAGCAACACAGATTATGAATAAATTTCCACTGCTGTTGTGCAAATGAAACAGACAACAGATACAAATGATAGGTAGTTAGCAAGATAACCCTGTAAAAAGAGTGGTTCTGCAGGGGGTGACCACATACCATTTCGCTGTTCTCATCTTTTTTGGCAGTTTTGGTTACTTGGACATTTTATCATTGCTCTCACGGTCACCCCTAGAGGTACTGTACAGTAGCATGAGGTGGTATCTACAACCCACAGAAGTTGCTCAGGTAGTGCAGATGATCCAGGAAGACACATCAATGTGAGATGTGGCAAGAAGGGTCATGAGCATTGAGCAGATTCCAAGGGACAGGCCAGTACACCAGGAGACGTGGATGGGGTTGTAGGAGGGCAACAACCCAACAGCAAGACCTCTACCTCCTCGTTTGTGCAAGGAGGAAGAGGAGGAGCAGTGCCAGAGTCCTGCAGCAGACCACTAACATCCATATGTCTGCTCAAACTGTCAGAAACAGATTCCATGAGGGCGATATGAGCGCCTGACATCCACAAGAGGTTGCTGTGCTTACAGCCCAATACCGGGCGATTGGCATTTGCCAGAGAACACCAAGATTGGATTCAACATTGGCACCTTGTGCTCTTCACGGATGAGAACAGGTTCACACTTAGCACGTGTGACAGACGTAACAGAGCCTGGAGGCGCCATGGAGAAACTTTTGCTTCCTGCAACATCCTCCAGCATGACCGGCTTGGCAGTGGATCAGTAATGGTGTGGGAAGGCATTTCTTTGGAGGACTGCACAGCACTCTATATACTAGCCAGAGGTACACTGACTTCCATTAGGTACCAGGATGGGATCCTCAGACCCATTGTGGAACCATATGCAGGTACAGTGGGCCCTGTCTTCCTTCTGATGCATGACAATGCTAGGCCTCATGTGGCTGAAGTGTGCCAGCAGTTGCTGCATGATGAAGGCATTGATGGTATGGATTGGTCTGCCTGTTTCCAAGACCGGAATCCAATCGAGCTCATCTGGGACATCATGTCTCGTTCCACCCACCAATGCCACGTTGTTCAGGAGTTGACTGATGCTTTATTCCAGGTCTGGGAGTAGATCCCTCAGGAGAACATCCACCGCTTCATCAGGAGCATGCCCAGGCATTATAGGGAGGTCATATAGGCATGTGGAGACAGCACACTATTGAGTGAGCATCATTTCCTCGTCTTGAGGCATTTCCACTGAAGTTTAATCAGCCTGTAATTTGATTTTGCACTTTGATTTTGATTATCATTCCAAATACAGACCTCCATGGGATATTATTATTATTTATTTATTTATACAGCACCATTGATTCCATGGTGCTTTACATGAGAATGGGTTACATACAAGTTACAGATATCACTTACAGTAAACAAACTAACAATGACAGACTGATACAGAAGGGCGAGGACCCTGCCCTTGCGGGCTTACATTCTGCAAGATTATGGGGAAGGAGACAGTAGGTTGAGGGTTGCAGGAGCTCCGGTGTTGGTGAGGCGGTAGCTTCGGTAGTGATGAGGCGGCAGCGGGGTCAGTGCAGGCTGTAGGCTTTCCTGAAGAGATGGGTTTTCAGGTTCCGTCTGAAGGATCCAAATGTGGTTGATAGTCGGACGTGTTGGGGAAAAGAATTCCAGAGGATGGGGGATATTTGAGAGAAGTCTTGGAGGCGGCTGGATGAGGAGCAAATAAGTGTGGAGGAGAGAAGGAGGTCTTGGTCTTATTAATTTTGAATGGCATTGATCATTTTTATGTTTTATTGTTCTCAACGCATTCCACTGTGTAATGAATAAAGATTTTGCAACTGGAATATTTAATTCAATGATATCTAGGATGTGGAATTTTAGTGTTCCCTAAAATTTGTTAAGCAGTTTACAGTAGGTAAAAAGTTTCTGAACCTGCCAATTTCTCCAGTAACAGCCAACCATCTGATGTGTTTGGTGACTTCTCAGCTCTCAGCAAATTCAACTCCCAATGCTTTTGTTTCCACGGGAGATAGGCTGCCGTCAGAAGTGTCTGGCAGTCACTTTCTCTCTTCTGACCATTGGAAACGCAAATGCTGAGCCAAATGAGACAGTTGGGAGAGAGAGTTGTCTGAACGTACACTCAGCAGACAGCTGTCGCGATGGTGTCATGTCCCACTGGGAGACCTGGTAGTTGTAGTTGTAGTGATCTTTAGTTTGCTGTAGTACATAAAACTCAGTCTGTTCGTGGCCATCACTAGAGGGAGCTTGCTATTTATTATATATACACATAAACACACACACTTGTGTGAAAAAGATAACGCAAACACACAAAATGCAGTTTTTAATTGAAGGGCTTTATTATTAAGGGAAAAAGAAATTCAAACCTATGGGGCCCTATGTGAAAAATGATTCCCCCCCCAGCCACACGTAGTTCTGATTACTGCCGCACCTGTTGTCAATTAAGAAATCACTTAAATAGGACCTGCCTGAAAGTGAAGTAGACCAAAAGATCTTCAAAAGCTAGACATCATGCCGCGATCCAAAGAAATTCTGGAGCAAATGAGAAACAAAGTAATTGAGATCAGTCAGTCTGGAAAAGGTTATAAAGCCATTTATCAAGTTTTGGGACTCAAGCAAGCCATAGTGAGAGCCATTGTCCACAAATGGCGAAACCATGCAACAGTGGTGAACCATCCCAGGAGTTGCTGGTTGACCAAAATTACCCCAAGAGAGCAGCAACGACTCATCCAAGAGGTCACAAAAGAACCCACAACAACATCGAAGAACTGCAAGTCTCACTTGCCCTAGTTAAGGTCAGTGTTAATGACTCCAACATAAGAAGGACTGCACAAGAATGGCCTGCATGGCAGAGGTCCAAGACGAAAACCACTGCTGAGCAATAAGAACATAAAGGGTTGTCTCGGTTTTGTCAGAAAACATCTTGAACATTTGGAAGGTGTATGTCTCATTGCATCTAGAGTAGAATTAACACATCATACTAACAGTAAAATATGGTGGTGGTAGTGTGATGGTCTGGGCCTCTTTTGTTGCTTCAGGACCTGGAAGACTTACTGTGGTAAATGGAACTATGAATTCTGCTGTCTAACAAAAAATCCTGAAGGAGAATGTCTGGCCAACTCTTTGTGACCTCAAGCTGAAGCGCACTTGGGTTATACAGCAGGACAATGATCCAAAACACACCAACAAGTCCACCTCTGACTGGCTTAAGAAAAACCAAAATTAAGACTTTGGAGTGGCCTAGTCAAAGTCCTGACCATAATCTGATTGAGATGCTGTGATATGACCTTAACCCCTTTACATCCTATAAAGATGTGGCTGAAGTCCTGCTATGTGTAGCACAGGCGATCAGATGATCGAAGCTTCTAGTCTCTCATGGACACTATTGAAGCCAGTAAAAAAAAGGGGGGTTAAAAAAAATTATTTTATTTTATAATATACAGCTCAGGCAAAAATTAAGAGACCACAACATCAAAAGCCTGTCATCATGGGCTGCCCGATGTCCAGACCTGAACCCCATAGAAAACCTCTGGAATGTAATTAAGAGGATGATGGATAGTCACAAGCCATCAAACATAGAAGAACTGCTTAAATTTTTGTGCTAGGAGCAGTGTGAAAGACTGGTGGAAAACATGCCAAGACGCATGAAAGCTGTGATTAAAAATCGTGGTTATTCCACAAAATATTGATTTCTGAACTCTTCCTGAGTTAAAACATTAGTATTGTTGTTTCTACATGATTATGAACTTGTTTTCTTTGCATTATTTGAGGTCTGAAAGCACTGGTTTTATATATATATATATATATATATATATATATATATATATATATGTATATACCGTATATACTCGAGTATAAGCCGAGATTTTCAGCCCAAATTTTTGTCGGCGGGTGAGGGGGAGAGGGCGCTGAGGCATACTTACCTAGTCCCGGCGATCCTGGCGCTCCCCCTGCCGTCCCACGGTCTTCGGGTGCTGCAGTTCTTCCCCTGTACAGCGGTCACGTGGGACCGCTCATTAGAAAAATGAATATGGACTCCACTCCCATAGGGGTGGAGCCGCATATTCATTTCTCTAATCAGCGGTAACTGTGACCACTGATAGAGGAAGAGGCTGCAGCACCGAAGACCAGCTGTCCGGGGGAAGGAGCGGGACGCCGGGAGCAGGTAAGTATCGCACATTCACCTATCCCCATTCCACACGCCGGGCGTCGCTCCATCTTCCCGGCGCCGCTCCATCTTCCCGGCGTCTCTCCGCTCTGACTGTGTAGGTCAGAGGGCGCGATGACACATATAGTGTGCGCGCCGCCCTCTGCCTGATCAGTCAGTGCGGAGAGACGCCGGGACCGGACGCTGGGAGCTGCAAGCAAGAGAGGTGAGTATGGCATTTTTTTTTATTGCAGCAGCAGCAGCAATGGCACAGCTTTCTATGGTACAGCTATGGGGCAATAATGAACGGTGCAGTGCACTATATGGCACAGCTATGGGGCAATAATGAACAGTGCAGAGCACTATATGGCACAGCTATGGGGCAATAATGAACGGTGCAGAGCACTATATGGCACAGCTATGGGGCAATAATGAACGGTGCAGAGCACTATATGGCACAGCTATGGGACAAAAATGAACGGTGCAGAGCACTATATGGCACAGCTATGGGGCAATAATGAACGGTGCAGAGCTCTATATGGCACAGCTATGGGGCAATAATGAACGGTGCATAGCACTATATGGCACAGCTATGGGGCAAAAATGAACGGTGCAGAGCACTATATGGCACAGTTATGGGACAAAAATGAACGGTGCAGAGCACTATATGGCACAGCTATGGGACAAAAATGAACGGTGCAGAGCACTATATGGCACAGCTCTGGGGCAATAATGAACGGTGCAGAGCACTATATGGCACAGCTCTGGGGCAATAATGAACGGTGCAGAGCACTATATGGCACAGCTATGGGGCAATAATGAACGGTGCAGAGCACTATATGGCACAACTATGGGGCAATAATGAACGGTGCAGAGCACTATATGGCACAGCTATGGGGCAATAATGAACAGTGCAGAGCATTGTGTATGGGGCACAGCTTTATATGGAGCATCTATGGGGCAATAATGAACTGTATGGAGCATTATATGGGGCTCCTGATTCAATATGGATATTCAAAAACACTTAACCTACTGATGTCTCAATTAATTTTACTTTTATTGGTATCTATTTTTATTTTTGACATTAACCGGTAGCTGCTGCATTTTCCACCCTAGGCTTATACTCGAGTCAATAAGTTTTCCCATTTTTTTGTGGCAAAATTAGGGGGGTCGGCTTATACTCGGGTCGGCTTATACGGTATATATATATATATATATAAATATATATATACAGTGTATATATATATATATATATATATATATATATTGTATACACACATGCATATATAATATATACAGTGGGGCAAAAAAGTATTTAGTCAGTCAGCAATAGTGCAAGTTCCACCACTTAAAAAGATGAGCGGCGTCTGTAATTTACATCATAGGTAGACCTCAACTATGAGAGACAAAATGAGAAAAAAAAATCCAGAAAATCGCATTGTCTGTTTTTTTAACATTTTATTTGCATATTATGGTGGAAAATAAGTATTTGGTCAGAAACAAAATTTCATCTCAATACTTTGTAATATATCCTTTGTTGGCAATGACAGAGGTCAAACGTTTTCTGTAAGTCTTCACAAGGTTGCCACACACTGTTGTTGGTATGTTGGCCCATTCCTCCATGCAGATCTCCTCTAGAGCAGTGATGTTTTTGGCTTTTCGCTTGGCAACACGGACTTTCAACTCCCTCCAAAGGTTTTCTATAGGGTTGAGATCTGGAGACTGGCTAGGCCACTCCAGGACCTTGAAATGCTTCTTACGAAGCCACTCCTTCGTTGCCCTGGCGGTGTGCTTTGGATCATTGTCATGTTGAAAGACCCAGCCACGTTTCATCTTCAATGCCCTTGCTGATGGAAGGAGGTTTGCACTCAAAATCTCACGATACATGGCCCCATTCATTCTTTCATGTACCCGGATCAGTCGTCCTGGCTCCTTTGCAGAGAAACAGCCCCAAAGCATGATGTTTCCACCACCATGCTTTACAGTAGGTATGGTGTTTGATGGATGCAACTCAGTATTCTTTTTCCTCCAAACACGACAAGTTGTGTTTCTACCAAACAGTTCCAGTTTGGTTTCATCAGACCATAGGACATTCTCCCAAAACTCCTCTGGATCATCCAAAAGCTCTCTAGCAAACTTCAGACGGGCCCAGACATGTACTGGCTTAAGCAGTGGGACACGTCTGGCACTGCAGGATCTGAGTCCATGGTGGCGTAGTGTGTTACTTATGGTAGGCCTTGTTACATTGGTCCCAGCTCTCTGCAGTTCATTCACTAGGTCCCCCCGCGTGGTTCTGGGATTTTTGCTCACCGTTCTTGTGATCATTCTGACCCCACGGGGTGGGATTTTGCGTGGAGCCCCAGATCGAGGGAGATTATCAGTGGTCTTGCATGTCTTCCATTTTCTAATTATTGCTCCCTCTGTTGATTTCTTCACTCCAAGCTGGTTGGCTATTGCAGATTCAGTCTTCCCAGCCTGGTGCAGGGCTACAATTTTGTTTCTGGTGTCCTTTGACAGCTCTTTGGTCTTCACCATGGTGGAGTTTGGAGTCAGACTGTTTGAGGGTGTGCACAGGTGTCTTTTTATACTGATAACAAGTTTAAACAGGTGCCATTACTACAGGTAATGAGTGGAGGAAAGAGGAGACTCTTAAAGAAGAAGTTACAGGTCTGTGAGAGCCAGAAATCTTGATTGTTTGTTTCTGACCAAATACTTATTTTCCACCATAATATGCAAATAAAATGTTAAAAAAACAGACAATGTGATTTTCTGGATTTTTTTTTTCTCAGTTTGTCTCCCATAGTTGAGGTCTACCTATGATGTAAATTACAGACGCCTCTCATCTTTTTAAGTGGTGGAACTTGCACTATTGCTGACTGACTAAATACTTTTTTGCCCCACTGTATATATATATATATATATTTTTATTTTTTTTTTAAAGAAATAAAAAAAGTGAAACTCATATTATATAGAGTAATTACAAACTGAGTGATCTATTTCAAGTTTTTCTTTCTGGTAATGTTGATGATTATGGCTTACAGCCAATGAAGACACAAAAGTCATTATCTCAGTAAATTAGAATACTTTATAACACCAGCTTGAAAAATGATTTTAAAATCCGAAATGTTGGCCTACTGTAAATTCAGTAAATTCACTCAATACTTGGCCGAGGCTCCTTTTGCATCAATTACTGCATCAATGCGGCGTGGCATGGAGGCGATCAGCCTGTGGCACTGCTGAGGCGTTATGGAAGCCCAGGTTGCTTTGATATCAGCCTTCAGCTCGTCTGCATTGTTGGGTCTGATGTCTCTCATCTTCCTCTTGACAATACCTTATAGATTCTCTATGGGGTTAAGGTGAGGAGAGTTTGCTGCCAATCAAGCACAGTGATACTGTTGTTTTTAAACCAGGTATTGAAATACTTTTGGCAGAGTGGACAGGTGCCAAGTCCTGCTGGAGAATGAAATTTTCATCTCCAAAAAGCTTGTCGGCAGAGGGAAGCATGAAGTGCTCTAAAATGTCCTGGTGGACCTACACCAGCAGATGACATGGCTCCCCAAAACATCACCGATTGTGGAATATTCACGCTAGACCTCCAGCAGCTTGGATTGTGGCCTCTCCACTCTTCCTCCAGACTCTGAGACCTTGATTTCCATGTGAAGTGCAGAATTTACTTTCATCTGAAAACACCTTGGACCACTGAGCAACAGTCCAGTTGTTTTTCTCCTTGGCTCAGGTAAGACACTTCTGGCTTTTTCTATTGGTCTAGAGCAAAAAGTTTGTATGTTCTCCCCATGTTTGTGTGGGTTTCCTCCGGGTTCTCCGGGTTCCTCCCACATTCCAAAGACATACTGATGGAGAATTTAGATTGTGAGCCCCATCGGGGACAGCGATGATAATGTGTGCAAACTGTAAAGCGCTGCGTAATATCTTAGCACTATGTAAAAAAAATAAAGAAAAATAAAGATGAGTGGCTTAACTCAAGGAATGCAACACTTGTAGCCCATGTCCTGGATACTTCTGTGTGTGGCGGCTCTTGAAGCAAAGACTCCAGCAGAAGTCCACTCCTTGTGAATCTCCCCCAAATTTTTGAATGGCCTTTTCTTTACAATCCTTTCAAGGCAGCGGTTATACCGATTGCTTGTGCACCTTTTTCTACCACACTTTTTCCTTCCACTGAACTTTCCATTAATATGCTTGGATACAGCACTGTGTGAACAGCCAGCTTCTTTAGCAATGACCTTTTGTGGCTTACCCTCCTTGTGGAGTGTGTCAGTGACTGCCTTCTGGACATCTGACAAGTGAGCAGTCTTCCCCATGATTGTGGAGCTACTGAAACAGAATAATGGACCTTTATAAACACTTAGGAAGCCTTTGCAGGTGTTTTTTGATAATTATTCTGATTTACTGAGATAATGACTTTTGGGTTTTCATTCGCTGTAAGCCATAGTCACCAACATTAGCATAAATAATGACTTGAAATTGATCTCTATAATATACTTTTTTTGTTTCACTTTTTGTATTGAAGAACTAAAATAAATTATCTTTTTGATGATATTCTAATTTTGTGAGAAGCACCCATTTATAAATAACAGCTTAAATCACCCCATCGGGTCCCATTCAAAATAAGACAATTTAAAAAGAAAAAATACATTTAGTATCGCCTCTTTCATAATTGCCTGATCTATCAATATATAAAAAGAATTAATCCGATCAGTAAACAGCATAGCAAGAAAAAATAAAAACGCCAGAACTAAGGTTTTTGTCACCGGAAAATTGCACTAAAATGCAATAGTGGGCAATCAAAACATCGTATCTACCCCAAAATGGTCTCAATAAAAACAGCACTACACGCAAAATAGTAAGCCCTAACCCATCCCCAGATTAATTAAAAAAATGGAGACGCCACGAATCTTGGAAAATTACGTGGTTTTTTTTTGTTTGCTTTGTTTTGTTATTTTTAACAAACTTTGAATTTTTTTCACCATTTACCATGAATGAAAAATAACCTCTACCTGTTTGGTATGTATTAACTCATAATTAGTGTTGAGCGATACCGTCCGATACTTGAAAGTATCGGTATCGGATAGTATCGGCCGATACCCGAAAAATATCGGATATCGCCGATACCGATATCCGATACCAATACAAGTCAATGGGACATCAAGTATCGGAAGGTATTCTCATGGTTCCCAGGGTCTGAAGGAGACTCAGGGTCTGATTGGTCGCGGCCACGCGACCAATCAGAAGCCGCTATGTCTTTCAAAGCCATTAACGCGCTCATTTTTAAAAATGAGCGCGTTAATAGCTTGCGGTGACGTCGCGGCTTGTGATTGGTCGCGGCCGCGACCAATCACAACCCGCTACGTCTTTGAAAGCCATTAACGCGCTCATTTTTAAAAATGAGCGCGTTAATAGCTTGCGGTGACGTCGCGGCTTGTGATTGGTCGCGTGGCCGCGACCAATCACAAGCCGCTACGTCTTTGAAAGTCATTAACGCGCTCATTTTTCAAAAATGAGCGCGCTAATAGCTTGCGGTGACGTCGCGGCTTGTGATTGGTCGCGTGGCGGTCACATGGGCGGCCCGCGACCAATCAGAAGCCGGGACGTGATTCTCAGGTCCTAAAAGCGCTGATTTTGAACAACGAAGCCTGCCGGTTACCCGCGGACTCACCAGGGGCCGCCGGAGAGGTAAATATATCAATATTTTTTATTTTAATTCTTTATTTTACACATCTCTATGTATCCGATACCGATATCCGATACTACAAAAGTATCGGATCTCGGTATCGGAATTCCGATACCGCAAGTATCGGCCGATACCCGATACCTGCGGTATCGGAATGCTCAACACTACTCATAATCACATTGAGTTTCATAACGGCAGGTCAATTATAACATATATTGAACATGATGAAGCAAAAAAGCAAAATACAATTGTCCAATATCAATATGCAGGGTGTCATAGCCATGTGAGAGTTGTAAGAAGCCATATGTCTTTGTGATATTGTCACAAATTATTAAGGGATTCATTTCAGCTCTGGGTCTCTTGAAACTTAAATGTTTTTTCCTTTTGGTCCAGCAAGAGTTAATGTCACTCAGTATCTTGCTAGCAGTTCTTTTAGGCTGGTCAGCTGATGTTGGTTGGTAACCACTCCCACATCCCTTTAAATAGTCACATGACCCATCAGCTGATTATCACTTATGGAGCTCTTCTTTGCAGACCTGTTAGGGGTGAGCAGCTTTCCTGTGTAGATGGTGTTGCTACTGCTTGAGTTCTGATTCCTAGTGCCGTTTTCTCTGCTGTTGTCGAGCTTAGCAGCAGAACCTGAGGTGAGTATTTCTTCCTTTTTTATGTCAGTCCCCTGTTTGTCTCTTCCACTGTGTGTTACCATCTGCAGTGGTGAGGCATGATGGTCCTTGTCGGCCAGTGTACTATCCAGGGTCAATAGAGGGGACTGTCGGGGAGTAGGCACGTCACAGCGGCGGGGGTAAGGACCCATAAAGGGTGTTAGGGGAGCTTAGGGACAGGCACATTTTAGTATCAGGAGGTGTCCCATCCCTTGCTCCCAACCTTTAGGGCCTTCCTCACCCTTTTCCATCCCATTGTATTTATTTGCTGTGTTGTCCACCGGACATACCCATGTCCGAAGGTGACAGATAATCACATGACAAGGGCAGATTTTCAACTTTTGGATCTGAATAATATGGATTACAAGAAGCAGAAATCTTGGAAACCAAGAGGAATTCCTGCACAAAATATAGTGGCAAAATGTATCCCTTATTATTACTCCATGAGTAACCTTTATTTGAAAACATTGGAAACATATTCCATTACATTGATGACTATATACTATAGTCTTTTCGTCTTATTTATGCGATTGTTTAAAGAGCTTTGGATCCCACGTGAAGAGAAGATGTAATATCAAGAATCCAAAGCTCGGGTAGATTATTTTATTCTGCATGACACGGTTACAAGCAGGAGATCAGTTAAACTCTTTACTACACGCTGTAAAGAAACTGTAAGAATAGAAGATTGTTCACGATTAGACTGCGTGAATCAGATGAAAAGGATAAGTTACAATAGGGGGAAAAAAAGATAAAATCCCTCTGAGATGCAAGAGAAAAATGTACAGTGCCAAACGTAACACAGCTACTTAAGATCTGCCAGACTCTATTTCATCTTTGCCAAGATTCCTCGATGACTATAATTAAATACACGGCCCCTTAAGTAAACGTATAGTTAGAATATTAACTGTTATTAGTAACTGTTATTAAGTTAACTGTACTTAGAATTCACACACAATTTTATGTATCCAATTATCTGGTGCTGCTGGGATTTAATATTTCTTAGAATTTTGAATGTATAGAAATCTAGCAGGAGGTTTTATACATTTTCTGTCTTTTTATGATGAAATTTGGTTTTAACAATTGAGAGAAAATATAGTAATGCCCTCCATACCCATTACATTAAATTTGTCCAAATCTAATGAATTCAGTAGGACCCAGGGTCGTGCAGGAGGGGGACCCACCATCAACAGTGCCAATCTCACCTGGATGTGCGTCCTTGGATGCACATTCAGCTGAAATGTATTGCGGTTTAGAGGCCCTTCAGATCCCTGTGCTCCACAAATCAGTGCTGACTTTAGCTGCCAAGTAGAGAGAGTTGCAAGACTATCCTTTTTATCTTTTTTCCAGTCTGTTGGAGTATCTAGGTAGTAGGTAAGTTTATGGGTTTTAGGGGAGGGTGTTAAATTGCTCGGAAATATTAGTAAGGTAAGTATGGATGTGGATGTTAGACAACCAGCATTTATTGAGAGAGGACATGGATGCCAGCAGTCTTGCATTTGAATAAGCGGAGAATGGATCCCATCAGCATTGAATTTTATTGAGAGGAGGGTGTAGATGCCCAACAGCTTAACATTTGGTTATAACGGTGGAAGAGGAGATGTAAAACGGCTTTACATTTGCACCAGAGGAAGGAATAGATGTCCATCAGCTTTAAACTCACTGTGATGCATCCAGTAAGTATTGAACGGAAAGGGGAAAGTGATGGGGAAATGAAAAAGGGGAAAGGGAAGGGGAAAAAGGAAAGAGGAAAAAAGGAAAGGGGAAAAAAGGAAAGGGGAAAAAAGGAAAGGGGATAAAAAGGAAAGGGAAAAAAGGAAAGGGAAAAAAAGGAAAGGGGAAAAAAGGAAAGGGGAAAAAAAGGAAAGGGGAAAAAAGGAAAGGGAAAAAAAGGAAAGGGGAAAAAAGGAAAGGGGGAAAAAGGAAAGGGGAAAGGGGAAAAAGGGAAAGGGGGAAAAGGAATGGGGGAAAAGGAATGGGGAAAAGGAATAGGGGGAAAAGGAATGGGGAAAAGAGAATGGGGAAAAGAGAATGGGTAAAAAGGAATGGGATAAAAAGGAATAGGGGCAAAAGGAATGGGGGGGAAAAGGAAGTGGAAAGGAAAGAGGGAAAAGGAAAGGAGGAAAAAGAAAGGGGAGAGGGAAAAGGAGAGGGAAAGGGAAAAGGAAATGGAAGACTGTTTCTTTAAATGTGCCCTCCATCAATTGGCTTCCCTTTATTTTGATTGCAGTGTTAACTATATTCAAAACCAATACATTTTTCACGCTCTCATTTATTGCTGCAAATCTTTTCCGTCTTGTTACTCCTTACATCAAGCTGATCTACAGAAAGACAGACTACGGCAAGCTTTCTGAAATGCCTGAGGGAGTAACAATCCATCTAATTTCCCCCACAGGCTTTCAATATCATAAATGGCATTCAAAAATCAGTAAACATGTGTCACGTATAATAATGTATTAGAGAACTATATGCATATGTTACAGCATAATAAAGCTACAGTTCAGAGTCAATATACATACTACAATGGATGTAACCCCCACCCAACACACATCGTACAGTAATAGTTCAAACATGATGAATGTTAACATTTCTGTGAATAGACCTAATGAGTCTGTAGCTAAAACATGTAATTATTTCTGCTATTTGATAGAAGAGATGACGATGTAAAGAAAAAATTTTAAAAACATTTTTTTCAAGCCAGTAAACTCTTTTTTTCCACTTTTCTACCCTTGAAATTGCTTGAATTTGAAGGAGTATTCCCATCTCAAAGTGCCATTTCCCTTTAATAGTGCAACACACAGCCATGTTCTCAATTATAAAGCAAAATGCCTAATGAAAAAAAATCCATAAAAAGGCAGTCTGTTATCAACAAATGACAGTTCAAACGAAGCACAAGAGCCGTGTGCACCCCCCCTTACTGTGGCCATTAGTTTAGCGCACCTTACCACCTACTTGTCTTCATCTGTCTCCACCTTCTTCTTCATTGATTGACAGCTCTGGTTTTCCAGGGGTCAGAGAATGGAGGAGATGGATGGAAAACAGCTAGGTGGAAAGGGTGCACTGAACATTTGAGCTTGGTTTGAATGGTCATTTTATGCTTTATCCAGTTAGCCTAAAGGCACTTGATGATTTATAAGGCGGTGCAAGTGAGCTGGGGTCTATGACCCTTGTCAAGAGAACTGGAAGAATTCACTGCACAGTCAAATATGTGATGCAAAGCATCAAGCGAACATTTATTGTGGCCCACAGTTGACAGGAGGTGCCAATAGTCAAAAAGTTGTATGAAAAAGACGACAGCAAAAACTTTCCAGCCTTTCAGGTCGGTCTCAATAATTAAAGGGAACCTGTCACCCCGTTTCTTCAGTAGGAGATAAAAATACCGTTAAATAGGGCCTGAGCTGTGCTTTACAATAGGGTATTTTTTGTCCCCTGATTCCCTACCTATGCTGCCGAAATACCTTACAAAAGTGTCCTTTTTCGCCTGTCAATCAGGCTGGTCAGGTCGGATGGGCATGGTCACAGCGCTGTTTTTCCCCCACATCTTGCTTAAGTTCCCGTTGGTGGCGTAGTGCTTCTCGCATGCGCAAGTGCCGAATGCACTGCGCAGGTGTCGAAAAAGAGCGCGCTCGCCGCTATTCAGCGGTTTCTCGATGGACGCGGCCATCTTCCTGAGGCCGCGCGTGAGCAGATGGAGTCTCCTGCTTCCCGGGGCTTCAGGAAAATGGCCGCGGGATGCCGCGCGTGCGCAGATGGACACTTCGCGGCGGCCATTTTCCTGGCCTGGAGCCGAGATTCTGGTCCTCTGCGGATTTTTCCGCTGCGGATTTGATAAATCCGCAGTGCTAAACCCCTGCGGATTTATGGCGGATTTACCGCGTTTTTTCTGCGCATTTCACTGCGGTTTTACAACTGCGATTTTCTATTGGAGCAGTTGTAAGACCGCTGCGGAATCCGGAGAAAGAAGTGAAATGCTGCGGAATGTAAACCGCTGCGTTTCCATGCAATTTTTCTGCAGCATGTGTACAGCGATTTTTGTTTCCCATAGGTTTACATTGAACTGTAAACTCATGGGAAACTGCTGCGGATCTGCAGCGTTTTCCGCAGCGTGTGCACATACCTTTAGAATTAGGCTATGTGCACACGGTGCGGATTCGCAGCAGTGTTCCATCAGGTTTACAGTACCAAGTAAACCTATGGAAAACCAAATCCGCTGTGCCCATGGTGCGGAAAATACCGCGCGGAAACGCTGCGTTGTATTTTCCGCAGCATGTCAATTCTTTGTGCGGATTCCGCAGCGTTTTACACCAGATCCTCAATAGGAATCCGCAGGTGAAATCCGCACAAAAAACACTGGAAATCCGTGGAAAATCCGCAGGTAAAACGCAGTGCCTTTTACCCGCGGATTTTTCAAAAATGATGCTGAAAAATCTCACACGAATCCGCAACGTGGGCACATAGCCTTAGGGTTAGGGTTGGAATTAGGGTTGTGGTTAGGGTTAGGGGTGTGTTGGGGTTAGGGTTGTGGTTAGGGGTGTGTTGGGGTTAGGGTTGGAATTAGGGTTGTGGCTACAGTTGGGATTAGGGTTAGGGGTGTGGGGGGTTAGTGTTGGAGGTAGAATTGAGGGGTTACCACTGTTTAGGCACATCAAGGGTCTCCAAATGCAACATGGCACCACCATTGATTCCAGCCAATCTTGTATTCAAAAAGTCAAATGATGCTCCCTCAATTCCGAGCCCCGACGTGTGCCCAAACAGTGGTTTACCCCCACATATGGGGTACCAGCATACTCAGGATAAACTGCGCAACAATTACTGGGGTCCAATTTCTGCTGTTACCCTTGTGAAAATAAAAAAATGCTTGCTAAAACATAATTTTTGAGGAAAGAAAAATGATTTTTTATTTTCACGGCTCTGCGTTGTAAACGTCTGTGAAGCACTTGGGGGTTCAAAGTGCTCACCACATATCTAGATAAGTTCCTTGGGGGGTCTAGTTTCTAAAAGAGGTTCACTTTTGGGGGGGGTTTCTACTGTTTAGGCACACCAGGGGCTCTGCAAACGCAACGTGACGCCCGCAGACCATTCCATCAAAGTCTGCATTTCAAAAGTCACTACTTCAATTCCGAGCCCCGGCATGTGCCCAAACAGTAGTTTACCCCCACATATGGGATATCACCGTACTCAGGAGAAACTGGACAACAAATATTGGGGTCAAATTTCTCCTGTTACCCTTGGGAAAATTAAAAAATTCTGGGCTAAATAATTATTTTTGAGAAAAGAAAACGTATTTATTATTTTCACGGCTCTGCATTATAAACTTCTGTGAAGCACTTGGGGGTTCAAAGTGTTCACCACACATCTAGATAAGTTCCTTTCTGGGTCTAGTTTCCAAAATGGGATCACTTGTGGGGGGTTTCTACTGTTTAGCCACATCAGGGGCTCTGCAAACGCAACATGACGCCCACAGAGCATTCCATCAAAGTCTGCATTTCAAAACGTCACTACTTCACTTCCGAGCCCCGGCATGTGCCCAAACAGTGGTTTACCCCCACATATGGGGTATCAGCGTACTCAGGAGAAACTGGACAACAACTGTTGGGGTCAAATTTCTCCTGTTACCCTTGGGAAAATAAAAAATTGCAGGCTAAAAGATCATTTTTGAGAAAATATTTTTTATTTTTTATTTTCATGGCTCTGCGTTATAAACTTCTGTGAAGCACTTGGGGGTTCAAAGTCCTCACCACACATCTAGATTAGTTCCTTTGGGGGTCTAGTTTCCAAAATGGGGTCACTTGTGGGGGATCTCCAATGTTTAGGCACACAGGGGCTCTCCGAATGTGACATGGTGTCCGCTAATGATTGGAGCTAATTTTCCATTTAAAAAGCCAAATGGTGTGCCTTCCCTTCCGAGCCCTGCCGTGCGCCCAAACAGTGGTTTACCCCCACATACGGGGTATCAGCGTACTCAGGACAAACTGGACAACAACCTTTGGGGTCCAATTTCTCCTATTACCCTTGGCAAAATTGGAAATTCCAGGCTAAAAATCATTTTTGAGGAAAGAAAAATTATTTTTTATTTTCATGGCTCTGCGTTATAAACTTCTGTGAAGCACCTGGGGGTTTAAAGTGCTCAATATGCATCTAGATAAGTTCCTTGGGGGGTCTAGTTTCCAAAATGGGGTCACTTGTGGGGGAGCTCCAATGTTTAGGCACACAGGGGCTCTCCAAACGCGACATGGTGTCCGCTAACAATTGGAGCTAATTTTCCATTCAAAAAGTCAAATGGCGCGCCTTCCCTTCCGAACCCTGCCGTGTGCCCAAACAGTGGTTTACCCCCACACATGAGGTATCGGCGTACTCGGGAGAAATTGCCCAACAAATTTTATGATCCATTTTATCCTATTGCCCATGTGAAAATGAAAAAATTGAGGCGAAAATAATTTTTTTGTGAAAAAAAAAGTACTTTTTCAATTTTACAGATGAATTTGTGAAGCACCTGAGGGTTTAAAGTGCTCACTAGGCATCTAGATAAGTTCCTTGCGGGGTCTAGTTTCCAAAATGGGGTCACTTGTGGGGGAGCGCCAAAGTTTAGGCACACAGGGGCTCTCCAAACGCGACATGGTGTCCGCTAACGATGGAGATAATTTTTCATTCAAAAAGTCAAATGGCGCTCCTTCCCTTCCGAGCTTTACCATGTGCCCAAACAGTGGTTTACCCCCACATGTGAGGTATTGGTGTACTCAGGAGAAATTGCCCAACAAATTATAGGATCCATTTTATCCTGTTGCCCATGTGAAAATGAAAAAATTGAGGGTAAAAGAATTTTTTTGTGAAAAAAAAGTACTTTTTCATTTTTACGGATCAATTTGTGAAGCACCTGGGGGTTCAAAGTGCTCACTATGCATCTAGATAAGTTCCTTGGGGCGTCTAGTTTCCAAAATGGGGTCACTTGTGGGGGAGCTCCAATTTTTAGGCACGCGGGGGCTCTCCAAACGTGACATGGTGTCCGCTAAAGAGTAGAGCCAATTTTTCATTCAAAAAGTCAAATGGCGCTCCTTCCCTTCCAAGCCCTGCCGTGCGCCCAAACAGTGGTTTACCCCCACATATGAGGTATCAACGTACTCAGGACAAATTGGACAACAACTTTAGTGGTTCAGTTTCTCCTTTTACCATTGGGAAAATAAAAAAATTGTTGCTAAAAGATAATTTTTGTGACTAAAAAGTTAAATGTTCATTTTTTCCTTCCATGTTGCTTCTGCTGCTGTGAAGTACCTGAAGGGTTAATAAACTTCTTGAATGTGGTTTTGAGTACCTTGAGGGGTGCATTTTTTAGAATGGTGTCACTTTTGGGTATTTTCAGCCATATAGACCCCTCAAACTGACTTCAAATGTGAGGTGGTCCCTTAAAAAAATGGTTTTGTAAATTTCGTTGTAAAAATGAGAAATCGCTGGTCAAATTTTAACCCTTATAACTTCCTAGCAAAAAAAAATGTTGTTTCCAAAATTGTGCTGATGTAAAGTATACATGTGAGAAATTTTATTTATTAACTATTTTGTGTCACATAACTCTCTAGTTTAACAGAACAGAAACAGAATAAAAATTAAAAATGTGAAAATTGCGAAATGTTCAAAATTTTCGCCAAATTTCCGTTTTTATCACAAATAAACGCAGAATTTATTGACCTAAATTTACCACTAACATGAAGCCCAGTATGTCACGAAAACACAATCTCAGAACCGCTAGGATCCGTTGAAGCGTTCCTGAGTTATTACCTCATAAAGGGACACTGGTCAGAATTGCAAAAAAACGGCAAGGTCTTTAAGGTCAAAATAGGCTGGGTCATGAAGGGGTTAAGATCAAAGGAATGAAAGCATTTTAAAAATGGTTTACACATTTTAAGTTACATTAAAGAGCTGTCATGACCTAATGGGTTAATATATTTTATATACTGTAGCAGATCAACTCGCTCGGATGCACACGGAGGTAGACACAGGTACACTGTCTCTTTAAATCTTCTTTTGGCTTATTGTACAGGTGGCATGAACCAACATAAAGTGAAAATAAACACAGCACTTCTTGCAAAACAAGAAAACAAAACAAAGGAGGTACAGTCTCTGCATCTGTGGGGAACCACCTGATCAGGATGACAACCATATAATGGTTCACTTTTACTTTCTCAGGATGTAAAACACTGGAGGGTCCCTCTCTCCAGCCCCACTGAACAATGACTGCCTCTGGAGCCTGGTTATTTAAGCCCTAGACCACTCCCTGGGGAGGAGATAAGGTGGACGACCTCCCACCCGCTCTATAGTTGTCCACAAAAACCCGGCCCTTTAAGCTAATTG
Organism: Ranitomeya imitator; assembly: GCF_032444005.1. Classification (NCBI taxonomy): domain Eukaryota; kingdom Metazoa; phylum Chordata; class Amphibia; order Anura; family Dendrobatidae; genus Ranitomeya; species Ranitomeya imitator. Next base: position 30,308,320 of record NC_091288.1, read on the forward strand.
GCCGTTAATTTCTCGCAGCACTTAATGTGTTGGAGAAAAACTTCTGGGTTTTTATATCACTGAAGCCAATAACTGCATCGATACATATCTCCCCTCCAGAAGCTTATATACGGTATATTTTACCTTTTCTATGCATTTTATTAGTTCACATTCTCTGCTTTTATTTTTAGTAATTCTGGGATGCTACAAACAGGTCAACTCACCCGATTTAACTGAGTAGTTTTTTTTTTTTTAGCTACCTGATCAGTAATGGTACATACTGATTAGTTTCTTTCCTTTTGTTCCCCAAACTCAGTGCTCAGAGCTGAGTGCACATCAGAGGTTCTAATCATCTTAATATATACTTACCTTGTAATGTCTTCACATCCTGTTCCATCCAGATGTGTCCGGATCCCAGAATTCCAAGCGGCAGAAGTTCACCGACCTCCATATTGGGACACTTATGAGCAGAAACTTAAATGAATGAAGTACTAGTTCAGCTGTATATTTTCCCACAAAACTGTATATCCATCATGTCAGCTTCTTTTGTTTCATGCCATGCGGATCACAGATTTCACTTCATATTCACTGTGACAGGTTCGCCCTTACTAATATTTTTATATGCAAAGCACCTAAAAAGAAAAATGTAATTTCGTCAGGGGCAGGATTAATAAACACTCTCAGAATGTTCTTTACAATGTTCCATCTTCTGTTCAATAATTACTGATAATTACTTGACACATTGAGGTTCTTGAAGAGGACCTGTCACTTGGCATAAGTAAGTATGTATTTTCTTTTTCCTGGTGTAAATGCTGCTGCTTTCCTGAATCCGGCGTTGTTTTTCTTTTGATCCTGCTCCTCTCCATTCCGGAGATGTCGTCTCCTCTTCCATGTATGTAAATTAAGTTGTGCTTGTCAGATGGGTGTGGCCCTCAAGACTCCACCCACAGAGAACAGTTCAGAGCCACACCCACTTAGATGAACAACAGGATTTACATACAGGGAAGAGGAGGCCGTATCTCAGGAACAGAAAGCAGCAGGATCAAAAGAAAAACAATGCCAGAATCAGAAGAATAGCGTCATTTACATAATTGCATAACTATGGCAAGTGACCGAGCCTTTTTAAAAGCGAATATATTATCCTATTTATGAGCATATTCTCTGAAAAACTGCATTAAAAAGTGTTTTTTGGTTGATATTTGTATGAATCATTCCCCGTTCCCCTTTAATAACCGAACACTGACAGAATCACAAACTTTTGAGGTATGAATTGGGTTTTCCAGGACTCAGCTGTTGAGGAGCTGCCCATTATTCATAAGATTATGGAGGTACAACACCCAGCACTTCCACCAATCAGCTCTACTGTGTGTAGTGGCTATTCTTGGGTGCAACATCTCAAACCTCATGGAAGTAAATAGCAGTTGAGCTGCAGTACCCAAGGATGACAACTATGCAGTCCATGGCACGGTGACCTTACAGGGCGTTCCAATAATAGAAAAACGAGGTGGATTTCTTAAAAAAATAGCGCCACACTAGTCTGCAGGTTATGTGTGATATTGCAGCTTAGTTCTATTCACTTTAATGGAACTGAACATTTGTATATGGTAATAATGATGGATAGATGGTTTTTTGGAGACTCCAAAACTGATCTAGAATTGTACATCTTCTTATCAAATAGACCTGTCACCAGATTTCACAACAAACTGTAAACATTGCTGACTATATTTCATACCTGGTGAATTAGAAAGTCAATATATCAGTACTCTGGCCTCAAAATCTGGATTTGACTTAAAAAATCATTGACAAAATGGCTCTATATAATTGTCTAAGGGTCACTTCCATCTTTCTGTCTGTCTGTCACCGAAATCCTAAGTTGCTGATTGGTCGTGGCAAAACAGCCAATGCTGTTGGGACCGGAGTGTCGTGAGGAGCATCAGTAAACTCCTGGGCTGGGTCCGGGGGGGCCGACGGAGGGTGAGTATATATCTATTTTTTATTTTAACTTTTTTTAACAGGGATATGGTGCCCACATTGCTATATACTACGTGGGCTGTGTTAGATACTGCGTGAGCTGTGTTATATACTACATCTCTGTGCTATATACTGTGTGGGCTGTGCTATATACTACGTGGCTGTGGTAAATATTACGTGGCTGGGCAATATACTACATTGCTGTACTCTATACTACGTGGCCTGGGTTATATACTGCATTGGCAGTGTTATATAGTACGTCTCTGTGCTATATACTACGTAGCTGTGCTATATACGACGTGGCTGTGCAAATTATAATGTGGCTGTGCAATATACTACGTGGCTGTGCAATATATTACGTACTACATGGCTGTGTAATATATTACGTGGCTGTGCAATATACTACGTGTCTGTGCTATATACTACGTGTCTGTGCTATATACTACATGGCTGGGCAATATACTATGTGGCTGAGCAATATACTATGTGGCTGGGCAATATACTATGTGGCTGGGCAATATACTACGTGTCTGTGCTATATACTACGTGGCTGGGCAATATACTACGTGTCTGTGCTATATACTACGTGGGCTGTGCTATATACTACGTTGCTGGGCAATATACTACATGGCTGGGCAATATGCTACATGGCTGGGCTATATACAACATGGCTGGGCAATATACTACGTGTCTGTGCTATTTACTATGTGGGCTGTGCTATATACTACATGGCTGGGCAATATACTACGTGGCTGTGTTATATACTACGTGGCTGTGCTATATACTACGTGGCTGTGCTATATACTACGTGGCCTGTGTTATATACTATGTGGGCTGTGTTATACACTACTTGTCTGTGCTATATTTCTCTGCTGTATCTGTGCATCATGAATCGTGGTATGTGTAAAAGAGGAGGGCCCACTAAGACTCTTTCGCCCAGGGCCCTCAAAAACCTTGGCTGTGCTATTTACTATGTGGCTGTGCTATATACTACGTGGCTGGGCAATATACTACATGGCTGTGTTATATACTATGTGGCTGTGCTATATACATGGGCTGTGCTATATACTACGTGGGCTGTGTTATATACTATGTGGGCTGTGTTATATGCTACTTGGCTGTGCTATATTTCTTTGCTGTATCTGTGCATCATGAATCGTGGTATGTGTTAAAGAGGAGGGCCAACTGAGACTCTTTCGCCCGGGGCCCTCAAAAACCTCGAGCCGGCCCTGGCTTCACTGATTGTTCGCTGCCGGGCATGACCAATCAGTGACAGGTGCAGACCACCCGCGAATTGGCGCGGAATTTGAACCACGCTTCGCTAATTGGTCACAGCCAGCCGAATCCTGTATATAAATTGCATTATTCTGAAAACTTCATAAATAAACTACATACATATTCTAGAATACCCGATGCGTTAGAATTGGGCCACCAACTAGTGGTAATATAATCCTTTTTTTAAGCTTTTCATACCTCGATTAAAGCTTTAATTTTGATATCAGGTAGAAAATGTTATTTTAAAAAAAAGCACTACAGATCCATTCCAACATGAATTTTCAAGGTAAGTAGCCTGACTCGGCTCAATTAGGTCTAAAAGCCTTATCATGTATGTAGTTTTATTATGAAAGTTGGTTACTGATCTTTAAAGAAGATCGGTCGCAGAGCTAAAAGGTGGTGATCTTTCATTCTTATTTTATCCCTGCTGTTCGACTGGAAAATCTGCTTTTGTTTTTTTTTTTTTTTTAATCCGCCATATGGTTCCATAGTGCTATTTTTTATGGTCTTTACAAGAGGACGTTGCTCACAGGATCCTCTGGGGCGTGTCTTTGCTCCGCAATATTACTGAGCCACGCCCATTTGTGAAGACCTTAAAAAATTAGCACTCAATAGAAAAGGTTCATATCTCTAGAACCATAGGGCGGATTAAGAAAAAAACAAAAATGTGCTAATCAGGGGAGCGCTAGAAATAAAAAGAGAGAAAAACTGGCCATTTTTGACATCTTTAAGATATACGGTTGCCAGACTAATCTTATTACTTTGTCACCCTATCCCCTCCCATAACTAAAATATAAAACTGGATTAAATAATGAGATATGAATTGCATGGAGGAATGATATAATACTGCCACAATGCAAATATTTTTTGAGCCATCGGCAGCTAATTATAATGAAATGCTCGGCATCAAAATTCATTGGAGCAATTGAACACAGGAAATAAATTCCTCTCTGCAAATTAAAGCTTCTTCTCCACAACTCCTAGTTTACACGGTGAGTGTTCGAGTAATTCACTAATTGAATCATATCGAAAGTGGATATGAAGGAGCCTGGAATGTGGCATGGCGCAGGACGGGATTTTGATTGCTTCCTGATTCTCTGGCAATACAAAGCAAGTTGATATCCAGCACAATAAAATGATGGGCTACCAAATGTCAGCGCAGGGAGTCATGTTAACCTTTCAACAGTTAAGGAGATAGAGTTGTAAAACTCGTGTTGCCTAATGACAAATAAATCTATCATTCTCTGCTCATTTGCATTTTCCCATTGACGATTTCTCGCATTGTTCTGCCGCGAGCAGCCGCGGATTCTTATTGTTCCACTTTGTTTTGCTTGCACACTGTATAGGATTCATTGACCAAGGAGATATTTCATGGGCAAAAATATTGCTTTTCTTAAAAGTCCAGTTAAGTTTGCATGTAGAAAGTTCTAAACACCAGGTGGAAAGAGATGGACTGTATTTATGGTGAAGGCCGGGAGTTCGGAGCGAGCAGGCGGCGTATTGGAATTCTGCACCAACACTGCCCTCTTTTGGAGGCTTTGGGCATTTATTGAAAAGATGCAGACTGCTGCCATTATTTTATTATATAGGAATATTGCATTTAATGATTTACAGAATATGCTTATGTGCCAGAGGAAGGACTGCTCAGTGATGGTGGATAACTGAGAAATAGCTGGCAGATCAATGCAGAAATTGGGGACCCAGATTTGCCAATTTTGTCTCAGTGGTGCAGTTATAACCATGACAATAGTTAAAGAGAAGTCTGGGAAAAGATACACTAATTATATGTTTTTTAGGGTTTATTGCAATTACTGGAAACTCTTAGATCTCAATGTAATGTGTAACCGAACAAATAATTAAAGGGGGTTTCTGGGACTTTAACATTGATAGTCCATCCTTAGGATAGGTCATCAATGTCTGATCGGTTGGGGATGTGACACCCGGCAGACCCGTCGATCAACAACAGATGAAACTTCTCAGTTACGGAGCTGAACAGCTCCATGGAGTCCATGTGGCCGCGGCCGGGTACTGCACATCTGCCTCCTGTTCAAATCAATAGGGGGGATATGCAATACCCGGCCGCTATTCCGTGAATGGATCTGTGCAGCTCCGTAAGTGAGCAGTTCTGGCCACCACTAACACTGGGAACAGATAGATGATCAATGTTAAAGTCCCAGACAACCACTTAAATGTAAAAGTGTCCATGGTTAATTAGAATATTAATACCCCCACCCCCTACGACAAATGGCTTAGCTATAAGAGCATACAATCTGCCTCTGAAATATCATAGATAAAAGGTTTCATAAAATAATTTAAAGCTATGGGTCTGTAGCTTAAAAGTATGCATTTACCTAAAGCTGGAGAAGAAGCAAGATCTTGCTCACCTCATCCCCCACAAGTTAAAACTTTGGATTACATGCCAGTCCAATTTGTACAGAAAATATCCCATGTAAGCAGTAGGAGTATGCAGTTTATCTTTATCAGCATTCTGCCAGCCCTATAGGTACTGGAATTTCTTTCCCCTCCATTCCCAGCATGCATTGTGTCTGCAAATGTCAGGTGACTGTCCTACCCTGTACTGAAAGTGACCTGTTTGTTAGGTCTGCATCCAATCTGACAGGCAGAAGAGCTGGAGAAGAGAAACAAAGCACCTCCACCACTTCCTGTAATCTATCTCATTGTCTCTGCTGATACAGATTACACTTGACAACAGGCAGTAGACAGAAAGTAAACAGAATGAAACACTTAGTAGCTGGCAGATTGGAGTGATGGGGGGGCACAAATAGAAACATTAGAGCCACATGTGCTTCTCTCCTCTTCCTGTAAAAGGCAGAGGCCCAACCTTTAGTTATAAATATTAGTGAAGCTGTATGATCGCCTCTTTTACTACATATTTAAAAGGATATTCTAGTCTGAAATGTGGCGCCTATCTACTATGTAGGTCATACATTTAAAATCAATGTGGGGGGACCAACTGCTGTTAGTGGGACCCCCATCCATTGCTAGGGAGCAAGCAAGTGTAGAAAACCCATCAATATAACAGAAGGGAAGTTGTTTTTTAGGGAGGAATCAGCTAAAATTTCCTCTAACCCAATGTGAAGGACTAATCATCAATTGTCGGAAATGTTTCAATGCAGTTATTGCTGCACAAACAGGGTTACACCAGATACTGAAAGCAAAGGTTCATATACTTTTACCACTCACAGACATGTGAGAGTGAATCATGTAACTCAGTAAGATAAAAAATGAAGGAGTTTGAAATTTTTGGTTTATTTGTCTGATTTGGTTCTCTTTATCTACTTTTAGGACTTAAGATTCTGCAGAAATCTAAATTTCCAGTGCTATGATGAGAAGTTTGCATGTAGGACAAGTTTGCGTGCTGCTACTCCACACAGGTTAAGCGCACCGACACGCCCCCACTGCACTTCCTGGCTAATTTGCATATGGATTCAAAGCTAAATTACTCAGCTCTGGCACATTGGATTGTTACAAAATAGGTATCATTTTTATTGTAGGCGTGTCACTAGTTTGAGTAGTAGGGGGAATATTTGGATGGGACAAAGGTACACAGATAGGGCAGTACCGTAAGGAACAACATGCTCTTGATGGCGATCTTAGCGCTCACCTGTAAGGGTTGTGTGAGGAAACAACACCTGTAGAAGCCAGATGTGCCAGAGCTACAGCCTCATGGCTGAAGGAGAACATTGTCCAGATAACAGATTGGCAATGCAAAGATTATCACAGTGTGTGGGCTGCCTTCACAGAAAGGATGAAATCTGGAGAGTACAGGCAGGGTTTTTTAATTCACACTAACGCGTTTCGGTGCCTCTCAGGCTAAAAAAAGTTTGAGTAGTAATATTGTTCTGATATATTCTCTTTAGAAACTAGCATACCTTACTGAAAGCACTTAGGATCCACTTATGAGAAAAGTAGGGTGAAGCTTTATGGGTTCCAGACCATTTGCTTTTTGGCCCTCCTTATAATCCGGCCGTGGTACCGTTATATAATGTACTTACCGTAATATTTATGCAATCCCCTAATATATTTAAAGGTATAAAAAAGCCAATTGCTTGACTTTAATTTCAAAAGTTTAAGAAGTGTAGAGAAGGTATCAAATAGGTTTTCCTTCCTGTCTAGAAATATCGTTAGTTCCATTAAGTTTCCAAAATTTCCATGTGACTGCTCCCGGTACTTGTTATATAAAGGAGCTCGCATCTTAGGTTTGGCTGTCCTTTAGATCTTAGTCATTTTTCTACAACAATGTCAGATGTGATTGATGTGGACACAATTGTCCCCGCAGTAATGTGTCTGGGACCTTATCTGCAATGTTTTATGTCTAGATTTTGGTCAAAGCCAATGACCACAAAAGTATAAGCAAATTAAGGAAAGCGAAGTTACAAAGGTCAAATGACCACAACGCGATCAACATCCAAAGAGGCTACAAATCAAAGTCAATTACCTTTTCCAAATAGATTCCTACAAAGTTTTACAATCCAAAAGTTATTTAATTATTGAATGATTGGTAACCCTTTCTTGGCTGAATGAAATATGCAGAAATTTATCATCGAACCTCGCTGATAGGAGACTATGGCCGGGAATCCCATTAAAGCATCTCATTAGGTTGCGCTCCACTAGAATTGTGCAGAAACTCATCCAGAATCCCTGTACACATGACTAAATGCAAAGCTTATTAGTATTGAGGGAGATTTTGACATTTATGAGGAAAATGAAAACTATTGCAAGACAAGATTTATTTGTATCTGACAATTTAGAAAAGGAGCAGAATACTTACTGGCTTTACCGAGCAAAAGGCTTATGTATGACAGCATCTTCTAGCCATGGATAGTTGTTCTTAAGGAGACCGTACACATTTGCCAGTGAAAGACATTGATGTAGGGGAGTTTAATGAGTATATGGTTGTCCCAACTCTTCCGTAATGGCAGATATGAGTGAAAAGACAGATCAGTCATACTGAATTTCAACATGCCTGATCCCCTTTTTGCTGTTAGATGAGTCTTTCCCTCTGCCAACGAACCTTGGATTCCTGTTTGCTATGTACACCATGAAATACCTGCCAACTTTAGCAAACTCCGGTCTGGTAGGACTGCTGATCAAGGGTTATGGGGTGTGCTATTGATAGTTACACCCCTTTTTTTCAGGACATGCCCCCTGCACACCCCATTTTCCTGCCATCTGAATGTTCATTTGGATGTCAGAAATCTTATGAAGAGTCGAGGTATTTTGGTGTCACGCACTGGAAAACTTTTTAAAACAGTTTACTGGAAAGTGGAGGAGCCACTAAAAATTGCAAACTCTTCTGGGAATTAGGTTGGTCACCCCTTTTCTATTCCATGGAACCTCTCAGAACTTCTGGCAAGTATGATTTATAGTGCATTGGCATTTTAAGTGGTTATAAAGAATATAACAAATATAAGTAGACATTTTTCTTAGTCGGTGTGAATGGCATACATTTCCAGATATTTTGGTATTTGACATACGTTTGTTTAAAAGGGGTAATCCAGCAGATGAAAATGATTTTTAAAGGGCTCTGACATATAAAAAAATATATATAATAAGTAATACTCAAGAGCTCGGGCACATGGCCGAATTTTCGGTCCGATTGTGATCCGACAAAACATCAGCTCGCACTTGAACTGAAGTTATTCGATGGAACCATTCACGTGTCAAATCGGTGCTTGAGTTTCATCCAATACTCGGATGGCATTCGGCCATGCAAGTCAATACAGTAAGTACTTGGAAACCATCGGACTGCACTCAGATGACATGTGAGTGCAATCCGATTTCCAAGCACTGATAGATTGGAGAAGACGAAGACATTGTTTTCTTCATCTTCTCATCTGAGAGAATCGGATGACACTATGCTCACACTTTGATGAGAGTTTGATCACAGTGACATTTTATGCCATTCTTTCAGATAAAAGAATACTTGGTTGTCTGCCCCTAGCCTCATCCTCACCAATTTCTCAGCCTCAGACAGTGATTGGCTGAGCAGGCACTTCCTGCCATTTCCTGTGAGTCGAGACTCGAGTAGGAAGTAAAGACGAGCAGAGATCGGGTACAGAACGGAAGATGCGAGGGATTAGTAAGAGTAAAAATTGCTTCTTTTATTTTTCGAAAACCAATCCAAAGCTTTGAAATAATAATTTTTAACCAGTGGACAACCCCTCTAAGTCACCTGCCCAAATGTCATGTAGTCCTACCCCACTATTGTCTAATCAATCTGATAAAACCGATTCCCAAAAGTGAATATTCCAAGATTGTAAATTATCCCCTGCTGAGCCCTATTTTTGGGATAGGTAAGGGTCCCAGTAATCACCCTCAGCAATTAGTAAGTTATGCCATGTCTGAAATATTGCATTATATTATGGATGTGATCATAGGCTGTATACCACACAGTAAACACAGTAAAGAAAAGGTTAAATTAAATCACAAAAAAACAATAGCAGAATATTGTTTTCCATATCTTTAACCAACAATAATAAAAGTAATACCCAATAATAAATTCCAATAAATAAAGTGTCATTAAACAAAAATGCAAAAATGAAAATAAAGCTCAAAACCACAAGTTATTAAACATCAAAAGCCATGCCATGCAGTTTGAATCCCACAGAACAGGATGGGATAAAATAATGCCCATTTTCCAGGTTTTATTATTAGGTATTAGGACAGTTTCCCTTCATACTGACAGCAGATCTGAATTGGCATTGACGGATTCTCTGCTATTGGACATGTCATAGCAACAAAAAAGGGTTTTGTGTGTTCCCTGTCAAGACCTTAATCACTGTGTCACACAAGAGGAGCATTTGGTTAGGAAATGCATTTAAAGGCTTTCTGTCATTCACGAGTCTACTGTAAAGACATTTGTAGCGCATGTCTAGATACATGTAGCTGACAATGAGCGCGTCAGACGGTATCACAATCCTACCGATGCTCTGCCTCGATGCCGTTTTGATTACGTCCTTCACGTAGTGAGCGTGATAAGATTTTAGAAAGGCAGGATCAGTCAATATAACTGCCAGTCCGCAAAGATTCCACAGCAATATCCGCACTTGTCATAGGTAGAGGTGCTCGAATCTTTTAAAATTTGCATTCACCAGTTTCGAATAAATTTCAAAAAAATTGATATACCCAAAATCCAAACACAGAAAGCCTTCAATTTCACTAAAAATACATGGGCAACACTCCAAGTCCTCCTAGAACTGTATCCAAACACTTTCAAGCTTCTCAATTCAAACACAGCCTTAGTAATGTGTAAGTGACCGCTCCAAAGAAACTGATGATAAACCGGTAGTTACCAACAGTCTATTGAATAACAGAGTGAACTGAGTGATTTTTCATTTTTTTTTTGTTTTTTTAAATATAGTACAAAGATAATACCTCTTGGTCATTTGTGTCAAGGCAAACTGTTAAGTGCAGAACACTGACAGTGTTGCTGTCAGAGGTAACATCAAAAAGTAAAAATGTGTCAGCAGGTGGCAGTATAAGTGGAGCATATACAGTTATCAAATTAGACTAGTAAAGTAGACGTGCAATAAACAATCACAGTTAATTGCCTACTTTTTAAAACTTTTTTTAAATAAATTTTAAACACATTTACCAAGAAGAGCATAAAAAAATGCTAGGTAGATACATGTGCAAAAAGCAGGCATTTGTAACAGGGTGCTGTATCGGTGTGGCATGTACAAATGTAAGACTTGCCTTGTAAAAATTTGCAAATAAAATTATTTGCAATGTGCACATTGTGAGATTCACAGTTAATTTATTGACCTACAAAAAGTTCTCCACCAATAAGAGGTTGTACTTTTTCAATCCTTCCTCTAAGGTAAACGACAGTAAAATAATGCATAAATCACTGGGGAAAAAGTTAGGAAAAAAGAGCAGAGGGAAACAAAAGAAACAAATATTAATGTTTACTAGACAATAAATAATCACAAAAAATGATGTACAATATAAGGTTGGAAAGAGGTTAGACTAAAAACATAAATAGGGAGTAAGGTAAATGTGACGCCATAAAGGGGTCACATGCGCCCTATAATAGAAGACAAAAAATGGTTCCCTACACCTGTGCTCTATGCCTCCTGACGAAGCCCGGTGAGGTGAAACGAGCATCGAGGTGCCTGTGCATCCTCTTCTGTGCTCCCTCCACTCATTTCATGCACCTAATGTGCTCCTAATTGGTAACAGCCACCGTATGTAAAATATAAAGATATAATAATGTCAACATATGCATAATCATCTACAACACACAATGTAGTCAATATGAGGTTAATAGCATGTGGTAAATTAAAATTAGTATAGCACAGTATGCAAAAAAAGATAATATAATTGTGTCTGAAATAATGTGACTAACATACAAGAATGAAGGCCATCAAAAGGCTCATATATTACAAAAAGCAGAACCCATGAATAGATTGGCCCAATGGAGAATAAAGTAAACAGGGGAAAAAGGCCCACGGGTATCACCAATAGATCTGGGGCTTCATCAGGGGGAAAAATGGCACAATTTTCCACTGATGAAGCCACAACTCTAGTAGCAATATGTGTGGTGTTTTACCTCTGTTTATTTTATTACTTTATAGGTTGCCACAATATTCTCCATTTGGTCTACTCTACAACTACTTTGACTGTGCTGGTTGTATGTTATGTGCTAATTTTTAGTGCTTCTGTATACATATTATTTAATGGTTCTTATTAAATTCAATTGTTTAGACTAGAATTTACCTTTTTGGCATACTGTATAATTGTAGTATTTATTATACAGCCCTTTATACCTCTTGGCTGGATATTACCTATTTAAAGCAGTTATAGATAGGGGTGACAAAAAGCCTTATTTCCATTTTTTTGGCTGATTATTTTGTCCATACGTTTTTAAATGTTTATTATTGTATGTTTTTGGCTTATGTGTCAGTAAAATATTGATATTAGTAGGTGATCTCTTGGTATTACATACCTCATTTCTCTTTGTATATTGCACTTCTTTTGGTATGTTCAGTGTGGATACCTCTTTATTGTGTGGCGCTTTCCTTGTTGTTGAGACATGGTACATGAAATGTGGGATGGGAGCACAGAATGGCATGCACAGGCACCTCGAAGCGCGTTTCACCACACGGCTTCGTCAGGAGATGTGAAGCACAGCTATAGAGTACTCTTTTTTGCCTATTATAGGGAGTATGTGTCCCTTTTATGATTTTTTTTCTCATTTTTTTCCTGGTGGCTTATTTTGCTGTCATTTACCTTAGAGGAAGGATTGAAAAACTCTTTTCAGTTGCGGTTATCTGTATCTGTGGGGTATTTTCTTTTGCAATTTTTAAAAATTGTTTATTTCCTTCCTCCCTTCACAAAAAGGATTTTTCAAAAAATGCAACAACAACAAAAAAAACTCAGTACAGTCACTTGTGACAAACAAATACACCATCTGACACGGATTTAAAAAAAAAATCTGTGAAAATATTGTGCTGTCTTGCTGCTGTTTTCTAGTGCATTAAGAATCAAGCAAAAAATAACTGTAATTCAAATGCAGCAGGGCAGATGACAGCAACACCACATCACTGATAAATCACACTGAGACAGGCACCTTTCCTTTCATTCTGACCCCCTATCAATTGAATCTCTGTTTTACTCACAAACTATTACACTCATCTTCTTCACTACTGCAGTTGAACAACTGTCTAGAGTATTTGTCCAATGCTTTAGGGCTTTTTTTCTTTATCCCTTATCTTGAAATGTGAGCCCTGATATCCTCTCACTGTCGTAAATCAATCTAAAATGATTGCTGCATTCCCTGCCTCGGCTTTTATATAGGCTATGATTGACTGCGCTATATAATGTGAAAGTTGTATTATGAGAAAATCTCTGTGGTCAAAGCTGAGCTCATATGTGAGCCATCTCCCACTCATGCACTTTTCTGTAATGTGTATAAATGTGGCCGATTTGTGTCGATTCAATTGCAAATTGATTGAATTTGCTGAGACCTGCCGATTTCTTAAAATTTGATTCCATCATCTCTACTAATTACTTTTAGACTTTATAGTATGTATGTAAAAATCTTATTTCTTTTGTACTCAATGCAGTCCAGAATATGGCAGAGAAAAGAAATATCTACCTGACATTTGGTTTCATGAAAGAAAAGATTTACTTATTGCAGAAAGAGAAAAAATAAATTAATTCATGTGAAACCCAATGCAAGATATATTTCTATGGTAGAATATGAAAATTAGTTCTCCATTGCAAGCTATATATTAAACACAGAAATCAATTAATTCTGCACCGGACATGCAAAATACCCTTAATTTCCCTTTATGACCTCTTGCTAAAAAGTGAGAATTTCCTTTGCAGATTTATGACCATATCACAGTTTAGCTAAACTTTGATATGGTGTCCAGTCATACAGTAAATCAAAAAAGAGGAGTGAAGAAAAAGTTTAAAAATGTTCTGTCTACGGAGGACTCGCGTAAAATAGGTGTTGGCTAAATGATTTTTTGTCTGACAGCTATCCATCTTGCATGAGAGGCTTAATGTATATATATTACAAGGACAACCCAATGATTACAAACGTGTAATACTTGTTTTGTCCTCGAGGGCCACTGTAGGGAAAATGAAGACTTGCTGATCGACAAAAATCCAAGCAGAACACCTCATCACCATGTCATCATTGGAGGACCCTTTGAACAAAAGGGATTGCCAAACTTGGACAAACTGGCTACTATTGCCAAATAATACAGTACAAAAACATTTTTAAACATATTTTCATTTTTCCCGAAATACCCAATATATTTAAAATAAATTTTATATATATATATATATATATATATATATATATATATATATATATATATATATATATATATATATATATATATATATATCCTGTACGTAAGTAACATGAAGCTCAGTGATGATGATTAAGCAGGTGCCATTCTGTTCGAGATTGATTCTGTCCATGTGATTTATGCAACTCTCTACACAGAGCAATTAATACTGATGATTTTTTTTTAGAACTTTAGTCAATGAATATCACCTCCATAATAGATTTCAGTTATTTTTACCATACAATGAGCGTCTGATAGGATTGTGTATTCCTCTTGTATTGAAGTCTACATTACATTCTGGCAGCATTAATCTACAGCTCTGCATTCTCCTCGTGTCCTAACCTGCCTCTGAAATGCCACGTATACAGGTTATAGATCTGACACAGTGATCTATTAAAAAGTTACATTTGACTATACTCAATGAAAAATGCAATGATTAAATACTATCATTTCAGCATGCCGAATGATCCATTAGAATAATGATTTCTAGACATATTAAAATCTAAAAGCTTCAAATCTGCTTCCCTGCAAAGTTAATATGTTGATTAATCACCTGCAAGAAGAGTCATTTTTATTTAATTAAGAAAATCAGATTTTTTTTTTTCCTTTCATTTTTTTTGCTAAGACCTTCAATGAAATGCTGATTGTCAGGCTAGAACAAGGATTAGCTAAGCTGTGGTTCTGTTATTGTGGAATTGGAAGACCCAGAATGGCCTCCGAGCTATAAAAAATGGTGACTACGATGCGACTTGTAGTTCTGATGTAATCAAAGTGCCTCCCATTCTGTCGAGCATTGTCTCCAACGGTATTCTTGTCGTAAGGCAATGCAAATACAACCGTACTCTGCGTGCGCTACGGAATATGTGAACATTGGATGTATAAATTTTGAACTGCATTTCTGCTCTACAGACTATGGGGCGATACATTAAAGGGACACTGTCACCTGAATTTGGAGGGAACAATCTTCAGCCATGGAGGCGGGGTTTTTGGGTGTTTGATTCACCCTTTCCTTACCCGCCGGCTGCATGCTGGCTGCAATATTGGATTGAAGTTCATTCTCTGTCCTCCGTAGTACATGCCTGCACAAGGCAATCTTGCCTTGCGCAGGCGTGTCCTATGGTGGAGGACAGAGAATGAACTTCAATCCAATATTGCAGCCAGCATGCAGCCAGCGGGTAAGGAAAGGGTGAATCAAATACCCAAAAACCCCGCCTCCATGGCTAAAGATTGTTCCCTCCAAATTCAGGTGACAGTGTCCCTTTAAGATTGACGCAATGCACGCCAGGCTTAATGAAGCAAACTGATCTGATTCTTGCACCGCCACCAGAAGTGTACGCCTTATGAGGAATTTGATGCTTGAGCATGACCATGCCTTGTCCATGTCCCGCCGATACTGGGGTAGGGTAAATGGAAAAATTTGCAATATTTTTGTGCAACTGTATGTTGTGCCAAAATATTGCGACTTAGTAAAGGTGTTTACACCAGAAGCACCTTAATGAATTGGCCCCTAGAACTATACATTTGAGGTTCTTGATACACACTTGATCAAATTGTTTGAGCCCGTCTGCCTGCGACAAGGAGACCTCTGTAAATGGGAGCTTTCACTATCAGACTTATCTTTCCTAAGCCTGGGGCATGGAAAAATCTTGCTCCATCACATAATGCCTCTTTGGTGGATACCCTCACATGCAATTTTTTGCATCAGGTCACAATTAACAGAGCGAATCTTCTGAATTGAAATTTCGGAAATTCACTCAAATTCGGACAAGAAATTCGATTTGCATCTACTTTATTTAACCCAAATTATCATTAACCCCTTTCTGACCTCGGACGGGATAGTACGTCTGAGGTCAGAAGCCCCGCTTTGATGCGGGCTCCGGCAGTGAGCCCGCATCAAAGCCGGGACATGTCAGCTGTTTTGAACAGCTGACATGTGCCCGTAATAGGCGTGGGCAGAATCGCGATCTGCCCGCACCTATTAACTAGTTAAATGCCGCTGTCAAATGCAGACAGCGGCATTTAACTACCGCATCCAGCCGGGCGGCCGGAAATGACGGCATCGCTGACCCCCGTGACATGATCGGAGGTCGGCGATGCTTGTACATTGTAACCATAGAGGTCCTTGAGACCTCTATGGTTACTGATCGCCGGTAGCTGTGAGCGCCACCCTGTGGTCGGCGCTCACAGCACACCTGATTTTCTGCTACATAGCAGCGAACATCAGATCGCTGCTATGTAGCAGAGCCGATCGTGCTGTGCTTGCTTCTAGCCTCCCAGGGAGGCTATTGAAGCATGGCAAAAGTAAAAAAAAAAAGTTAAAAA
Source organism: Ranitomeya imitator (assembly GCF_032444005.1). Classification (NCBI taxonomy): domain Eukaryota; kingdom Metazoa; phylum Chordata; class Amphibia; order Anura; family Dendrobatidae; genus Ranitomeya; species Ranitomeya imitator. The sequence goes on from NC_091288.1 coordinate 30,324,696, forward strand.
AAATGTGGAAAAAAAAATATATAAAAGTTTAAAATCACCCCCCTTTTGCCCCAATCAAAATAAATCAACAAAAAAAAAATCAAATCTACACATATTTGGTATCACCGCGTTCAGAATCGCCCGATCTATCAATTAAAAAAAGCATTAACCTGATCGCTAAACGGCGTAGCGAGAAAAAAATTTGAAAAGCCAGAATTACGTTTTTTTGGTCGCCGCAACATTGCATTAAAATGCAATAACGGGCGATCAAAACAACGTATCTGCACCAAAATGCTATCATTAAAAACGTCATCTCGGCACACAAAAAATAAGCCCCCAACCGACCCCAGATCATGAAAAATGGAGACGCTGTGAGTATCGGAAAATGGCGCAAATTTATTTTTTTTTTTTAGCAAAGTTTGGAATTTTTTTTCACCACTTAGGTAAAAAATAACGTAGTCATGTTAGGTGTCTATGAACTCGTACTGACCTGGAGAATCACAATGTCAGGTCAGTTTTAGCATTTAGTGAACCTAGCAAAAAAGCCAAACAAAAAACAAGTGTGGGCAGGGCCGTATTTGCCACTAGGCACGCGAGGGCACGTGCCAAGGGCGGCGACATTGCGGGGGGCGGCACCTGAGCAAGGTGTGTTTTTTTTTTGTTTTTTTTATAAGTCCCGGCCCGGGTCAAAAACACGACCGACGGCCCCGCCGACCCCCCCCCCCCCGCCTCCGAGTCCCCCCGCCTCCGATTCCGCCCACCTCCAAGTCTCCGAGTCCCCCCGCCTCTGAGTCCCACCCACCCTCCTTGAAGACGATACTCACCTGCTCCAGCGATGCCTGGTCTCAGCGTCTGTAGCGCGTCCTGGGTGAGCGGTCATGTGGTACCGCTAATTAAGGTCATGAATATGCGCATATTCATGACCTTAATTAGCGGTACCACATGACCGCTCACCCAGGAAGAAGGCGCTGCGGCGGGACAGAGCCGGAGGGATGTCGGCGCGGCGTGTGGGACAGGCAGCTGACAGGTGAGTATGAGGGACGCGGGGCGGGGGGAGGATGGTAAGCCACCCGCGCCATGCAAGATGGCCCGGGAGAAGGAGCGGGGGAGGGGGTGGAGAGATGAGCCATGCATAGGGAGGGGGGGAAATTATGAGCGCCATCAGCCATGCATAGGGAGGGAGGGAATTACGAGCGCCATCAGCCATGCATAGGGAGGGAGAGGGGGGGAATTGTGAGCCATCAGCCATGCATAGGGAGGGGGGGGAATTATGAGCGCCATCAGCCAGGCATAGGGAGGGAGGGGCGGGGAATTATGAGCGCCATCAGCCATGCATAGGGAGGGGGGGGATTATGAGCGCCATCAGCCATGCATAGGGGGGGAAATTATGAGCGCCATCAGCCATGCATAGGGAGGGGGGGGGAGGAATTGTGAGCCATCAGCCATGCATACAGGGGGGGGGAATTATGAGCCATCAGCCATGCATAGGGAGGGGGGGGAATTATGAGCCATCAGCCATGCATACAGGGGGGAGGGGGGAATTATGAGCCATCAGCCATGCATACAGGGGGGGGAATTATGAGCCATCAGCCATGCATACAGGGGGGGAATTATGAGCCATCAGCCATGCATACAGGGGGGGAATTATGAGCCATGCATACAGGAAGAGGGGGGGGATATGAGCCATGGCCATTATACAATATAGAGCATCATGTGTAGTCATTATACAGTATTGAGCATCATGTGGGGCCATTATAAAGTATGGAGCATCATGTGTGGTCATTATACAGTATTGAGCAACATGTGGGGCCATTATAAAGTATGGAGCATCATGTGAGGTCATTATACAGTATGGAGCATCATGTGCGGATATTATACAGTATGGAGCACTGTGCGGTCATTATACAGTATTGAGCATCATGTGAGGTCATTATACAGTGTGGAGCATCATGTGCGGTCATTATACAGTATTGAGCATCATGTGCGGCCATTATACAGTATGGAGTTTCATGTGCGGTCATTATACAGTATTGAGCATCATGTATGGCTATTATACAGTATTGAATATCATGTGTGGTCATTATACAGTATTGAGCATCATGTATGGCCATTATACAGTATTGAGTATCATGTGTGGTCATTATACAGTATGGAGCATCATGTGGGGTCATTATACAGTATGGATCATCATGTGTGACCATTATACAGTATGGAGCATCATGTGAGACCATTATACATTATGGAGCATCATGTGGGGCCATTATACAGTATGGAGTATCATGTGTGGCCATTATACAGTATGGAGCATCATGTGCGGTCATTATACAGTATTGAGCATCATGTGGGGCCATTATAAAGTGTGGAGCATCATGTATGGCCATTATACAGTATTGAGTATCATGTGTGGTCATTATACATTATGGAGCATCATGTGGGACCATTATACAGTATGGAGCATCATGTGGGGCCATTATACAGTATGGAGCATCATGTAGGGCCATTATACAGTATGTGGAGCACTGTGTAGCTATTATACAGTATGGAGCACTGCGTGGCCATATTTTTTTGGTTTTAATTATTGTATATGAAACAGTGTGATCAGCAGTACTGAATGGGTGTGGTTGGGACTTGGATATGGGTGTGATTAGTTGTGAAATGGGTGTGGTCAGAGGCGTGGCCCAAAATTTGCCGCGGCGCACTACGTGCGCCGCAACCTTTACACCTTTTTCCCTTCTTCAAAAGTTTGGAGGTATGGTACCGCATTTCCCAGATCACAGCAAGTACCGCAAATCCCATAGGGAATGAATGAAACCAAACGCAGTGTTGCCGTAAGTGATCCGTTACGTGGCAGATGCAGAAAAACTGCCCCGATCTACTGCAAAAGGCGACTTTCAAAACAGCGATTCTTGCCAAAGTCACTGCCGATAGTGTCATACTCACCAATGGGGGAGGCAGCACTAAAAGTGCCTAGGGAAGCAGAAACTCTAAATACGGCCCTGAGTGTGGGACTGCACTTTTTTTGCAATTTCACTGCACTTGGAATTTTTTTCCCGTTTTCTAGTACACGACATGCTAAAACCAATGATGTCATTCAAAAGTACAACTCGTCCCGCAAAAAATAAGCCCTCACATGGCCAAATTGACGGAAAAATAAAAAAGTTATGGCTATGGGAAGGAGAGGAGTGAAAAACGAACACGGAAAAACAAAAATCCCAAGGTCATGATGGGGTTAAAAGATATTTATTAAGCATTGAGGTCTCTCCAGACCCCAAAGGATAATAAATGACATGATCAGGGCGCAATGCAAATCTTAGCCGTCAAAGACGAGGATGCTATCAAGTCGGTGTGGGATGTGCCGGAGGTGTTTGAGTCAGTGCCGAATAACGAAAGAAAAAGGAGGGCCGTACAGGCGAAAGGCGAAGGGAAAACAAAACTATTAATTTTTAAACCACTCTCTAGTAGTAAAAAGAGACCAGCATATTCAGCACATGAAGAATGCAAGAACAAAAAAGTTACTTTATTCAAAAGTCATTTTTTTTCTAAACGATTTTTATCTAGTTTGATCTCTATTCCCAGTTTTACCACCAGTGTGGCAATGGTTTTTCTCGTATGCAAAAATAAATTTACAAAAATTAAGGAAAAAAAAACAAACAAAAAAAACAATGGAGGTCTACACAAAAAAACACCATCAATCAGCAGAAAAATCATCAGCTGTAGTGCAGAATTATAAAAAGTGTGTTAGGGCTGGCGGAACGCACAGAGTATATTTAGATATTATTATTGGTCCGTTCGCAGCCCGGGGTCCACCATGCAGGAGACCAACCTGCTGCTAGCAAATGGTGGCACAATATGGCGGTATAGGCGAACTCTGTTACTTCACAGAGTCGAACAGAAGGGAAAACGCTGTGCCCTGTTAGCGTCACAGGGGTACAATCAGTGGTCAGGTAGTAGCAAACACACAAACACCTCCTCTCCGGTGGAGCCAGAATTCTAATGGCTTTACGCCAGCCCTGAATTCACCATACAAACTCCTCACCGGAGGTGCCGGTATTCTAGTGGCTTATTTCAGCGGGACCCTGACCACAAGCAGACAAGACCACTGAGTAGCTAAAGCTCATAACATAAGCTGATACTTCCTTGACGATGACGTCACCGCCCAGCGCCCGCTGTCAGATGAGCGGGAGCAGGAGCAGGAAGCACCGCTGGAACAAGGAGTTAGAGAGTTGAGTATTTATTTACTGTGTACTGGGGGCTGCCTTATTCTACAGTATCTGCCTATAGGGGAGGGAGTGCTGCCTTATTCTACAGGATCTGCCTATGGGGGGAGTGCTGCCTTATATACAGGATCTGCCTATAGGGGAGGGAGTGCTGCCTTATATACAGGATCTGCCTATAGGGGAGGGAGTGCTGCCTTATATACAGGATCTGCCTATAGGGGAGGGAGTGCTACCTTATATACAGGATCTGCCTATAGGGGAGAGTGCTGCCTTATTCTACAGGATCTGTCTATGGGGGGAGTGCTGCCTTATTCTACAGGATCTGCCTATGGGGGGGAGTGCTGCCTTATTCTGCAGGATCTGCCTATGAGGGGTGCTGCCTTATTCTACAGGATCTGCCTATGGGGGGGTGCTGCCTTATACTACAGGGTCTGCCTATGGGGGTGCTTTAAACTATAGGGTCTGCCTATAGGGGTGCTGCCTTGTGCTATATTGAGGACTATCTGGCACATTATACTATATGGCGGTTATCTATGGGGCCATCATACAGTGTGGGGATTACAGTGTTGGAGCCATCAAACAGTTTGAAGGCTACTAAGGGGTCAGTATACTGTGTGGGTGGTACTATACAGTTAGGGGGCATTATACTGTTTATAGGGGAGCTGTACGGGGGGAGACTTGAGACATTATTAAATGTAAAGTGGGCACTTATTGTAATAGGGGAGCTCAGGTTACTGTGACTATCAAAGAGGCACACAGAGGGCATTATTACTTTCTAGGGGGCAAAATGTGGGCTCTGTTTTCTAGGGCACTTGCACCCGGCATTACTATATTATAGAGGGGTGCTTTAGAATTTAGAGGGTACAGAGTAGGTGCAGTAATAGGGACACATACGGCAGCGGCTCAGTATCGGGGTATCAGGTGGAGTAATAGGGTCACATAGGGCAGCAGCAGCTCAGTATCGGGGTATCAGGTGGAGTTATAGGGTCACATACGGCAGCGGCTCAGTATTGGGGTATCAGGTGTAGTAATATGGACACATACGGCAGCAACGGCTCAGTATTGGGGTATCAGGTGTAGTAATATGGACACATACGGCAGCAACGGCTCAGTATTGGGGTATCAGCAGGATGAGGGGTTTGTGCAGGTTGGGAATAGATGGTGATGGCTGGAATGTGAGAAGTGAAACGTGTCTTTGTTGTTTTCTCAAGACGAGTTGTAGCTGGAAGAAGTTGTCATGTCGGTCTGGGCCAGATGGAAAAGACGGGAAAAGTGACGATTCCATCATAAAGAACGTCAATGGTAAGTCATTATCTATAACTGTGCTGTGATCTCTTATATGTTATGTAGGGCTGGTATCTACCACTGACCATATGGCGGTAATATCCATGTTGGTCGTTATATAGAGATTATCTTCAGTAACAGCGCGGCCATCTGCTGAGGTTCTCCTCCACTATTAGGGGGCATCATCAAGTTGTAATCAAGGTTACCTGGTTAGGGGCCCACTCAGAAGCTTCGCCCCCCCTGGACCAAAACCCTAGCTACGCCTCTGACTCCCGCCGATCAGCTGTTCTCAATGTCGGTGGCTGGTATTGCTCAGTTATGAAGCTGCACAGCTCAGTCAACTGTATAGTAGTCGCGGCCGGGTATTACATATCCTCTCCACTACCTGCTCAAATTAATATGGGGCGGAAGTGCAGTACCTGGCCGCGGCCACTATTCTGTTGACGGAGCTGTGCAGCTTCGTAACTGACTAATACCAGTCGTCAATGACTCCGAGAAGAGCTGATCGGCGGGATGTCAGGTGTCGCATCCCCACATGTAATATTTCAATGTATAAGAGAAGGTTTATAATTTTGTTATTTTACATACAACAAAATATCTGATGAAACACTGATGGTAGAAACTGACACATGCACCGAACACTAATGTAAATCTGATCCAAAATACTGATGAAAATCCGATTAAAAAAAAAAAAAATCAGATGAAAATCACTCCAGAAAAATCCCTGACGTTTCACTGAGGCCTCAAAATTATTATTCTCATAAAACATGTTTTTTACTTTCTCTTTATCCAAATTATTGAAATAAAGATAACAAAAAAAAATAAAAATAAAAATCTCAGACTATTTTTAGAATAGTTATTTCCGAGTGCCTGATTCTTCTACGCTAATTAATTAGAGTGGACTAATAGGAATTCAATTAATTGGAGATGGCAGTGCTTACTGTAACGGGATAATGTAACAATGGCAGGGGTCACTTATTGCAAAAAGTACGGATGTAACAAGAATTGCTACCCAACTAGTTACAATGTGCGCGGCCGGATAATGCACTTAAAACAATACTAATTAGCAGGCAAAGACAAAGGGTTTAAATTAAAGAATGAATGCTGGGCGCCTTGCTGGCGGCTTGTAAAACAGCATTAAGCCAAGGTAATCCTGTTTTTTAATTCTGACGCGATACGCAAAGTGCAAATGAACTGGATTCGAGGGGTCGAGTTCAACTTCTGAAGAAGTGTGATACATTCACCTGTGACAATTCTTTGCGGAATGATAAAGTAAAAGAGAGTCTCCAAAGGGGTTCTGCGCGACTCCATCGGGTCCCCGGAGATCAGGTGTCAAACTTGTCTATCAGATGCCTGAAAAGGGAAGAGAAAAGGATTACTCAGTGCTATTGTGAGACAGTTGTCATTGACTGATCAGGCCTTTTAAGCCAGCTTCCCCAGTCAATGAAACCACCTGAATGGATGAAAAGAGACAGCTCCTAACAAACAAGAGACTCTGGAATATTCATTGTGCATCTGTGAAGGAAAGATTAATGTATTAGAAATTAAAATGGGAGCGGGACGTATGATCTTGCTCTAACATTTGGCCAGACCTGTGTCACCCTCTGCCTATTGCCTGAAGTCGACAGACAATTCTGCCAGGGTAACGGGAGAATCATTAAGCATCCTCCTATTGTGCATGCTGAATAATAAAACTTTCCCCTATTCTCTGCCCGCAGCTGACAATGAATAATTCTGGAGCTATTTGCAATGTTAACAGCACCTATCTGGCCCATCCATTCCTTTACGATAAGGATGGAAATATGCATTTCAACAGCCTGTACCGATACAGATTCACATGCATTTCAAAGGACACCCGTCACTCAACAGAAGGACCTGTCAGTCTTTAATGTATGACGTTACCAGGAAAAGGACCAAAGCGATTATCAGTTCTTTCCTTTCTTTTTTTTTCGTTCACCCCCACCCTCACTTTTTTTTTCCTTCCAGCTTATAACACCGTTACATTGAGTGTGAACTGACAAGTGATTTACCGTCACGACAAAAATATGTTGCAACCAAGATGGAGGCCATTCTCTTTGGTTGCCGTCTTCTTTGAGCGTTACATCAGTGAAATAGAATATCGAAAGATCTGATCTTGGTCACCACCGAATGTCATTACGTGGTGCGTTAATAAGCATTTAATCGGCTGAAAGGTGACAGTGATAAAAGTGGATTCTTGACATCATAATCACGGAGAAGAAACATGAAGAATTAAAGAGGACAATAAGGACTGTCTAGTTGGTTACTGAAAATAAAGCTTTTCTTGTTTAGCGGTGGGTATATATGGCAGCATCAGTCATATTTAAAGTGAACCGGTCATGTAAAAATAACACTATTAACCTCCAGATATTGGGGTAGTCTGCAAGTTAATAGCGTTCTTATATTGTGCAGCCACCACTCTGAGAGCCCCACTTCCGGGAGGAAATTAACTTTATTCCTACCGGCAGCCTCGGGCTTCCAGTCATAAGGGTGTGGCCAGCACCACACCACTCACTATGCACTGAGAGGTGATTGAAGCCGTGTCGGCTGTTCCCTTATGACTGGAGGCAGCTGGGAGGAATAAAGTTAATTTCCTACTGGCAGTGGGGCTCTCAGAGTGTCTCCAAATTCAGGTATATTTCAATATGATCATGCATCTATAGGATGTGCCACAAAAACAAGTCTTAACCCATGGAGGCAACACATCGTAACTTACTGGACCTCCTGGTAGTGTCTTGGTGCCAGATATCACAGGACACCTTTAGCGGTCTTGTGGAATCAAAGAGTACATAATATTAGACCCCACTTCCCTCTGCACTGCACCACTACCTACAGTACGAGGGACCCTTTACCTACTCAATCATACACTATAAGGCTTTTACAAACTAACTCTGATGTGCATTGTAATAAACAATATAGTTTCTGAACCAGAAACAAAATGCCAAATGTAAGACCCTGTTCCCATAAATGTCATTGGGATCCACTGGAGTTACCATCTGCAAGAATAATCCAGTCTGCTGCACTATTTTTGCTGTAAAAAGTATCAAAAAGCCTAAAAGACTATTAAAATCAATTGTGTCTCTTAAGATTCAGTGCTACGGATCTGCCAAAGCTGTCATGGCTCCGTTATATGTAGAAGCTTTGGCTGTGGTTTAACTGGTGCCTAATTGGTAGATTTTGGGGTAAAGCCATAAAATAATAAACAATACACAGTGGAATTATAATAAACAAATAACCAACCAATGAGTAAAGAGGCCTCAAGTAAAGAAAGAAAACTCATCAGTGCCACCCTTCGGAGGTTAGCTGCCGTATAAATCATTTTCCAACTTTGACTTATAATGAATTACCTTCAGAATGTGACAGTAGCGGACTCAGCTCTAATAAAGAAAACTAATTTGCATACATTTTCCCATGAATCTGGTATTATATCTGATAGTATCCCTTATCATATCGCATCGCTCGCTAAAGGATGGGACAATGACTTATAAGGAACCTACCTAAAAAGGGTAGAACTGGTAACATTGTTGGATCTATCCAGTAAAGCTTGTGACAGCAACCTTCAGAGATTCATTAGTGACCATGTTGGTTATCATCCCACTTTTGGAAACAGAGATCACCAAGTACAAAATGAGATATACTGATATATTCCGGAAAATTGCAGTGATACATCAACCCTCCTCCTCCATTCCAGCTACAGAACTTTAAAAATAGCACAAAATAGTCTTTGAAGTTGGGTGACTACACGTTTGGCAGCTGAAATATTGGTTATGGTGGTTGTCACTAAGCGAAATAGAATTTCTAAAACCTAACAGAGGTTAGTCTATAATTTAAAGGGGTTCGGTCAGCAGGATTTCACCCACTTAACTATTTATTGTATATGTGCATGTAGCTTTTTCAAAAACAAGTCAAGCAATAGCTTTACATTGTCAGTCAATTCCTCGGTTACTGAAAAATTATCTTTTGTCTTGATATGCAAATAAGGCTGTAGATCTGAAGCCTCTGTCACTTCAGCTTTATTCCCCGCCCAGAGCTGCCTCCTCCTGCTTCACTTACAGCCTACATGCTTTGTGACATCAGGTAAAGAAGCTGTCAGTCAAGCAGGAGGTGGCACTGGGTGGGGAATAGAGCTGGAGTGACAGAGACTTCAGATCTACAAATAGCTCTTCAGCCTCATTTGCATATCAGTTCCAGGGCTGATTTCTCAGTAACAGAGGAACGGACTGGCCATGTAAAGGTATTGCTGGACTTGTCTTTGAAAGACCTACAAACGCATGTAAATAGTTTGGGGTGATAAATCCTGCTGACAGATTCTTTTTAAGGGGAAGAGATCATAAATATACTTTAAGATGTCCCTCTATAATTGTTATATATATATATATATATATATATATATATATATATATATATATATATATATATATATATATATATATATCATGCATTTTATACACTATCATTTTACATTTTACATGTGTGGTGAAAGGGTTACATGTATGCTAGTTGGACTTCATTATTCGGGATGTGTCTATCAATCTCCTCATTCTTCACATGTCAGCGGTTTACAATTTCTATAAAACACGGGGCTCTCACTACCCGCTATGAACACAGAACAGTCCTCCCTGATAGATGTGCAAATTTTCCAAGTTTTATATAACTATTTTGCTTTATAGTTTGCTGTAAAAAAAAAAAAGAGGGAAAAAACATTATATTATTTTTACAGGCCGCTGTTTTACACCTACTGAGGCTCCTGTGAAACAAAGTTAATCTCCTATAAACGTTTTTCCCTTTTAAAAAGACATATTTATGTTTTTCTGGGTGTGTATGTGTACATGGCTTTTTTATTGTGATTTGCATATAATCTAGCTAAAATAATAGTGTTGGTGATGCAAAAATCTATAACAAGATGCTTTGTTAGGATATAGAGAAGAGAAAATTGATGTGAATTCAAACAAACAATTTGCAATTCAATTCAAGTAAATTGCTTTAAAAAATACCGCCATTTTGCACAAAGCCGAAGATTCCATTATCCAGAAAAGGCTCACACAACCTCAGATGCAGCCACTAAAGGTTTCCTATAATACCTTGCACCTATCATATCAGATGGTATAGCACAAGCAATCAAGTGGGTCTATCAGATCTTTCACACTGTTATCATTATATTTACAAATAGAGATAACAGGGACTACAAGCACACAACCTGGAAAGTGAGAGCCATGATTGGGAGAACTGTTCTGGAAACTGCTGATGCTGGGTGCTGGGAGAATTGTTATTCTACAGGACTGATAAGACCCTTGTCAAGAGCTGAGAACCAGGGGAGAGAGGTGAACAGTTAACTGCTTCATAGAAGCCAATTGGCTGAAGAGAGCTGACTAGGATGTTAGGAGTTAACTCCTTTCCTGGAAAGTAACTACTTCTTCACACTTGGCCAGGCTTTTACACTATGTGACATAAAAACTCTCAGGAGAATAAAAGGAGATAGAAATAGCAAGTCAATTGCAAACTTGTTTATTTTCATGCTGTCTAACTAAAGCAACTTAATAACATGAGAATAACACTTTAAATAGCATCAAACACAATCCCTAATGATCCTTATAACTGGAACTTTAAATGCTACCATATTCTGAGAAAACCTCCAATATGGGGCATATCATGGAACAAGGCACATTTTTACAGATTCCCGTGGAATGAGAAGCAAAGCTTGCATGTTCCGTTACCATATTCTATAGGTGCCATATTATGGCCCCATACCTCCTGTACCAATACAGCCATATACACGAGTCTCAACTGTCACAAAAATAGTTGGAATGTTTTTCTTCATTTTTGTTTTCCTACTATATAAAATGAAGTACAATACGATGATCTTTTAGCATTGCTGGAATAGCGAAGCGACGCCACAACGGCCAACTGGCAGTGGTAAATAATTCTGGCTTAGCACGTTGCCATTTCTATTGGCTGCACTTGTACATGACTGGCAAAAGCAAGTACATTCTGTATCTCCGTAACAGTATAAAACAAAGTGTAATTGTACAACATGGAAAGGTGCAGGTGTTCTGGCCAGGATATACATGGCAGTAATGTTAAACGAACTTTTATTCAAAGTTTCTATAGGGCTTTGCTTCAACTTTGGGATGTAGTTAGAATCTTGAAATAAACTTTACCTACATATAATGAGCTAAGATCCAGAGAAAACGGAGCCAGCATGCTGGACAACATGGATTACAAATACATTTTCAATAAGCGTACGTTTTTGTTGTTCTTTATCTGCGACATCGGGAGGGCGTAAGGTTCTATTAACACCTAGTTGCACAATTTTTTATGAAAGCGGACGTTGTAAATCCACTAGCAATCAATTTGAAAACTTCCATGAAACAACAAGTCTACGCAATTTTGAGTTACATGCCCACTATGTTTTGGGCACAGGCATATGGTACGGTTTTTTCCAAGTGATTTTTTTTCTTGTTATCGCTTCTATCTCTTCGTTTTTTCATTGTGCCGAATTCTTCAAAATAGTGTACGCGGATTCATGAATTTTGTACAAAATCAAAAATACTCTTTTTTTTATGTTTTTTACCTTTTAAGAGAAAAAAGTTATATAATCCGTTAAATAGAGTACTGAAATCTAATATTTGCCAAAAACATTCCAGGAAAGAAGTGAAGTACAATTGTGCAAATTTTTTTTTCGAATTTTAGCAAGATGATGACTAGGTAGAAAAAATCTGGGGAAAAAAAAATCTGTCTGATAGGGCTTTGTTGCAGATTTTAGCTTTCAGCAGAGTCATCACCACTCATCATGAGAAAATGATGTTTACTTGGGACATACAGCAAACGTTATCTTTATCCCACAACATGGAGGATAAAGGGAAGAACTGACGCAATGAAAACTGGAGGCCATAAAGTAGACTACACAGATTCTAACAGTACAGAGTGCTCAATAAAGGCTGCCACGGCATAAGCCTGCGGCTGTTGTATACTCCAACAGGTTTGACTGCCAGGACTCTACTATTCTCTTTATATAAAGGGGTTGTACTCATATGCTTCTCAAAGCTGGACACATAAAAGGCTCATTTTTATTCCAGGATTATACAGCTGTTCTGAAACTGATTTTTAGAGTAAGTGTACTGGCCTCATTAGGTGTAAAGCATATTTAATGATGTTTTGCAGATAGTATTATGAAATTTGGTGACATATCCAATTTAAAGCGATTCTGCTTGGTCAGCAATAAGCAAGGAGAATGCGCATATACCCGCTTGTGGCAGTTGTTTACCATTTCCAACTTTCCTTTATCAGGGCATCTCAGATTTTCTAAAACATAAGGAAATATTAAATATTTAACATTATGTAAAAAAATTAAATATATCTGAAAAATCTTTAAAAAAAACATGGTGGGAACCCTTCTGCTAGCATTGTTGCCAGCAGTCTAAAAGTTTTCTCCGTTTGTCATCTTTCTGGTTGTAAAGAAGGGCGGAAAAATTACCCCACCATTGAGTACAGCATAGTGGAAAATAATTAGTAAATATGATGTATCACAAAGTTACAACATATCAGCACTGTATCGGTATTTTTATATTGGCACTCTGTAGAAATATTATTTTGGCGCTGTTTCAGAGTGTATAGCAGTGTTAGATGGCTAGCATCTTACATTATTATGCAAAAATGATCTATTACAGATCAAATTTGTGCTGAATTTTTAGGAATGCATTGAACCCAACAAACTTGAACAAATTCTCTTGTCTTTTGTCGTTTTATACATTGCAAAAGAATGCATCAGCCGTAGAAGGCTCACATTCTCTCGGGGGTAACCTGGAAGGTTTCACCATAATGTCTTGCAGCATACACTGCACACGGCATCGCACAGCTATGGGGGTCCTTCATAGCCTGTATAAAAGCAGAGCAGGGAAGGCAGCAGCCATTTAGGGGAGAATCTGGGTCATGAGAAAACAACAGAGCTCACAGCTTAGCAATATAGAATATAGGAGAGAAAAATATAGGAGAGAAATCCATTAAACAATGAATAAATTGTACAGATAGTGTATGACTGCACAGCAGCGAATAATCTTAGGCTGTTGGTTACCAACTTACCTCCAATTACCCTTTGTTTACCCAACCATATATGTGGAGGTTACTTCAACATTACTAAACCTGAGTGAAAGTGATTGGATACAGTCTTATTAGTGCACACATGACTTTTCAGGTGTAGCAATTCAAGCTTTATAGCAGTGATAAGGTGTACACACAGGCACTTGGTTCTGGTGCAAAATAGTCTTTGATTTATTAAATCATATAAACCTCCAAAAATAAACAAAAGGGCTTTTCTTCAGTCAAAATAAAACATCCAATAACGAAAGAAAACAGTCCTTTCAACGTAGGCAGAGTACAACGTACATGATTTTCCTTACAGCGTAAGTTACTCGCTGCAAGGGCTTCAGGCACGGTGTGGTCATCATTAGAGCTCACACTTCAAATCTGCTGCCTCAAACACACCTGAGCTAGTTCAGCTGCCTTTTGTAGGAACTGCAAACTCTGGACTGGAGTTGTGGGAGCGACCATTCCCACCCAAGCTCTTCTGGTTGTACCTAAAACCCAGGAACAAATTCTGGTCCCATTAAAAACTACTCAGCAACCTACTTTTTTTTTTTGCTGGAACATTCATTTTAAAGATTTACATCACCGAGGCTAGCCACCTCAGTGACATATCTCCAGTCCAGGACTTTACCATCTGCTCTTTTATACAGGACAACTAGAAGTTTTGCATACTTGCGAATCACAAGTCACATTTCTAAACAAATTCAGCAAAACTGAATTTCAAAAGATTTACTCACCTCTATTATTTACATATATGAACATGGTACCAGACCACAGAGGCATCACAGACAGTATCATCAAACCCAAAGACTTAAGCATTTCCTATGGATTTCTTTGCACACAGCACATGTGGACGGAATGCATGACCGAGTGAGTGTCTCTAGAAATATTTCAGGAATATACATTGGGTGACGATGAACCCAAAATGTCAGTCACCCAGTGTTTAAAACTTTATTATTAATTGGCTACTACATCCCGACTCCTTATGGATATGATCACCCCTGCAAACCAGTGAAAGGGTATGATGAAGAACTTGTAGGATAGTCATACATGCCCATTAATGATTGTAATTGTGTCTGTTGGGAAATGCAGCAGTTCCAACACTACAACTAATTATACATTCACTACATCTTAATTAGTCAATTACTGTTCCAAGAAATAACTATAGATTTTTGCAGGAATGGCAATCTATGTGTTCATTACACAGTACATTATAACATAGTCATAGTGACCAACACATCTCTGGTGATAACATTTCAAAATAACATTCAATGATTAAATGCATTTATAATACTGTTTTTTCTCATCCTTTTTTAATATATCTACAGATAATTATAAAAAAGAAAATATATACATATTTGTATCAAAATATTAAAAAGTACAATTGGGATTTATTTAATTTACACAGTTAACATTTGCTACAGACAATTAGAGAGGCAACTCTTCAAAGTTTTTCTATAGCTGTTTACGTACTTATGAATACTTATACTTGGACATCTTTGACATCTAAATGCATCCAAGCATCATTCATTAGTGGTCACTCCAAACAAGAAAGTAACTTCCATATTCTAAAGAATTCCATACACATTAGATAAAAATTGTCTGATGAACAATTGTTCATTGATGACCACAAACACATCTCAGACTACATTGGTCAATTTTGGATTTTTTTTTCTGCCAATGAAGCAACATGCCCAAACATTGGTTGTTCTATCATTGAAATAACTGGTTTATTGATAGTCCCAAAAACATGCCAGACTACTTTAGGCTGATATTGGATTTCTTTGCCGAAGATAAAACCAGTGATGACCCAACATGTCCAACCGGTATCATTTTTACCTTGTCCGGTTTGTCAAAAATTGAAACAAAACGATTGCTTCCACAAGTTTAGCCCAACCAGTTGAGGATTATTCGCTATGATCAAAGTAAAGTCTGCTATTTGATTTCAGTTTTATCTAAAATTTATGGGCTCCCTAAGATGATTGCGGAGACCAGTCTTAAGTACTGCTCCACATCTCCTAATAATGTCAAGCGGGCCAAGCTGCAGTACTCAGAAAAATAAACGGCACTGCACTGTTCCTGGACAATAGCAGCTAATTGCTGGTGGTGCCAAATGTTGGTCCACCACCGATCTCATATTGATGATGATTGGTCATCAGTACGTTAGTCCAGGATAACCCCTATGAGGGAGGACGTAGCTATGAAGGGTGCAGAAGTACCCATTGCACTTACAGCCCAACTCCTCTTCTTTAGAAGAAAACACTGGTTTTACAAATGCTACTTGAAAACTTTTGAGAAGGGTCGATAGGGTTATTCCATAGGTCAGAACACAAAGCAGTGCATGTCTCATCCATTTATATTACATACTTCCCCAATATGCTACATTCCAATCACAAATATTACATGTCCCCTTTTCAGCACACCCCAAAACGAATGCAGACCAAACATGAATAACCTCAAAGTCATAGGGCAGGGCACATCACCGAGCGTTCAAGGCTGTTCTCTGATCATACACACTGCTCAGTCCAGGTGATTGACGTCTCACTCAGCCTGTACATATACTACAGTGGTTTGCAATAAAGGTGTTCTCCAGTAAAAACAAGTTATTACCAATCAGATAGAGGAGACTTGAATCAATTGATGAACGGGGAACTGTTATCCCAGTTGAGGCATTTTTATCCCCATTTCAAAATAGAGTCGCAAGTCAGATGCCGGACCGCCACTCCATTAATTCTCTATAGAGCGGCTTTAAAAAGCCAAGCGTAGCGCAAGGCAGCCATATAGTGAGTGGATGGAGCAGTGGTTAAGCAGGAGAACTGCCACTCCATTCCGACAAGGATAAATGTTCCCTGTTCTGATGATCGGTATGGGTCCGGCAAATCGGTAGAAGTCAGACCCCCACTGATCAATAAGTTATCACCTATCCCCCTTCAGTAATAATGTCCCTGAATTAGCCAGTATAATATTCGCTATTCAGGCCCACATATAGTAATGATGTCCCTGATTCTGGCCACAATTCTTTCCTCCAATATAGTAATATGTCCTGTCTTCTGGCCCAGATATAGTAAAAATGTCCATTATTCTGGCCCCGATATGCTAATTCCCCCTCATACAGTGTACTGTCTCCCAATGTTGTCCCTATACAGAATAATGTCCCCCTTTTTGTTCCCCTTACCCAAACACTAAAAAACAGCAAAAACGTTGAATGTAAAAAGTTGGAAGCAGAGGAGTTCACAACTTCAGAGGTAAAGAAACACTGGCTACACTATCTGTGAATGGCAAAAGAGGAAGCCATCATTGACAGATGCTGCCCATCGTTTTGACAGACAGCTCTCGTCCCCATGTTATTCTATGGGGCGGCCATGCACATGTCCAATTTTTTCCTCGTACCGATTGTTTGTGCATTCTTGCTCTCATCAGCACCCTGCGATGCAATTGTAGGGTGTTGATGGGTTACTATAACAGTCACTGCCATCTTGGTCCTCCACTTCAGCTCAGCTTCAAAGGAAACTGCGATTTTCACTGTATATTGAAATACTATGGTAATGCAGTATAGAGGATAAGATGTATCAGGTGATTGCAGGTTCGAGTCCTCTGTGGGGATTAAAAAAAGTTTTAAAAAAATAACCATATTTTATATTGGGGAGTTCATAAGAGTACAATCTTTCAAAATGTATAATTAATTAACCTGATCGATAAACACGGTAAATAGACAAAGACAAAAGAAATCAGAAAGGTCAGAATTATGGGGTGAGCTTCTGTCACCATGCCTCCCTAAAAATGCAATAAACACAGATTATATATATATATAGCAATAAACACAGGGGGCGATCACCTTGCCATGGTTGATGGGCACACATGAATTGGTCAATTTATGCGCTAAGAATCTCCATCTTTAACTGTAAGTTTTATGAAAAAAAAATTTTGAAAAATTTTTTATGAAAAAATATTTTTGAGAAATGTATATTTGTCTGTGTTGTCACATGGCCGATTCATGTACATGTGCTGCTGTGATCTTTTTATATATATATATATAGAGAGAGAGAGAGAGATTTTATTATTATTTATTATTATAGCGCCATTTATTCCATGGCGCTTTACATGTAAGGAGGGGTATACATAATAAAAACAAGTACAATAATCTTGAACAATGCAAGTCATAACTGGTACAGGAGGAGAGATGACCCTGCCCGCGAGGGCTCACAATCTACACTATATATATATATATATATATATATATATATATATACAGTGGGGCAAAAAAGTATTTAGTCAGTCAGCAATAGTGCAAGTTCCACCACTTAAAAAGATGAGAGGCGTCTGTAATTTACATCATAGGTAGACCTCAACTATGGGAGACAAACTGAGAAAAAAAAATCCAGAAAATCACATTGTCTGTTTTTTTAACATTTTATTTGCATATTATGGTGGAAAATAAGTATTTGGTCAGAAACAAAATTTCATCTCAATACTTTGTAATATATCCTTTGTTGGCAATGACAGAGGTCAAACGTATTCTGTAAGTCTTCACAAGGTTGCCACACACTGTTGTTGGTATGTTGGCCCATTCCTCCATGCAGATCTCCTCTAGAGCAGTGATGTTTTTGGCTTTTCGCTTGGCAACACGGACTTTCAACTCCCTCCAAAGGTTTTCTATAGGGTTGAGATCTGGAGACTGGCTAGGCCACTCCAGGACCTTGAAATGCTTCTTACGAAGCCTCTCCTTCGTTGCCCTGGCGGTGTGCTTTGGATCATTGTCATGTTGAAAGACCCAGCCACGTTTCATCTTCAATGCCCTTGCTGATGGAAGGAGGTTTGCACTCAAAATCTCACGATACATGGCCCCATTCATTCTTTCATGTACCCGGATCAGTCGTCCTGGCCCCTTTGCAGAGAAACAGCCCCAAAGCATGATGTTTCCACCACCATGCTTTACAGTAGGTATGGTGTTTGATGGATGCAACTCAGTATTCTTTTTCCTCCAAAAACGACAAGTTGTGTTTCTACCAAACAGTCCCAGTTTGGTTTCATCAGACCATAGGACATTCTCCCAAAACTCCTCTGGATCATCCAAATGCTCTCTAGCAAACTTCTGACGGGCCCGGACATGTACTGGCTTAAGCAGTGGGACACGTCTGGCACTGCAGGATCTGAGTCCATGGTGGCGTAGTGTGTTACTTATGGTAGGCCTTGTTACATTGGTCCCAGCTCTCTGCAGTTCATTCACTAGGTCCCCCCGTGTGGTTCTGGGATTTTTGCTCACCGTTCTTGTGATCATTCTGACCCCACGGGGTGGGATTTTGCGTGGAGCCCCAGATCGAGGGAGATTATCAGTGGTCTTGTATGTCTTCCGTTTTCTAATTATTGCTCCCACTGTTGATTTCTTCACTCCAAGCTGGTTGGCTCTTGCAGATTCAGTCTTCCCAGCCTGGTGCAGGGCTACAATTTTGTTTCTGGTGTCCTTTGACAGCTCTTTGGTCTTCACCATAGTGGAGTTTGGAGTCAGACTGTTTGAGGGTGTGCACAGGTGTCTTTTTATACTGATAACAAGTTTAAACAGGTGCCATTACTACAGGTAATGAGTGGAGGAAAGAGGAGACTCTTAAAGAAGAAGTTACAGGTCTGTGAGAGCCAGAAATCTTGATTGTTTGTTTCTGACCAAATACTTATTTTCCACCATAATATGCAAAAAAAATGATAAAAAAACAGACAATGTGATTTTCTGGATTTTTTTTTCTCAGTTTGTCTCCCATAGTTGAGGTCTACCTATGATGTCAATTACAGACGCCTCTCATCTTTTTAAGTGGTGGAACTTGCACTATTGCTGACTGACTAAATACTTTTTTGCCCCACTGTATATATATATATACATACATACATACATACAAGGACATCACAGTGTCTCAGTGATTAGCACTGTTACTTTGCAGTGCCGGAGTCCTGGGTTCAAATTCCACCAAGGACAACATTTGCAAGTAGTTTGTATGCTCTCCCCGTGTTTGCGCGGGTTTCCTCCAGGTTCTCCAGTTTCCTCCCACATTCTGAAGACATATTGATAGGGAATTTGGAGTGTGAGCCCCAGTGGGGACAGCAGCGATAATATCTGTAAAGAGCTGCGAAATTAATGGCGCTATAATAATTAGTAAGCGAATGAAATAAATAAAAGTAAATGTATTCTAAATTGGTTTCAATAAAACCGTCAGCTCAATCAGCCGAAAAATAAAAATGCTACGGATCTTGGAAAAGGGCGACATATTTTTTTTTTTTTTTTTTTTACAAATGGTGGAATTTTTTCTCCACTTAAAAAAAGACATATTTGTTATCATTGTACTGACCTGGAAAATAAATTATATTTATTACAGAATGCACACCATAAAAAGAAGAAAACAAAACATAGTAGAATTGCATTTTTTTTTTCACAATTATACCACACTTGGACTTTTTTTTCCTGTTTTCCAGTACTTTGTATGGTAAACTAAATGGTGTAATTCAAAACGACAACTAATCTTGCAAAAAAACAAGACCTTAAACTGCTATGTCGATGCAAAGATATGAAAGTTATGGCTTTCTGAAGAAGGGTAGGAAAAAAAGAAAAATAAAAACCGAATATTGGTCTAATAACCTTCTCACTTATCTCGTCTGCATGATGAGAGCATTATACTGCCTCTGTACAAATCCCTAGTTAGACCGCACATGGAGTACTGTGTCCAGTTTTGGGCACCGGTGCTCAGGAAGGATATAATGGAACTAGAGAGAGTACAAAGGAGGGCAACAAAATTAATAAAGGGGATGGGAGAACTACAATACCCAGATAGATTAGCGAAATTAGGATTATTTAGTCTAGAAAAAAGACGACTGAGGGGCGATCTAATAACCATGTATAAGTATATAAGGGGACAATACAAATATCTCGCTGAGGATCTGTTTATACCAAGGAAGGTGACGGGCACAAGGGGGCATTCTTTGCGTCTGGAGGAGAGAAGGTTTTTCCACCAACATAGAAGAGGATTCTTTACTGTTAGGGCAGTGAGAATCTGGAATTGCTTGCCTGAGGAGGTGGTGATGGCGAACTCAGTCGAGGGGTTCAAGAGAGGCCTGGATGTCTTCCTGGAGCAGAACAATATTGTATCATACAATTATTAGGTTCTGTAGAAGGACGTAGATCTGGGTATTTATTATGATGGAATATAGGCTGAACTGGATGGACAAATGTCTTTTTTCGGCCTTACTAACTATGTTACTATGTTACTATGTTACTATGTCTCTAAAGACTAGACCGTTTGAGGATATGGAACTTGCTAAGTAACATCCTATAAAAGACTCCTTTTCAAGATCAATCCATTCCCACTGAATATAACATACTCACTAGTCCTTTCAACAGAGAGCATAGTGTGACCTCACATGGTATGAAATTGTTTTGGGCCTCTACTCCACCCCCAAATCATTCACATCAATCTTTTACAACAAAGAGCTAAAAGACAGCACCGGCTCAATCCTACTTATCTCTACCTGGAACATGGACTTACAAGTCATCTGGTGATAATCTGTTGCTGATAAAACAGTGAGTTTATCAAAACTACAACAACAGCCCAGTAAAGGTACCGTCACACATAACGATATCGTTAACGATATCGTTGCAACATCACGCTTTTGGTGATGTAGCAACGATCCCGCTAACGATCTCATCTCGTTATGTGTGACAGCGACCAACGATCAGGCCCCTGCTGGGAGATCGTTGGTCGCTGGGGAATGATCAGGACCATTTTTTGGTCGCTGATCACCCGCTGTCATCTCTGGATCGGCGTGTGTGACGCCAATCCAGCGATGTGTTCACTTGTAACCAGGGTAAATATTGGGTTACTAAGCGCAGGGCCGCGCTTAGTAACCCGATATTTACCCTGGTTACCATTGTAAAAGTTTAAAAAAAAAAAACACTACATACTCACATTCTGATGTCGGTCACATCCCCCGCCGGCGACCACTGTGTCAGCGCCGGCCGTAAAGCAGAGCACAGCGGTGACGTGCAGGGAAGCTCTCAGCAGCAGCGCGTACATTAGCAGCGCTCTTGCCGAAAGCAGTTTTAACCCTGTGGACGCCGGAGGGGGATGTGACAGACATGAATGTGAGTATGTACTGTTTTTTTTTTTTTGCTTTTACAATGGTAACTAGGGTAAATATTGGGTTACTAAGCGCGGTCCTGCGCTTAGTAACCCGATGTTTACCCTGGTTACCCGGGGACTTCGGCATCGTTGAAGACAGTTTCAACGATGCCGAAGTCTTTCCCCTGATCGTTGGTTGCTGGTGAGAGCTTTCTGTGTGACAGCTCCCCAGCGACCACACAACAACTTACCAACGATCACAGCCAGGTCGTATCGCTGGTCATGATCGTTGGTAAGTCGTTTAGTGTGAGGGTACCTTAAGTGACATCACTGGAATCAGTGTCTCTATATTATGCTGCTCTCAAATAAGGTGTCAAATCCTGGTGACAGATTCGCTTCAAACTCTTCACTGGGCACATCCCAAAATGTAAGATTTTTTTTCAGTAAGGCAAAATAAAAAATAAAAAAACAGAAACAAATTAAAAACAGAAACAAAACCAATGTGCCGAAAGAAGAATAAAAGTCTACGCTGAAATAATGAGACAAGAAATCACAGGAGAGATCTGTAAATATCCAAGGAAAACTTCCTTGAACTGATAGCAAACATGTGACCAACAAATGCAAAATATATATATATTACACACACATACACAAAGTGGCATTTAAAAGTTTAGAAGACACCCCCTGAGGAAGCGTAAGCGAAACGACGTAGGGGTTGAGGAAGTGCAGCTGTTCAGGTGTTTGCTGCAGGTGTCCTTGCTATAGAAACCATTTGAGGTGATGTACTAATGAAAATGATTGACAATATATATACCACTTTGGTAGAAGTTGTAATTTTTATACGTGGCATTATCCTTGGTCTATTGCGCAGCATCCATCCTACTTATAACGGTCTATATACTTTTCATCCATTGTTGTGAGCACTTCCTGTGATTTCTTACAGCACTTTATTTTTAGTATTAGTAGGTTTCTTCCATATATATGCTGCATCGACCAGCTTGTAATTGCTCACCTAGCCCAGAGGAATCTCGTTATAAGCAAGTACAATTTCATAGTAAGCTTTTATTAGGGGACCTGAGGCCACTCCGCTATTCTTTTTTGCACTTCCTCCCATTGGAGGTCTTTGTTCCCACCCTGTTTTGTATTTTTGTGAATCATTTTATGCAGTAATAAAGTATATTTTCTATTTTAGCTATAATCTATTTTGTTTCTGGCTGCAATATTCACAGCTGCTAGGAATTGTTGATCATTATACTTTGCTTGAAATGTCTAGCACCTTAGATATCGCATTTGGGATATGTGTGATCAATATAATAATATGTAGCAATGAAGCAAAACTAGAACTTATTAGGCTTTTGGAATCAGTGATATATCTGGAGGAGGAAGAATGCAACATATGCTGGAAAGAACGCCCTGTCTATAAGAAAGCAGGGTGACGGCTTGGTGATGCCTACAGAGAAACATGATGGTGGCTTGGTGATGCCTACAATGCAGCATGGTGGTAGCTTGGTGAAGTATGGCAGTGGCTCAGTGATGCTGTCAGCTAAGCAAGCTTGTAGCTTGGTGATGCCTACAGTGAAGTTTGGCAGGTTCTTGGAGAAGTTTTTGGGGCTAGTTTGCACTGGAAACCTGCAATATATGGAGGACAAGATGGGAGAGAGAGAAGGAGGGGAAATGTGTGTACTTTTAATCTATCAATTACACTCTGCTGGCGCCTGCCTAATCTCAGTGTGTCAAATTGCGTGGGGCATTTTTATTGTTGGATCGAACCTCAAGCTGTTTACATTCTTTTTGACGCACGTCAATCCGATCATCTCTAATTAGCTGTCAGCTATTTAAATTGTTCTTTGTTTATTAATTTATTGTAAATAGTAGAAATGTTGCTTATTTTATTAATAAACCCAGCAAAATTAGCCATGGGGGAGAGGGTAAATAATTTTGATTGCAAATATGTATATATGTTTGGCTGGGATACCACTGCCCTAAATTGTCAACTGCACATTTCAATGCATCTGTCTATAAAGGACATTTTCACCAAACCGTAAAAACTGGACTTGATGTGGCTTGATGGGGAAAAGTAAAAAAAGTGCAAAAAAAAAAAAAACAGGAAAAAGAGAAAAAAAGGCAAAAACAGAACAACCTTGGTCTGTATATTTCCGGCCTTTTAGCTCTAACTAAATCAAACAAAATTAAACATATTACATCAGAAATATCCGGCCATATCACTCCTATGAGCAGAATTTATGCGAATGTATTTAAATGTCACTTTGCTATCAAAGTAAACTGATCTGTTTGAGAGAAAAAAAAATAAACAGCGGAATAATAAACAAAGCTGAACGGTTTATTATAGTTTATTATATACGCTGTCACGGAAAACACAATGGACGCGCAACTCATTATATTTCAAGAACACTGATCACTTCTAAAACAAGTGAGGCCTGTGTGTGCTGACTGCCAATACACGCAAGATAATGAGTCGCCCAGTGATTTCCCATAGGAAAGATAATTTATCCTAAGTATATAACATGTCAGATTGCTACAAGTTCTAACAAGGGTTTAGAAGGCAAATTCACACATATTTATGTAAAACACTTAACTCCTTCAGTAGCAAAAAGTCTGAAATATTGTCATGGTAAAACTGTATGTAATTTACAGATTTTAGCAAACCCCCGACCCGGGAGACATTAATAAAAAATAAACAACAACTTACATTTCTTCTCATTTCAGGGATTTTAGATTAAAGGGGGTTGTCCTGTGAAAATATATCCCTTTCAATGGGATATGGGATATTTTGGGGTATTTTCACTTTGCGTTTTGCCACTCATTTGGTGGTCCCATCAGGGCTTACATCCAATCCCCCCGCAAAACTTGATTCGGATGTATGCGCTTACAGGGCTAAAGACTGGGACCACTAAATGGGTGCCAGAATGCAATGTGACAGCACCTTTATTGATTGGCAGGGACCTGTATCAAATCGGCAGAATGAAGCACTTTTGTTCCTGAATTCCTGATGGCACTCGGCCGTGTTATACAGCGAGCCCTATCCGACGTTTTATCGGATAGCACTCAGATCAATATTATACTATGGGGCACTGCACAGCTGTGATTTGTTTCTCATGCTGATTCGGCATGAGAAAGAAAAAATTATCGCAGCAGGCAGCAACTGGCTCCACAAATCGTGTCACATGTACCTGTATAGTCTACGAGTCTGCATGAACCATCAGACTGCACTCGGATGTCATCCGCAGAGACAATGGCGAAGATGGAGAAAGTAAGTTGACATCCGTGTGACACATACCGGCACCTAGGAATCAGTGGTACTGATTGCACTGATGCCCGGCGCTGGCTGCTGGAGACAGCACTCATCATTTTCAGGGGACAATTTTCTCACGGTGAACTGCGATGATCTCAGTGAGGTCAGCGCAGTTCATGGGCTCTCGGCGAGTCATTCTCTCCTGTTTTTCAGCATAAGCAGTAGCCTGGGGCCGCCACTCATGCTGATGAGCAAATGTCGCACAGATGGATTACGGCATGGGATACTATGGGTTTTTTGAACTTCAGACAGGTGAGGGATGTTGTTTTTTATTTATATATTTTTTTTACAGGGGACAGTGGCTTCAGATTATTAGGTGTTAATGTGAGTATAATGTGTTTTTATTTTATTCTTCATTTTACACTCAATGAAGACAGCAGGGGCTGACTACAACTCTCAACATTGTCCCTTGCTCACAATGACTGCCGGGAGTGCAGGCAACAATGATGTGAGTTGTCTTCAGCACCCGTCGCCTGAGAACAGCGGGAACTGAACTGCTTCTTCCCAAGCGCCAATGAGTGTGATAATGATGCGGCCCACGGGCAGCGCACGTATGAAACACATGGACATGGGTGAAGGAGGCCTATTTGTGATAAACTGTTTTTTTGTGACTTTTAGCACACAAAAAAGAAGAAAAAAATAAAAAATTTTAAAAAAGTTGCACATTAGTTTAAAAATGCATGAAATTAGAAACTCCACCAGAAACTTTACTACAGGTGGAACTGTAATGAAATGCACAAAAGAGAAGGGACATTTGGTAAAAGTCGCATTTAGTGAATATGTCTAGAACATCTGGATAAGTAAAGCTGTTTAGGGAACAAAAATGTGAAAAAGAAAAAAAAAAAAAGCGCAAATAGTAGAGAGAATAAGACGCAAAGGCACTAAAAAGTATCAAACAGCACTGATGAATCAGGGGTGGTCATAAAATTGCCACTGACCTGGTCTCCTATGGGGAATAAGGAGGTTGCATGTTCCTGTAGTAGCAAAACCAGAATTGCCCTAAAGCACAGACAAATCAATATCATTATAATTTGCCATAAATAAACTGGGGGAAAAAAATGGTCAGGAAATATTTCCTTGCACTTCCATAGTTGTCTATTAGGGATAGTTAGAAGAAATGCAGTTTTTGTGTTAGTACAATAGCTCCCTCTAGAGGTGTTCAGTATATTACACTTTACACATTCTCCAGTACCAAAAGACTGCAAACCAGATAATGTACCTATATAATTAATGGGCTGAAGATTTTACTTTGATTTACTTATAATAATATCCTATTTACTGGAATTTGGGAGTAAATGAAAAAAAAAAGTAAATCAAATTGAATTTGAGTTCTAGCTATTTTGCATTTCGTCTTTGGTGCATTACAAGCAGTCACACACAGGCCCTGGTGACTGGAGTGATTCAAAAGTCCTTCTTCGCACATAGCAGGCGGGGATCTTTTTACAGGTTTTGCATTAGGTCCAAGGAGATGAAAGTGGATTTTGAATTAAATGTTTTCTGCAGTCTTATGTAAAAGAACAGGAAAAAATCAGCCATACTTACCAAGATGTGGGTGCAATACTAACGCACTGCAGGATGGAGCAAGCCACCATAGTGAAAAGGCGGAGGAGGTACAGGTGCAACATACTGATGAGGCAAGCATTCACACACCGACCAGCCATGGAGGAGGGAGTCACCTAGAATGGTAAATGCACATGTATAAGGCCGGCCTCACACTACCGTGTGTTACGGACGTAAGAGGGGTGCTGAAAATGCGGATTGCATACGGTACAATGCTTCTCTATGCCCCAGCTCCTATCAGCCGTATTTTACTGATCCGTATTATACGGTGTTCTATGGCCGTAGAAAAACGCAGCATGCTGCGTTTGTCACCGTATTGCGCAAAAAATACGACAATGAAAGTCTATGGGGGCGAGAAAAATACGGATTACACACGGACCAGCAGTGTGACTTGCGAGAAAAACGCACCGGTGTTCTATAGAAAAGCCGGCAATTCAGTGCGGTGTACAGTAAAATCACACTGACAGGTTAGAATAGTATAGCTAAGATAAATGTCTACACATAGTATAGGGGTATATATATATATATATATATATGTCAGTGAGACACATATATGTATATATATTAATATTTCATACAGCGCTAGATAGCTTAAAAGCCGGTAATTCAATTTGCCGGCTTTTGCTATCTCTTTCCCAAACCCGACATGATATGAGACATGGTTTACATACAGTAAACCATGTCTCATATCCCTTTTTTTTTTTTTGCATATTCCACACTACTAATGTTAGTAGTGTGTATGTGCAAAATTTGGGCGTTCTAACTATTAAATTAAAGGGTTAAATGGCGGAAAAAATTGTCGTGGGCTCCCGCGCAATTTTCTCCGCCAGATTGGTAAAGCCAGTGACTGAGGGCAGATATTAATAGCCTGGAGAGGGTCCATGGTTATTGGCCCCCCCCCGGCTAAAAACATCTGCCCCCAGCCACCCCAGAAAAGGCACATCTGGAAGATGCGCCTATTCTGGCACTTGGCCCCTCTCTTCCCATTCCTGTGCAGCGGTGGGATATGGGGTAATGAAGGGTTAATGCCACCTTGCTATTGTAAGGTGACATTAAACCAGATTAATAATGGAGAGGCGTCAATTATGACACCTATCCATTATTAATACAATAGTACGAAATGGTTAATAAAACACACACACATTATTACAAAGTATTTTAATGAAGTAAAAACACAGGTTGTTGTAATATTTTATTATACTGGTAATCCACCTGAAGACCCTCTTTCTGTAAAAAAAGGTAAAATAAAAAAACAACAATATCCCATACCTTCCGTCGTTCTGACACATCCCACGATGTAAATCCATCTGAAGGGGTTAACTAACTTTACAAGCAGAAGCCTGGTAATGTAGCTGTGCTCCTGCCTGTAAAACCCAGGGGAATTAATGGAATGTAGGTCAATGATCTGTAGTTACCTTCAGTCGCGGTGATGCGCCCTCTGCTGGATGTCCTCATATGAACTCGAGCCTGGGAAAATATTCTGAAAAGTTCCCAGGCTCGAGTTCATATGAGGACATCCAGCAGAGGGCGCACACAGATACGTGTAGTGCACCATTACTGGTGTCCATACTATGAGGTCAGGCAGTATGCCTAAAAACGGACCAATTATTTTGATCGAAGTTTGGTCCGGGCTTCATCTGTTTTCCCCCAAAAATGTAGAAAACTAAAAGTTTCGCCACCTTCTCCTTTCTGACAGTCTGCGACAATCAGAGTGCGGCGCAATTTTTTTCAATATCGGTCGTGTCTCTGCAATTTTCTGTGGACCACGTGCTCAGTACACGAAAAATCACGGACGTGAAAGACTATCACAGGTATGAGTGCTATCCTTAAAAACCACACACATCATTCGTATGCAAAAAACAGACGTCTTAATGAGGCCCTACTAAACCGAACTTCCAATCACAGAATCCCTGAAACAGTTGTAAAAAATGTGAATTAACCGCAACTGTGGAAGCCACAATGTGGCACCAAACACGCAGAAATCATAGTTTATATAGGCAATTTTCTGGGCTTGTGTTTTTTTTCTAGGGAAGATAATGTTATAGACAGATGTCCTAGGTTTGTGGACTATAGAAATAATATTTACGAGAAGTGGACAAGGCAAAAAAAGATTAATTTTTAGATAATTTTTTAGTGAATTCTACATGGTCCTGAACCTTATGATTCACTTCATGGTCTCATTCTGACGTGCGTTTTTTACTTATGTGTTCTCGCTGTGGTTTTCACAAATATAACACATACCCATTACAATCTATTGGGCTGTTCACATTTTATGGGGTTTTTTTTTTTGCAGATCGTGTGTCCATAAAACAATCATTGACGCCTGTGCGATTTTGATCTGAGTCACAGATCAAATGTACACATAGAAGTTTAGGGGTCCATTTCCATCATTGATAGTACGAGGCGAAAAACCGTGCTCTATCCGTGATTAACATTGTAATATATAAGAAAAGCTTTGTCAGTTATTTAGTTATTTTTTCTTATGTGAAAATTACTGATGGTAAAAACAGAAACATGGACCAAACACTGATGGTAAAGAAGGAAACATGGACAAAACACTGATGGTAAACAAGGTAACATGGACCAAACACTGGTGGTAAAAACAGAAACATGGACCAAACACTGATGGTAAAAATAGAAACATGGACCAAACACTGATGGTAAAAACAGAAACATGGACCAAACACTGGTGGTAAAAACAGAAACATGGACCAAACACTGGTGGTAAAAACGGAAACATGGACCAAACACTGGTGGTAAAAACGGAAACATGGACCAAACACTGGTGGTAAAAATGGAAATATGGACCAAACACTGATGGTAAAGAAGGTAACATGGACAAAACACTGATGGTAAACAAGGTAACATGGACCAAACTAATTACAAAAATGTAAACATGGACCAAACTGATTACAAAAATGGAAACATGGACCAAACATTGATGGTAAAGATGGAAACATGGACAAAACACTGATGGTAAAGATGGAAACATGGACCAAACACTGATGGTAAAAACAGAAACATGGACCAAACACTGGTGGTAAAAACAGAAACATGGACCAAACACTGGTGGTAAAGAAGGTAACATGGACAAAACACTGATGGTAAACAAGGTAACATGGACCAAACTAATTACAAAAATGTAAACATGGACCAAACTGATTACAAAAATGGAAACATGGACCAAACATTGATGGTAAAGATGGAAACATGGACAAAACACTGATGGTAAAGATGGAAACATGGACCAAACACTGATGGTAAAAACAGAAACATGGACCAAACACTGGTGGTAAAAACAGAAACATGGACCAAACACTGGTGGTAAAAACGGAAACATGGACCAAACACTGATGGTAAAAACAGAAACATGGACCAAACATTGATGGTAAAAACAGAAACATGGACCAAACACTGGTGTTAAAAATGGAAACATGGACCAAACACTGATGGTTAAAAATGGAGACATGGACCAAACACTGGTGGTAAAAACGGAAACATGGACCAAACACTGATGGTTAAAAATGGAGACATGGACCAAACACTGGTGGTAAAAACGGAAACATGGACCAAACACTGATGGTTAAAAATGGAGACATGGACCAAACACTGGTGGTAAAAATGGAAACATGGACCAAACACTGGTGGTAAAAACGGAAACATGGACCAAACACTGATGGTAAAAACAGAAACATGGACCAAACACTGGTGGTAAAAACGGAAACATGGACCAAACACTGGTGGTAAAAACGGAAACATGGACCAAACACTAATGGTAAAAATGGAAACATGGACCAAACACTGATGGTAAAATCAGAAACATGGACCAATCACTGATGGTAAAAACAGAAACATGGACCAAACACTGATGGTAAAAACAGAAACATGGGCAAAACACTGATGGTAAAAATGGAAACATGGACCAAACCCTGATGGCAAAAATGGAAACATGGACCAATCACTGATGGTAAAAATGGAAACATGAACCAATCACTGATGGCAAAAATGGAAACATGGACCAATCACTGTTGGTAAAAATGGAAACATGGACCAAACACTGATGGTAAACATGGAAACCTGGGCAAAATACTCAAGAAACTTGAATCAAAAACATTGATTTGACTGTTTTTGTGTATGTGAATAATCCCTGACATCTGAATAAAGGTTGAGATGACACATGCTGCGCGTCTGGTTACAAACGACTTTCATGCGGCAATATTTTAATCAGTATTTGGCAGGTGATGAACTCCAAAAAATACCCCCCAAAATCTCTATAACCTTTAATTTTATTTCTTTCTATTGTAAATAATCTTTGCTGTTCATATCTTCAGTGTTTTGAGTGTTTTCATTCACTACAAGATTTTGAGAATTGCCTGATGGGAGAAAAGAAAGAACATGTCACTGCATCTAAGCAGATTCAAATGGAATTTTCTGTGAAGTACACACTGTCAAATCAAAAGTCTGCAAAAACGCTACAGGAAAAAAAAACTTTACTAAAAACTTAAAAAAAAAAAAGCTAAAAAAAACCTCATATGAATAGCAAAATAGATTTACCATAGAAATCAATTGGAAGAGTTTTCCAAGTGTTTTTAAAGCAGCTTTTGGCTATGAGCACAGAGCAGCTTTTAAACTCAAGCAAAGACACCAAGATTCTAAAGCAGAAGACACTTCAGGAAACACTGGAGCATTTTTTGTGTCTTTCTTACTGTCAATATTAGTCATTATTGTTTTTGGGATGGTTGTCCCATTTTTATTGTTATTTTCCGGGCGTTTCTTTTATTCTATTGAACAATTAAAAAATCACAAAACACACTACCTTCTTGTTTCGTTTTTAAGCAAAATCGATCGTAAAATGCTCTAAAAGCTATCTGGGCATCGTTTGAGCTTTTCAATTTACTTCTATTGTGAAGCACAGAGCGCCTTCCGGGCAGAAAACATCTGAAAAATGGTCAGGTCGCTTCTTTTAACCACTTGGCGTTTTTAGAAACCTGACGCAGTTAAAAGACTGCTAAAAGCCTGAACATATGAAGAGCAAATCGTTTTTACATAAAAATGCTCATGTTCAATGTTTTGAGCATTTTCTGATAGATTTTTCAGGTGAATCCCGCACTGCGGAATCTTCCTGGAAAAGACATCCGGCGCACATTAATCTTGGGTTTATGCATACGTTTTTAAGGCACCAACGCATCCACCAAGGTTTTCCTAGACAAAGTTGCTTCAGTTAAAAGCTGGTTGTCTTTTTGTTGGAGCGGCTTCGCTGGCAGTTTTGCTGTCGTCTTTGCAACATGTTTTTCTATCATTTCGACTATAACTAGCAGGAGGCTTTCTAGCGGAACAATTAACATGTTACTTCTTTTACCTGTTTCACCATTTCCGAACCAAGCAGTTAAAAAAAGCAATAAATAATTGAGCATGTGCACAGAAATGCCGTTTTTACATTGCTGCACATTATGTTCACTTTTTACAGTGTTTTTTTCCGTTGGATTCCAGATGACAGCATTCCCGCTGAGATTTTCTATAGGAAGACCCTTCAGGATAACGCTGTTGGTGTTTTTCCTGAAGTGTTTTCTTTGGCGTCTTCTTCATTTGCACATCAACTCATTTAGACATTGCAGTTCATGTCCTTCAATCTTTTCAATTTTTATTGAGCACATGTTCAAGCAGATTCTGGGCGGAATCTGTCTGAAAAAGATGTGTGCACAGACCTTTTGAGAAGGATATTGCATCTGCTCAAAACAAAAACTCCATTTGAACATTGCCAAAAACTCTAAAATAGTGTTTTTTCTTTATTGCTTTTTAAAAAAAAATGTATCTGCAAGAAGCCTCCAAGTGAGTTCACGCAGAGTTCTTGACTGCTGAAAATCAACAAAGAAATCAAAGCTTCATAAAGCTAAATTTTAGGGTGCTTTATTTTGCGTGTTTTTTATGACATTTTTGTGAATCGGGTGGGTTTTTTTTCTGTTTCAGAAGCAAAACCCTATTTTTGAGTGTAGATTTTGAAGCGGAATCCGCTCTAAAATCCACATAAGTGCCGATTGTTAACGTGCGCCTATTGATTACATACAAGTAGAAATTGATCAGCGCTTGTCCACTAAACTTTTTACACTGGATGATGTGCTGTTGATGATGATTTTTTATGCTGCTATAAACAATCCAATCACCGAGCTTACAGGGGCCGACAACTGGGAAAAAGAATTGGCAGAAATGCTAGTTCTCCACTTCTTGGACTGTCTAACTGCACCTTAAAGTATCACCTACCCAATAAATAGAAGATAACTTTCAAGTCTGAGACCTCTATAAGATCTGACAATTTTCAGGAAAATTATATTAAAACTAAAACTCTAAGTCTGACTGCTGTGCAGCTTAATCCCTTCTCATATTCCTTATCTCAGCTATTTACCACATTATCTCACCATCTTTTCATTTCACAGCTTCCTCTAGAAATATTCACCTACAAATCTGTAGAGGATATTTGGAAGTCTTTACATTTATATGCTTTTCATACTTGCCAGCAGTCCTAAATTTAGTGGGACAGACATGTAAACTTAACTGCAAATGGGGCAGAATTGGTCCAAATCATGCCCAAAGTGGGCATTTGGGGCATTCCTAGGATTGGGGGCTAAAATTATCTTGGTTTTGCATTGTAAACTTTGGTAGGTTTTTGTTTTGCCATAAAAAAGTACTAGACTTTGCTGGACCTAACATAGGACCTGAGGACACTCTTTACTGATCAGAAAGAAAAAACTGTAATATTTTAAGATTTTCTTTAGCCCCTTCCCATCATATGATATGCTGCAACATCACATATGAGGTCCTGTCTTTGATGAGGGCTCAGCAGCTAAGCCTGTATCATTATCGGCAGAGGATGGCTGTGTTACACAGCCGTAATCTGCCTATAACAACAGTAAAGGTACCTTCACACTGAGCAACTTTAGAATGATAATGATAGCGATCCCTGACATTGCAGCATCCTGGATAACAATATCGTTGTGTTTGACACGCAGCAGCGATCAGGATCCTGCTGTGACATCGCTGGTCGGAGCTAGAAGGCCAGCACTTTATTTCGTCGCTGGATCACCCGCTGACATCGCTGAATCGCCGATCCAGCGATGTGTTCACTTGTAACCAGGGTAAACATCGGGTTACTAAGCGCAGGGCCGCGCTTAGTAACCCGATATTTACCCTGGTTACCATTGTAAATGTAAAAAAAAAAAACACTACATACTTACATTCCGGTGTCTGTCGCGTCCCCCGCCGTCAGCTTCCCTGCACTGTGTCAGCGCCGGCCGGCCGTAAAGCAGAGCACAGCGGTGACGTCACTGCTCTGCTTACGGCCGGCGCTTACACAGTGCAGGGAAGCTGACGCCGGGGGACGCGACAGACACCGGAATGTAAGTATGTAGTGTTTTTTTTTTTTACATTTACAATGGTAACCAGGGTAAACATCGGGTTACTAAGCGCGGCCCTGCGCTTAGTAACCCGATGTTTACCCTGGTTACCCGGGGACTTCGGCATCGATGGTCGCTGGAGAGCTGTCTGTGTGACAGCTCTCCAGCGACCACACAACGACTAAACAGAGACGCTGCAGCGATCGGCATCGTTGTCTATATCGCTGCAGCGTCGCTAAATGTGACGGTACCTTTAGTGGAGCTGAGCTCTGCCTGCCATCAATCTCTGACAGCAGCAATTGAAATGGATGGCCTTCAAGACACCATGTCCCACGAATCCTTCACCCACCAATGGCGCAATCATGGGGAGCCGAAGAGTTGTTATGGCTGCTAGAGTCTACCACCAGCCATGATGGTGCCCCTAAGAAGGCCAGTCTATGACTGTCGTTCATAGGAGATCATGTTTTATACTATAATCAGCGATACTGTGGTTTTGCTGGATACAGTACAAGAGATCGGACGATCACATTTTCAAGTCTCCTAAGGGAACCAAAAAAAGTAAAAAGAAGTGTGACAAGTATAAAAGGAATATAAAAATGTAAAACATCTTTTTTTCCCTCATTAAAAATAATAATAAAAAAGCTAAACATATGGGGCATCACAGCATCCATAACAGTCCATTCTATCAAAGTATAAAATTAATAAACTTGATCACGAAACAACGTAAAGAGACAAAAAAAAATCGAATCATCAGAATTGCGGGTGTTTTTTTTCAGTTGCCACATCATTGCAAACAAATGCAATAAGAATTGATCAAAACGTAGTATCTACTCCAAAATGTTAACAATATAAAATATGAGCTTGCCACGCAAAATACCAGCTCCATGAATGTAGAAATAGAAACGGTACATATATCAGAAAAGAGCAACACAAAGAATTTTTATTTTCTTTTTTTACAATTTTCAAGCTTTTTTTTACCAATATAAAAAAATATATTACTTTGGTATTGTACTGACCAGGAGAATTACTGTATATTGCCAGGTCATTTCTGCAGTTGAATGAATGCGTTAAAAAAAAAATTTAAAAAATGTGGACTTGTGGGCTTTTTTTAGCGTTTTCACTTGGAATTTTTTGCTTGCTTTCCAGTGGGTCAAATAGTAAAATACGTAAATAGTGTCATTCAAAACTTCTACTCGTCCCACAAAATCAAGCCCTCCTAGGATGATATCAGAGAAAAAAATTTAAAAAAGCACCAAAACAGAAAAAGTTGGTTGTGTAGGGACTCATATAAGTAACAATATAGAAAATTAGAAAAAAAAAGACCATGAATTAAAAGAATAAACAGCAGACAACATTAATGAGTTATTGTCTAATCCAATGCAAGATGTTTCCAAGGAACAAGAATTTCCTCAATGATTCTGTTATTTGGGCATGTAAAAAAAATGTCAAAAGCAATCCCAATGTTTGGTAACAAACTGTCTTTTTGTGAATCAAAACGTTGCGGTTGGAACGTTGTAATTGTTTTTGCCATTTTTGAAAAGTCCAAATAAAGGAATAATAGGGGAAATTCTGGTGCCTTGGAAACTTTTTGCGTTGGTTTGACTTTGGCAAAGGTGGAGAATTGCTCCCAAAAAAGCACAGAACAAGAGGAATGGTGCAGGAGAAACTCACTATGCTAAACTAGCAACCTCTATTAAGGACTCAGTTAATTGAAAAAGCAGATTCAATAAAGTGGCCACTGGAGAAGAAATGTATTGCTGCAGCTCAGAGCAT
This sequence comes from Ranitomeya imitator, assembly GCF_032444005.1. Taxonomy (NCBI): domain Eukaryota; kingdom Metazoa; phylum Chordata; class Amphibia; order Anura; family Dendrobatidae; genus Ranitomeya; species Ranitomeya imitator. The sequence goes on from NC_091288.1 coordinate 30,360,409, forward strand.
CCATCTGTCTGTATTTAGGGGCTCGATCTGATGGTCGAGCATCCAAATGACACCATCCAAAAGTGCTAAATTCTGTATTGTTTTCATTGCTCCTGGGAGACTTTCTAACTCTACCTGGAGTTTTGAAGGTATTCACTTTTCCAGGAGTTTTCTGAATGTATCGGGAGAGTTGGCAAGTATGCAAATGTAAGGAGATAGACAAGACCGCGGGTACCTGCATGCTGGGTCCGGAACTGAAAGGGCTGCATCCTCTGTTTCCGGGGGGGAAGCTTTAGACAGGCGGATCTTCCCCTGGGGGAAGGAGGAGAGAGATGGAGCTTCCTGCTGACAGGAGGTGACAGGGAGAGCCAAAAGAGCGCGTGCAGCAGCGCCGGCTCAGAGCAGTGAGGAGGGCAACGTAGGGAGCAGCGTGCAGAACGATGAGCGGCACACTCTGCTTACCTCATCAGAGAGTATCGGCATGGCAATGGGCCATATAGAAGGAGCCCCCATCGCCTGCAGGGCAGAGCCGTGCGGAGCACCGTCGTGCCCACAGAGCAGAGCCAAGCCGGGTGCTGCTGCAGCCAGAGAGAGGAGTGCTCAGATCCACACAGACCAGCGACCGATGTCGCCCCCATCAACAGCGGGGACCAAAGAGAGAGAGACGGGCAGTGTGTGCCCAGTGACCATTATAAAGCCAGGTGCCAGACGTTTCAGGATCGTGAGTATCGTGCCCGTGACGCCTGAAGGAGTCCGGGTGCGTGACCGTTGTTTACATCCTGACTGTAGGAGTGAATGTCAGCCCAGAGACTTGTGACCTGACTTCGCCAGCGTATGTTAGCAGAGCCGCGCTGGGCTCATACTGGACTGTGGCCCTCACCGTTAAGCAGCCACTACAGTATATGGACTAGGGGCATTGGAAGGTACCGGAGACCAACCACTGTCACCAGAAGACAGGGTATTGTTGTTTGCTGAACCCCATTAGTAAAGACACCGCGCCAGCTGTTGCCGATGCTATTCAGTTCGCCGCCAGGATCCAGGACGCCATCTTCCCAGGACCACGCCAGATCCACGTTGCGTCGACGGCTGTTGGCGCCATTATCTACTCAGGAACCATTCCTGTCAGGAATACGCCTGATGGATAAGTGACTGTATTGAGAATGACTTTCTTTGTTTTACCTGCATTTTACCTCACGTTTTTCGTATTCTGCCTGCATTTTACCTCATGTTTTCCGTATTCTGCCTGCATTTTGCCTCATGTTTTCCCTATTCTGCCTGCATTTTACCTCACATTTTCCCTATTCTGCCTGCATTTTACCTCACGTTTTCCCAATTCTGTCTACATTTTATCTCACGTTTTCCCTATTCTGCCTGCATTTTACCTCATTTTTTCCCTATCCTGTCTACATTTTACCTCACGTTTTCCCTATTCTGCCTGCATTTTACCTCATGTTTTCCTATCTCCCTGCGTGGAGTAAGACTCTGTTTTATTTTAAAATCTGTTAAGCCTTGATCTGCCTCCTGTCGGTCACTGCATCCCGCAACCTGCTTACACAATGGACCCCTCAAATAAATGAGTGGGTAGGTAATACCTGATGTGCAGAGGTAGAACTGCTCCGGTCTGGCTCACGATATCTTTATGTCATAACGGCTCATGTGGACTGGGGTTGTGCAGTTGGAACAATGTGATCAAAATCAAACACAAATTTGAATGCCATCAAAAAATCTAAGTAAAAATTAAAAGAAAAGTCCATGTCCAATCAGTGAATGACAATTATTTCTGGAAATAAAGATATTGCTTCTCGCACACCGACACTGTACTTACACAGTTTATGGCGGCGGTGAGATGATTGGCACAATGTGTTCAGTTTAACTCTGATTTGTGGTCTGTCTTGTGTCAGTAACCTCACTACAAGCCTCCTTATGTTTTATCTGTAAATGATTTGGCTGGATTCAGTGTGATCTGACAGATGGGATATAACCCAGAATTACACATGCATTTCAAAAAGCACTCGGTAAATTGCATTTTCTTTTCCATGAATGTAAAACAGACTCGTGGTGGCAATCTCCCTGTATAAATAATAGCTTTCCTTCTTACGAATTTTGTGATAGGGTTACTTTGGTAATACAGATTTCACCTCGCATATATCACTGCTAACTAACATGGGATAGATAGATAGATAGATAGATAGATAGATAGATAGATAGATAATAGATAGATAGATAGATAGATGATAATAAATGGTGGATAGATAGATAGATAGATAGATAGATAGATAGATAGATAGATAGATAGATTGATAGATAATAGATAGATAGATAGATAGATAGATAGATAGATAATAGACAGATGATAGATAATAGACAGATGATAGATAATAGATAGATAGATGATTGATAGATAGATACATAGATAATAGATAATGATAGATAGATAGATAGATTAATAGATAGATAGATGATAATAAATGGTGGATAGATAGATAATAGAGAGATAGATAGATAATAGATAGATAGATAGATGATAATAAATGGTGGATATATAGATAGATAGATAGATAGATAGATAGATAATAGATAGACAGATGATAGATAGATAGATAGATAGATAGATAGATAGATAATAGATAGATAGATGATAGATAGATAAATAGATAATAGATAGATAGATAATAGATAGATAGATAATAGATAGATAGATGATAGATAGATAATAGATAGACAGATGATAGATAATAGATAGATAGATAATAGATAGATAGATGATAGATAGATAGATGATAGATAGATAGATAATAGATAGATAGATGATAGATAGATAGATAATAGATAATGATAGATAGATAGATAATAGATAGATAGATAGATAATAGATAAATAGATAGATAGATGATAATAAATGGTGGATAGATAGATAGATAGATAGATAGATAGATAGATAGCAGTAGATATTTTTAGTCTTCCTATGAAATATAGTGTCTACCAGTGGCGTAATTAGGGTCTGATGGTCCCCAATGCAAGATTTAGACAAGTTCCCCCCTCCATCTTGGTATATACAGTTAAGAGCAAAAGGGTGACAATGTTTTGAACTTTTGACGTTAAGGCTGGCGTCACACTAGCAGTATTTGGTCAGTATTTTACATCAGTATGTGTAAGCCAAAACCAGGAGTGGGTGATAAATACAGAAGTGGTGACATGTTTATATTATACTTTTCCTCTGACTGTTCCACTCCTGGTTTTGGCTTATAAATACTGATGTAAAATACTGACCAAATACTGCTAGTGTGACGGCAGCCTCATGCTCCATATCTCACCATCCACTTCTGCTTTGAACTTGAGACCGCCATCATTTTATAATAAACCAAAAACGTTGCACTCTGTAGTGCTAATGCATGTCGATATGAAATACATGAAATATGAGTAGCAATACTGCTTCTGGATACTAGGAAAAAAATTAGACGCTTAGCAAATGATTTGGCCATTTCATGCATGCCCAGCAGCCAACGACAAGGCGGTCTCAAATCTGGGTCCTAACGTGTCCAGTGTGAATACCTCCCTAAGGTCAGCGTCGCACTTAACGTATGAAAAATCAGTCCGATTTTCCTGGTCGAGAGTCGCACAAGTGTTCTCCGTATGGTCATCCGTGTGTAATCCATTTGCAATGCTATGATGTGATTTCCTTGCATCTAAGTATCCGTATGATACGTGTATGGCTTTATATTTCTCGCTGCTTTTCCCCAATGAATTTAATGGCTCAATGGGCTGAAATGAGGAAAATGTGTGCGTATTTCTCACAAGTCGCACTGATGGTCCATGTGGTGTCCAATTTTTTCTCGCACCCATAGACTTGCATTGGCGAGACTCGGCCGATATACGCGTACAATCGCAGCATGCTGCCATTTCACTCGCACGCAGAATACGCCAGAGAAAAAAAGGTGATGTGAGCTTCCCCATAGATTAACACTGGTCCGAGTGCTATGTAATAAATAATCATATTTACCCATCGCGATTCCACCCGCGGCTATTAACTAGCTAAATGCCCCTGACAGTGGCATCTGAATCGCGCATCCAGCCATCAGGCAGGAAATACGCGCATCGGTGACCCCGTTACGTGATCGGGGGTCATCAGTTCATATGCATGACAACAAGAGGTCTCCTTGAGACCTCTATGGTTGTCAATGCCGGATTGCTGTGAGTGCCACCCAGTAGTCGGTGCGCATAACCACTCAGCAATTCTACTACATAGAGGCGATCTGACCATTGCCCCTATGTAGCAGAGGCGATCAAGTTGTGCCAGCTTCTAGTCTCCTATGGAGACTATTGAAGCATGACAAAAGTAAAAAAGTGTTTAAAAATATAAAAAAAATAAAAAAAAATATAAAAGTTCAAATCACCCCCCTTTTGCCCCATTCAAAATAAAATAGTAAAAAAAAATCAAACCTACACATATTTGGTATCGCCGCGTTCAGAATCGCCCGATCTATCAATAAAGAAAAAGGATTAACCTAATCGCTAAATGGTGTAGCAATAAAAGAAGTCAAAACGCCAGAATTATGTTTTTTTGGTTGCCGCGACATTGCATTAAATTGCAATAATGGGCGATCAAAAGAACGTATCTGCATCAAAATGGTATCATTAAAAACTTCAGCTCAGCACATAAAAAATAAACCATTACCCAACCTCAGATCACGAAAAATGGAGACGCTATGGGTAACGGAAAATTGCGCAATTTTTTTTTTTTTAGCAAAGTTTGGAATTTTTTTTTCTCCACTTAAATGAAAAGGAACCTACACATGTTTGGTGTCTATGAACTCACAATGACCTGGAGAATCATAATGGCAGGTCAGTTTTGGCATTTAGTGAAACTAGCCAAAAAGCCAAACAAAAAACAAATGTGGGATTGCACATTTTTTTTCCAATTTCTCCGCACTTGGAATTTTTTTCCCGTTTTTACACGACATGGTAAAACCAACGGTGTCGTTAAAAGTGCAACTCGTCCCACAAAAAATAATCCCTCACATGGCCCTATTGATGGAAAAATAAAAAGTTATGGCTCTGGGAAGGAGGGGAGCAAAGAACGTAAAACCGAAAAAAGCTCTGGTCATGAAGGTGTTAAAGACTACTCAAGAGCACAGGATTTGTTTTTCCATATAGATCTTCGGATAATGTATCTTAATCTAATATTGCATTTCCAACTGAAAATTAGAGATTATACTTTTACGCTGCCTCTTCCCCTCCAAACCATAAGAAAGTTGTTTAGACTATCTCCTGTTTGATAAATTCTCCCTGTAGAGACATAGAAACAGTGGCGATATTTTCAGGAATATCCCTTGAGGTAAATAATAACCATCTATCAGTGAGCTGGTGCTGAATATTAGAGAACAAACATTTCCAGCTTTTGCTGATCCAAACCTATAGTAGCTTGCTAGTGCAGTCTTAGATTTTCATTGCAGCTTTCAGTTACTTGTGAAGTACAACATGAAAAGTTTATATGAACTTGATAACAATTCTTGGGCTGGAAAATTCAGATAGAATCATAAAGTACACACATTACCAGTCAAAAGTTTGGACACACCTGTTCATGCTATGAATTTCTTTTTGTTATTATTGGAATGTGCACATTGTATATTCAGACTGAAGGCATCAAAACTATGAAGGAACACATATGGAGCAAAGGCGTAAAGAAACACATATGACACGAACCAAAATATGTGTGACACCTTATATTCGTCAGAATACCTACCTCTTACTCTTATGACAGCTTTACATCCCTTTGGCATTCTCTTGAGCAGCTTCATGAGGTCTCACCCAATATGGCCTCCTACATTGTCAAGAGTTAATTTGTTGAATCACTGGCCTTCAGCCGGTGCATTCATCTGGTGCGTTTTGCAGAGACAGTTTTGGTACACAGTTCCACACAATACAGAGCCCCACTTCACAACTGTTGTAAGCCACAAGATAACAATAACCACTCAACTAAGGACAGAGAAATTTCAGCCCATCATTATTTTAAGAGATGAAGGCCAGTCAATCTACAGAATTGCTATAACTTTGAAGGTATTCTCAAGTGCAATCAAGAAAACCATCAATCCCTATGATGAAACTTGTCCGGACCACTCAGAAAAGGTAGAGCAAAAGCTCCCTCTGCTGCAGAGGATAAGTTCAACCAAGTTACTAGCTGCTGAAACTGCAAATTGACAGTAACTTAGATAACAACCCTTATATGTGATGCACAGACATCAAGTAGCACTCATCCCAACATCAACTGTCCAGATGAGACTGAAAAAAGCAGTCTTTTATGGACAAATTGCTGCAACGAAGCCACTATTGAGGACTGTAAATAATAATAAGAGACTTCTTTGAACCAAGCAACACAAGAACTGGATATTAGATTAGGGGAAATCTTTTCTCTGGTCTGATAATGAAATTAATTTAATTAAATTAATTAGAGATTTTTTGAATCAACTACCATGTGTTTGTGGGACACAGAAAAGGTGAGCGGATGGTTTTTACACGTGTGGTGCCCACTGTGAACCGTGGAGGGGAGGTGTGATGGTGTGGGGGTGTTTTTTTTGCGACAAGACAATGATCCAAATCACACCTCCAGACTATATATGGGCTATGTGACCAAGAAGGAGAGGGTTTTAGATCTGTGTTCGATGACAAAGCTTCCACAATCACCTGACCTCAACCCAGATGAGATGGGTTTGGGATTAGTTGGATTGCAGACTGAAGGGAAAGCAGCCAACAAGTGCTCAGCACCTATGGGACCTCCTTCAACACTTTTAGAAAGCTATTCTGGGTGATGACCTAGTGAAGCTGCTGGAAAGAATGCCAAGGTGGTGAAAAACTGTTAACAGAGTGAAAAGTGGGGACTCTAAGGTATAACACATTCTAGTTTGTTTCACACTTGCACACTGCTGCTCCATTCCAATGGGGATTAAAATTTCCCATTCTGCTGATCTGTGCAGGTCCCAGTGATTGGATCCCCGCCAATCAATAACATATCTATCTTGTGGATAACTTATTCTCCAAAGACAAACCCCTTCAACAAGTTGAATAAGGGCCCCTTTAGACTATTAAATGACCAACAAACGGTTCTATACAAGCCAATTGGTGATTGTTTACTAGCCTATTTAAACGGTCCGACGAACATTCAATGCCTACAAAGCAATCATTAGTACAATCATCCTGTGCAAATAGAATATAGCAGGACAATGTGCTGCCAATAATGATGATTAATACGCATGCATAAAAATCATTGAACTCAACGAACAATTGTTTCGCTCGACTGTCGGGTGTTGGCCGACCTGTTTAAATGAGCTGATAGTTGTACATGAAGCAATTATTGACTTGTGTAAAGAGGACATTACTACTGATGGGAAGCAAACTCCTTATCACGTGACAATGCTTATTAATATGGTTATTGATATTGAGATATCCTTAAGAATCTGCCTCTAGAGCTTATTATAAATTAAATTGGCCATACCAGTGTGAGCCATGTAGATCAGGAGAGCAGACTGTCAGCCATTACATGTCTCACACTGGTAACTCCCCTTTTCACCCCTTCACCCCCAGAGCTTTTTTCATTTTTTCGTTTTCGTTTTTCGCTCCCCTTATTTCCAGAGCCATAACTTTTTTATTTTTCCATCAATATGGCCATGTGAGGACGTATTTTTTGCGGGACGAGTTGTACTTTTGAATGACACCATTGGTTTTACCATGCCGTGTAACAGTAAACAGGAAAAAAATTCTAAGTGTGATGAAATTGCAAAAAAAGTGCAATCCCACACTTGTTTTTTGTTTGGCTTTTTTGCTAGGTTCACTAAATGCTAAAACTGACCTGCCATTATGATTCTCCAGGTCAGTATGAGTTCATAGACACCAAACATGTCTAGGTTCTCTTTTATCTAAGTGGTAAAAATAAAATTCCAAAGTTTGCTAAAAAAAAAAAAATTGTGCAATGTTCCAATAACGGTAGTGTCTCCAATTTTCGTGATCTGGGGTCGGGTGAGGGCTTATTTTTTGTGTGCTGAGCTAACATTTTTAATGATACCATTTTGGTGCAGATATGTTCTTTTGATCACCGTTATTGCATTTTCATGCAATGTTGCAGCGACCCAAAAAATTTAATTTTGGCGTTTTGATTTTTTTTTCGCTACGCCATTCAGCAATCAGGTTAATCCTTTGTTTTTATTGAAAGATCGGGCGATTCTGAACGCGTCGATACCAAATATGTGTAGGTTTGATTTATTTTATTGTTTTATTTTTATTGGGGGAAAAGGGGGGTGATTTGAACTTTTATATATATATTTTTTTTATATTTTTAAACACTTTTTCTTTTAAATTAGGAGGCTAGAAGCATGCCCAACTCAATCGCCTCTGCTACATAGAGGTGAAGCACAGATCACCTCTATGTAGCAGAAATGCAGGGTTGCTTTGAACACCGACCACAGGGTGGCGCTCAAAGCAATCAGCCATCAACAACCATAGAGGTCTCAAGGAGACCTCAGGTTGTTATGGCAATGCACCGCTGACCCCCGATCATGTGACGGGGTCAGCGGTGCGAGCAAATCCGGCCGCGCGGCCGGGAGCGCTAGTTAAATGCCGCTGTCAGCGCTTGACAGCGGCATTTAACTAGTTAATGGGCGCGGGCGGATGGCGATTCCGCTCGCGCTCATTGCGCACACATGTCAGCTGTACAAAACAGTTGACATGTTGCGGCTTTGAGGTGGGCTCACCGCCGGAGCACACCTCAAAGCGGAGGTTCTGCCAGCTGACGTACTATTCCGTCAGCTGGCAGAAAGGGGTTAAAATTTGCCCTGGAGGCAGATTCTCAGGGAGATCTAGGCCCATCCCATAGCTCTTAAGTGCTCTTAAGGATATCATGGTATCATTATATTCAACTTTCTAAGACCTGCATGTCCATATAGATGGCATAGGAGGGTTGATCCTAATTACAGATGTACTTTAATGGAGATTTCATGGAGATTTGAAAAAAAGTGATTGTACTGCCTTTTGCAACCGATCTGGTTCGAGTACTGCACAGGATGAAATGTCGACATTCATCAGGACACTTTTTTTCTCGCCTTCACTATAGTGAACCCCATATATCTTCTCAAGTTTGCACATTTGCCGGTTTTATGCACAGCTTTTTTTTTATATCGTGATATGAAGTTTCTTATAAAGCAGTGAAAATCAGATTTACATTTTTCTAAAGCCTCCTAGCACAAAATAAGAATGCCTTTTTTTTGCCACTGCCCGATTCAATCAAGCGGAGTACATTGGATAGCCAGAGGCTACGAGTTCTGTATAAAGCTGACTTGTATTTTAATTAATAACTTGATGCACCATCTCCACGGCCGGGCCGTTGGCGCTCTCTGTTTTTCCTTTCTTTGTTATGTGCAGTAAACAATTCTCTAACAGAGTATAGACAAACCGGCTGCTAAATTTTTCCTAACTTTAATAGGTTAAATGGAGTGAGTTATTTTCTTAAAGAGCAGTGACACTTTAAGATCTTTTTTTTTGCAAGTAATAATTCACAGATCTTAGTGACATTGTAAATTAGTGATAAATTCAACTCAATTCAAAAGTGTCACTTTTCAGAAAAAAAATCGATAAATTTTCATCTAAATTGTCATTCATTAAATAGTACAAAAACTAATTATTTAGGCTCTATAATAGTAACCAGTTGCCATAAAGTACATAGTACATAAAGGGGTGCTCTCAAGTTTAAAGTTATCACCTATTCCATCCTCTGGATAGGGGATAACTTTCTGATCACTGAGTGTCCGAATGTCGTGGCCCCATCAATCCCGAGAACCAGGGCTCTGAAGAGTGCAGTGATCTTTTTTGTCTTATTAGGATGAATGGAGGGTCAATGTGCATGATCATCCTCCGCTCCATGAAGTCAGGGCTTTTCAGAGCCACAATTCTCAGGGTCTGTGGGGGCCATGGTGGTCAGACTCCCAACAGGTCAGAAAGTTATCACCTATCCCCTGAATAAGGAAAACCTTTTAAAATTAAGAACACCCCCTTTAATTTACTTAAAATAATGTGTTCAGGCAGAAAAATCACTGGCTGCCATTCTTTGGTTTAACTTCCTTTCCACTACTTGTCATTGGCAATCTGTCTCTAGCAGCAGCGACACGGAGATAGATTACAGGAAGTGGAGTCATCACTGTGTAACGTGGTGCAGGACGGTAGCCGGGGGTGAGATGTTCCTCTTCCACACTCCACCATGTTACATGAAAATGAGGGTCCTTGCTAGGTGTGACCTCTTTTTACCTAGGCGATACACCTCTGTAGACCGCATGTTGCTGTTGTACTTGGCAGTCCAGGACCAGATGTTAAGGAGATGAGTGAGGGAGACCAGAGTCCAAAAATAAACTTATTTTTACTGAACAGTAACTTGTTAAGAACTATGGACATCAGATAATAGGTACAATGTTTCACTTGCACTGAGCATGCATGGCCACTTCTTGGTTACATTTACTGACACTTCTTTTTCCTTGCACTTCACAATCCTTCATGTCACAACAATCCAGAAAACTCTTATGGGAAGCTTGGTCTTCACCTGTGAGGGCCGCACGGGTCAAGGTGTAACGCTACTGCCCCTCAAAGCTACTCTTAGTTCCCAACTGATTACTGAGGATGCTACTGCTCAAGATACATTGGTACGACTCCTCAATAGTACCACCTTGTAAGTCTATTGCTCTCTGTATGAGAATTCATGTCCAAATATGGTGACCATAGCTTCCTTTCAATGTAGACTTTCGTTCACTAGCATCCTTCTGATACAGTTCCCTCTGCCTTCCCTCCCCCTTTAAGTGGGCTTTCTGCTCCCCCCTGGGCAAAGATCCATACTGTTTAGATGGCCTCCCTGACCTGGGTTCCAATCTGTCAAATGTCTCCTTGGTCCTTAGGACGTATTATTTGATGTCCTCGCTCCTTGCACGCAACACCCTTTAGCATGCAGGTCTGGGTGTATTTCAGCTTCCAAAATTACTATGATGGATAATCGAGACACTCACACAGGACACTACTGCCTCTCGACCGGCAGGAAGAATACAAGGGGTCTCATTCATTTCATTCACTGCTCTAGCCCTACCCTGCACATCAGCTGTGGTTGCACTGGTATAGTACATAGCATGAACCGTTTATTAGTTACTCTAAATGCCCTTGCTTTGCTTTTCTTAATGCTATTTCATGCATTATAATGATTTTGCATTTGTAAATATTATGTAGCTCCAAACAAACAAATTATGATGAGATTATTTATGCCCTAAGAACTCATATTAGCCTCAAGTGTTGTCAAAAGGTCAAACATTGCCGGAAACTTTGCTATGCATACAATGAACTGGAAGAGCCATTGATAATGACCCAATGGCAGTAAATCTCAGTGGCTTAATCATCTGACATACAAGAAACCCTAAGGCGTTTCTTCTTCTTGGCATTTTCCTTATTGAGATCTACACATACAATATGCATTCTAATATTTCCAACCCAAACGCTAAAACAGACAATGGAAATTGGCATCATCTCTGTTCAACTTTACCCTAGTAAACTTTTGTTTCGTAGGAGATTTATACTTTTATTTACCACTTTATGCCACTGTAAACATATGGTAAATCATATTGACTTCTTTAGCTTTTACTACAGTGATAACACAACTCTTTTCAGTGGAAACAATCAGGTTAAACATTGGACACGGCCAGGACTAAGTTTTAATTTGACTTGATCAGAACCTACCAGGCACAGACACCTACATCAGTAAAGTAATTTGCAGGTGCAGATACTTCGCTAACATTGTTAGATCAGTGTGCTGTCTTTGCTTTATGTTTTCTCTAGTAGCCTTCCACGACAGCCACCAGGAGGTTGTCTCCATTCCCTAATGGGGGACAGGAAGCACAAGAGGTTAAAAACCCCTCCCACCTCCCATTAACCAGTGTCTTTCCTGTCCCCCATGGGGCATGGAGAGGTTCCTGGTGCGCTGCTGCGGCGGCTCTAAGCAGAGTACCTGTATTAATTTTCTTGCCGGGCACTTAAGGTCGGGCCCCCCGCGGCTTCCTCCTGCGCTGTGCCTCCCGTCTCCTCGGGATTCTGGGACCGCATTCCCCGGCCTCCTGCGTCCTCTTGCGGGGATAAAGCTGGTCGGGGTGCTCGCCGGAGGCCTCCCTGAGCTCTCCGGCGTTTCCCCTTCCAGCGCGCGCTGTTCGGCGACCCGGAAGTCAGGTGACGCTCCACTTCCGGGTCGGTGCTCCTGTGCAGGAGCGATACAGACCAGAGAGATGGATTACCGAACGGCGTGCGAGGCACGCTGCATCCTCGCACGCCTGCCTGGGACTACGGAGGGGGAGGGGCGGCTAGTTGCCACGCGCTGGTGCAGGCTTATTTTCTACATAAGCTGCGAAGACGTCTCAGGTAAGCTGCTGTAAGCATGGATGCGTCTTGCCCTGCAGCTGCAGAGCCCAGCGCTCCCCAAGCCCTAGTAAGTACGGCAGAGGGGGTCCCATTTAAAAGCACATTTTTTAATATACCTTTTCTTACACGGCTTCCTCTCTCATTGCAGGGAGTCAAGCCTGGCCCTAAAAACATTACCAAGCGCAAATGTGCCACCTGTAATGTAAAAATGCCACCAGATTGGGAGAAAAAGTTATGCCAACCTTGCACGGATAAAATCGTCAGAGCGGAACACCCTTCTTTGATTGATGAAATTCGCTCCTTGGTTAGGCAGGAGGTTCAAACCTCTTTGGCCACACTCGCCCCACCTCCAACGCCACCACCATCCTCACCTGGTCCATCACTCCCTAAAAAGAGGAAAATCCAGGAGTACTCTGAGTCAGAGTCTGAGGGGTTTTATACGTCTTCCTCTGTCAAATGGGAAGATGCGTTACCCCGTAAATCTGCGGAAATTAGGAAATACCTTTTTTCCTCTGAATATATTGAGGAATTGGTATCTGCAGTGAGGAACACTATGGGGCTAAAAGAGGAATCAGTTCCTCAGTCTATACAAGACGAACTGTTTGGCATACATACTGAAAAACAACCCGGGTTCCCCGTCCATAAAAGCATAATTGATATGATTAATAATGAATGGGAATTGCCTGAGAAACGGCTAACAACGCCTCCAGACTTTAAGCATCGGTTCCCTCTTGAGGAGGACCTAATAAAATGGGACATTCCAAAAATTGATGTCCAGGTGGCTAGAGTGGCTAAAAAGACGGCTCTGCCGTTTGAGGATTCCTCCCAATTAAAAGACCCCTTGGATAGGAAGATTGAGAGCCTTCTCAAAAAATCCTGGGAAACATCTACCTCAGCCCTCAGATACAATATAGCATCCACCTGCGTGGCCCGCTCTCTCTTCCGTTGGATACAAGAGTTAGAAAGCCACATCTCTCAGGGTACCCCAAGAGAGGAGGTACTGGACTCTTTGCCTATCTTACACAGGGCAACAGGTTTCCTTGCAGATGCCTCACTGGAATCTATCCGGGTGGCCGCCAGATCCTTGGTCCAGACAAATTCAGCCAGAAGAGCTCTCTGGTTAAAGATGTGGAGCGGAGACGTTACGTCAAAAATAAAACTGTGTTCTATTCCCTTTAAGGGTGACTACGTGTTTGGGCCCTCCTTAGATGACATCTTAGAGAAAGCCACAGACAGAAAGAAAACCCTTCCTGAACAGAGACCTCCCAGGAAGCGTTTTTTTCGACCCTCCCAGCCCCAGCCCTCCCAGGGTAAAGGGAAAGGAAAAACCGGGAGGTGGAGTTATGCTAAGGGGAAGCCTAAAAACATCCTTATTCCCCAACAAACACAACAAGAAAAGCAATGACTCCGATCCGGTGGGGGGGAGGCTTTCGAACTTCGTTCACAGTTGGCAGAATATCTCCAACAGCCTCTGGGTGGTGAGTGTAATCCAACAGGGTCTACTGATAGAGTTCGATGCGCCTCCTCCCAGGATCTTAAGAGTCACCTCCCCGTCATCTCGGGAGACTCAAAAGTTGATGATGGCTGGAATACAGGACTTGCTAGACTCAAGAGCTATATCCATAGTCCCGGTGAACGAGCAAGGGGAAGGACACTATTCCCGTATCTTCATGATAAAAAAGCCTTCCGGGCAATCTCGTATTATAATAAATATGAAAGCTCTCAACAAATACATAACCTACCGCAAGTTCAAGATGGAATCAGTAAAAACAGCCATCCCTCTAATAGCTCCTCATTCATATATGGCAACAATAGACCTCAAGGATGCCTATTTCCATATTCCAATACATCCTCGGCACAGGAAATACCTGAGATTTGCGGTCCAATTCAACCAAAAAATCTTACATTTCAAGTACAATGTTCTCCCCTTCGGGATCTCCTCAGCCCCAAGGGTGTTTTCCAGAGTCATGGCGGAAGCAGTTGCCCATATCAGGAGCCAAGACATCGCTATAGTACCATACTTGGACGACCTGTTAATAAATGGTCCTTCCGCCGAAGTTCTCAATCAGAGAATTTCCAAAACTCTGAACATCTTACAGGGTTTGGGTTGGATTCCAAATCTAAAAAAGTCTCAGCTATCACCATCAAAGGTGAGGAAATTCCTCGGAGTCCTCTAGGATTCAGAAGGTCAAAAATCCTTCCTACCAGAGGAACATCGGATGAATCTAATTTCCAAGGTCTCACACTTCAGGAAACAACATTCTCCGACCTTACGGGTTGCGATGTCTCTTCTGGGTTCGATGACGGCCTGTATACAATCAGTCCAGTGGGCTCAGAGCCACTCCAGAGTTTTGCAGGCGCACATCTTAGGGAACTGGAACGGGAATCCAAATTCCCTAAACAGAAGAGTTTACACTCCAGGGAAGGTAAAAGCCTCGTTAACCTGGTGGGCGATCCAATCAAATCTACTGAAGGGGGTCGACTGGGTGCAAGATCCGTTAATTACAGTAACAACGGACGCCAGTCAAAAAGGTTGGGGAGCAGTGGTCTCGCAAATTCCATTCCAGGGTCTCTGGAATCAGAAGGAAAGCTCCGGTTCCTCCAACTCCAGAGAACTGTTGGCAGTGGAGAGGGCCCTTCTGGCAGCCAGCAGTCTCGTTATAGGTCAACATGTCAGAGTGTACTCGGACAATATGACGACTGTTGCGCATCTAAAACACCAGGGGAGTCCAAAGTTCAACCAACTAAGAGCAATATCAAATAGAATATTTTGCTGGGCAGAGAAACATCTCCTCTCACTTTCAGCGATACACCTCAAGGGGTCGGTGAACGTTCAGGCAGATTGCCTAAGTCGTCACGTCTTGCATCCAGGAGAGTGGAGCCTGAAGGCGGACGTTTTCAAAATGTTGACAGACAGGTGGGGTCTTCCCGAAATAGACCTTCTAGCGTCCAGCCAGAATGCACAAGTCGAGAACTACTTCTCCCTAAACCCCAAGGACAGGTCTCAAGGAGTAGACGCCTTTGCTCATATTTGGAGGTTCCATCTAGCATACGGGTTCCCTCCAATACCGTTACTTGCGAAGACCCTCCGGAAGATCCGGGACGATCAGGTCCAGACTATCTTAGTAGCTCCAGCATGGCCGAAGAGGAGCTGGTACCACCTCATCGAAGAACTGAAGGTGGACGGTCCAGTCTTTCTTCAAGTATCAGAAGATCTCCTCTGCCAGGGCCCCTTTTATCATCCAGAACCACAGAAGTTCAAACTGGCAGCCTGGCTATTGAAGCCCAGGTACTAAGAGCTAGGGGCCTTTCAGAGTCGGTAATATCTACTCTACAGAAATCTAGAAAACCTATTACCAATGCCATATATGGCAAAATCTGGAATAGATTCTCCTCGTGGTGTCATCCTCATAAACCTGACCCTTTTCATCCTAATATATCACAAATATTAGATTTTTTACAAAAAGGATTAGAGTTGGGGCTGAAGCCAAGTACCTTGAAAGTTCAAGTGTCAGCCTTAAGTTCCGTCTTTGATCGGGACCTTGCGGGTCATCGTTGGATAAAGAGGTTTATGGTCGCAGCATCAAGACATTGTCCAAGAAGACAAATTTTCGTGCCATCGTGGGACTTAAACATAGTCCTAAAAGGTCTTACGGCTCCTCCATTTGAGCCATTATCATCTTGTTCCTCGCAACTTCTGTCCTACAAGACGGCCTTCTTGGTTGCAGTTTCTACCGCAAGAAGAGTAGGGGAAATACAAGCCCTTTCAATAAGAGAGCCTTATCTTACCATAAGAGATGATTCCATTATGTTCCGTCCAGATCCTTGTTTCCTACCGAAAGTAGTGTCAGAATTTCATCGATCACAGGATATAGTCCTCCCATCGTTCTGTCACAATCCTTCAAATCCGGAAGAACACAGATTCCATACTTTGGATGTACGACGTATAGTGTTATATTACTTAGAACATACTAAATCATTTAGAATTGACAAAAATCTCTTCGTTCATCTTTCTGGCAGAAACAAAGGCAAGAAGGTAGCGAAGAGTACCATTGCCAACTGGATAAAAAAGGCCATTTCTGAAGCATACTCAACTCAGAATATTGCTGTTCCTGCGGGCCTAAAAGCTCATTCCACCAGATCTACTTCTGTCTCTTGGGCTGAAAGGGCTGGCGCTTCATCGGAGCAGATTTGCAGGGCAGCAACATGGTCTTCCCTACACACTTTTACTAAGCATTATAGATTGGACTTCTGGTCCAATCGGGATCTTGCTTTTGGCCGAAAGGTTCTTCAAGCTGTGGTCCCTCCCTAAATACAGAATTGGTTGGCATTCCTCCTGGTGGCTGTCGTGGAAGGCTACTAGAGAAAATAGAATTATTCTTACCGTTAATTCGGTTTCTAGGAGCCTTCCACGACAGCATTAATTCCCTCCCGATGTTCTTGGATATTTTTCTGAGAACCTAAAGGTAACCGGTGCTATGGGTTCTGTTGTAAGTCACTGGTTAATGGGAGGTGGGAGGGGTTTTTAACCTCTTGTGCTTCCTGTCCCCCATTAGGGAATGGAGACAACCTCCTGGTGGCTGTCGTGGAAGGCTCCTAGAAACCGAATTAACGGTAAGAATAATTCTATTTTTTTGCATTGTGCATTGGGGTTGTAATGGACACCTATGCCGTGCAACCTTAGTCATCCTTCTTTCCTAGACAGGTTTTTCATAAAAGGTTAGCCAGATTTAGGTGTTAGTTCATAACGACTTTTAAAACTGGTTTCAAACACTTTAAAAAGTTGCACATTTTCTGTTTTTTTGTGCAGCAAGGATTTGCATAAAACTTTTGTGGCTTTTGACATTTTCACTTCAGTTTAAAGCAGTTCCGCCAAAATGGGCAGAGCATATGATAAGCCAGGGTGGGGCATGGCTGCACCCTCCCACCAAATTTATTAGATACCAACATTCCTTACGCCAGATATGCTACTCCAGTCCCTGACTCTTAATGAATTTGATACATAATACTACAGCAAGTACCTAACTGGCAATTAGCTGGTATGCTCAACACCAATCTTGATGAATCGTCCTCTTGGGGTCATTTTGCTGCGGGTAGATGGCTAATATACATCTACAGAAGATGTGTATATATATATTTTTGTGTGAATGGATCTCTTGTGAGCATGTGCGACCACCTGTCCTAGAGCAGTGGCTGCACATGCTCAGTCCAGCCCCAATCACACAGTGGAACTTGGGATCAGTGAAGTTCCTCTGTTGTTTATTGGCTGTTACGTGACAACCCATAAAATATATTTGCATCGGGACCTAAGGCTCTTGGCCCTCAAACTTTGAACAGGTGCCAATATATCAATGGCGTTCCTTTTCACAAGGTTGAATGATCATTTACGGGTAGCCGAGGATGCAACATCCCATGCACATGCAGTCTAGTTGGACATGTAAAACCGAAGAGTATGCAAGCACCTGTGCGACAGGCAAGGAACCTTCAAATGCAAGTATACAGATTATCTAGAAGTGGTTTTACATTGGGTTCTCTGATGTTCCAAGCATTGCATGAACAATTGGGTCCACTGTAGTAAAATACCATAGATGACACATAAAGCTGTATATGTGAATGTATCTGAAGACACAATGGAAGCAGAAGTACAAAAATAAGTGAATGAGATGTCGGCACGCTTCCTCGTATTCTCCTCTAATAGACTGCTTTCTTGGTTCCGTTCCCCTCCACTCGCCTCTGGCTCTCGACTGCGGTGAATATTAGTTTAAATACAGATTACATGTTACAATAACAGCGTTGTGCCCGGAGTGAAGAAATGGTTAGGATTGCATTACATCTACAGTCCTCATCGGAAACATTTATTCAATCAAAGCAAAAAATAGATGTGGCTCCTCAACTCTGTCAAGATTAAACTGTTATTGATCCTTTAAATGAAATTTGTTCATACTGATCGATCAAACACATTATCTTTTTTCTTCCACTCTATTACCAGCAATTGGAAACTCAGAGGCGTCAATAACAGTCTGACCACATGAAGACTTAAATGAGTCCTCGGATGTTCTGCAGTCTTAAGCGTTATAAAACTTTACTTTTGAACAGAATCCACCATGTTCTAGCCTAGGAAATGGTGAAGGTAATGGCGCTAAGTCGGCATTTAAATAAAATGCCAAAACTAATGCTATGGTCCCCTAGAAGCTTGAAAGGAAACCTGTCTTTATGTGTGGAGCCCCTAAACTCCGATCGTAGCATCAACATCAATCTCTAAGATATCCCTTGCAACATAAAAAAAGTTTGAAAGAGTCATGTGGGTGGTGCCCCAGTCTCCCAAAGAGTTGCGAGGGGTGTATCACCGGTACACCACTTCCCTCAATTAGCAATTCCCGGTGTTGGTGGTGGCTGGAACTGCTCAGTCACGGATCTGCACAGCACAGCTCCATGGATGGAATAGCAGCCATGCAGATCTGCCCCCTATTGATTTGAAAAGGGGGCAGATGTGCAGTACCCAGCCGCAGTCACTATAGACTTGACAAAGCTGTGCTGTGCAACTACATAACTGACCAGTTCTGGCAGCTGTCAACACCGGGAACAGCTGATCGTCGAGGGTGCCGGGTTTTGCACCCCTCAACAATCAGACATTAACAACCTATTCTAAGGATAGGCCACTAATGTTAAAGTAGTGTACAACCTCTTGAAGGTGACCAGAACCTCCCATCAGACTCTTATCATTGTAATGTGCGCTACATTATAATGTTACTAGATGGCAGCCCGATTCTAAAGAATCGGCAGTCTAGAATCCATATATACTTTATTTATTCAAATGTAAGAATAATACAATTAATAAATAATAGTAAGAAAGAACAAAAAATGGCTGCACTCACCAGCTCTTGACAATTCTTGTTATTTAAGTAAACATTCAAAAATCACACCAAAATGGCGGGCGGAGTGTGTCACAGTACGGCACGTTTCTGATTGGTCGCTAGCAGCAGGCGGCAACCAATCAGACACTGGACACTGTTGACGTCACTTATCTCCGGACATTAGCTCCGGAGATTAGCTCCGGACATTAGCTCCAGACATTATCTCCGCACATTAGCTCCAGACATTAGCTCCGGACATTAGCTCCGGACAAAGCCACGGAAGTTGGCACAAATTGCAGGAAGTAGTATTCTAGGCAATTAATCTCCGGACATTAGCTCCGGACATTAGCTCCGGACATTAGCTCCGGACAAAGCCACGGAAGTTGGCACAAATTGCAGGAAGTAGTATTCTAGGCAATTATATATTAGATTTTTTCTCATATTTTTGCTGCAAGGAACATTTCAGAGAGAGACATCTTTTAGAAATCTGTTACCATGCCAGTAGCGTAGTACGGGCAAGACAGTATTTTGTGCTCCATAATCCTGTCATGACTAAACTGTCGGGTGCCCCGGGACCAGGGGCTTCTTCTCTGTCCCTAACACTAGGATGCTGGGGCCTTCACCCTTACCTTATCTCCTCAATCAGCCTTCCGTCTGTTCTCTTCTCCAACCCAGGGAAGAAGGAAGCAGCCTTGCACCGCAGTACGTCAACCCGACGAACAAGGCAACACGAACAAGGGTAAATGAAAATACCAGGAATACAAATATTCACTCACATATAACAGAAGAATGCACCGGGAAGAAGAGAATGAGGGAAAACCAAAGTAAGAGGAGAAAAGGGTATTATCACACTTACAAACCCATGCAACAGTCACAGACAACTCCTCCAAACTCTTCATATAAACACCAGAACACTTCTCCTCCAAGTCATGCAGCATAAGCTAGCTCTGACATGAGTTTCAATCAGGACCCAGATAATAAAGGGGATAGGAGTGCTTAACCGAGCTCAGACTCCCAAGTGCTCCCAACATGGCCGATTAACCCCTGTTCTGCCAAAAGAAATTAACACCATTTAAAAAGATGTGCTTCTTTTCAGGACAGGAGTAGGAGCAATCAGACTCTGTGGCCTTCTGGCTCCTCTCTGTTGCGGTAACCCCATGACAAACCCAGTCACACGTCCCGAGTTCCTTTTACAAGTCCAGTATTGAACCCGTTATCTCGAAAAGACATGGAATGTATTTTGAGTAAAATACTGATGTAATTATAGTTTGCCCCTTAATCCTCTAGTGTTTTTCTGCTATTTGTTGAATTCAGACATAACATTTTAAGCATAAAAAAGTATAAATTATTATATTTATTTTACTTTTAATTACATTTTATAGCAACTATTTTTTTTTACCCAGCACTAACCCTATTTTAACCCATGCCCAGACCTAACATCATCTCTAGCCCTAGCTCTAACTCTATTCTTATCTCTAACCCTAGCCATAGCCCTTGTTAGGGATAGAAAAAATGTAAAAGAAGCTACTAGTATTGAATGTGTGGCGCACATGATTCAATACTGTCTTCATTAGTTAGCTGCTCGGCTTCTGTCATATTAGTTGTGGCTTATGCAGAACATAGTAGTCAATAGAAGTTTGTTATCGGCTACTGCGCTTTGCATAGGCAGGTACTGACATGACAAAGCTCGCTTCATTATACTGAAAGCTTTGATGTCCTGGTTTCTGCCTAGAGGACTTAGGGTACGAGTTATCCCTACTTTTCCTGTGGAGGACGAACAATTCATATCTAAATGGGAGGAGGCATGTGATGCATGCTCTAAAATATTTCTGCAATTGCTTATTAGCCAAAATACGGGTCATATTACTGAGTTGGACAAGACAATCGATGGTGTCCAGGCTGAAATACGTAAAGGGTGTCCCCCTGATCGGATTGAACTATTCGAGAGTGAACTAAATAAAACTATGGATCAGGCAGTAAAGAGAATCCAAGATAATCAAGTATCTAAATATAATAGAGACTTAAAGGACTATCAGACGAAGAGGGTATATCTATGGAGAAGTAACAACAACATACGCAGAGTACCCTCAAGTATATCTATTTCCTCACTCAGTGGTCAGTCTGATGGGTCGGTCTCGTCAGCTACCTCCTACGGGACAAGTGATACTCATAGATTACGCGATCATGCGTACCATCCATACAAAAGACGTCCCTGGAGCCAGTCTGGCACGATTGGCAGGGATAACAAGGTGATAAATCTGAGTGGTCATGTGTTATCTGAGGTGGATGTGGCTGTTTTGGGCAAGGGTCTATCCTTTTCTCCCACACCGGGGTTTGATGCCTTCACTGCGGTGAAGGATCTGCATATTTTTGCTAGATCGTTGCTGTTTAAACGACATTTTTATAATGAAGAATTTCATCGTCTCTTCCCTACAGAAGAAGAGCAGGAGGCTGTAAGAATCCTGGAGGAGTTGGCACTCGAGCATGAGAATATGGGAGGTAAGGTTCCCCAATGTATTCGTCCACGCTCCACGAAATTCCCCCCCTTTGGGTCTTGTCCCAGCATTGATTTGTTCGTACGGGTGGTGACCAATGAGTTCCTTAAAATTCCAAAGTATGGGGGAGGTGATAATTTAACCAAAGAAGAGAGGATTCGTCTTAGACATCTTCAAAATCTCCCTGACGTGGTGCTGAAGCCGGCGGACAAAGGTGGCAATGTCGTTGTATGGCCTAAGGTTATGTACGAGAGGGAGGCTTTTCGCCAACTGAATAACACAGTATGTTATAAAAAGCTAACGTACAATCCCCTCTCTGCGTTTAGTGCCAAATTAGAATCTATCTTAAAGAAGGCATTGGACAACGACATTGTCACAAAGGACCTGGTTTCGGCACTCACGGTTAGGGAACCTACGATCCCTACTTTGTATCTTCTACCCAAGATACATAAGGACATTAGGTCGCCACCCGGCCATCCAATCGTGTCTGGGAGGGGGAATTTCTTGGAGCAAGTTAATAAGTGGATCGATCACCATCTCCAACCTCTTGTTCAACTCCTCCCCTCCTTTCTTAAAGATACTGGGGATTTGTTGCGCAAGGTCGACGGCTTGTGTTTAGAGGGTGATACTCTTTTGGCTTCAGTTGATGTTGAGTCCCTCTATACGAATATTCGCCATAGTGATGGTTTACGTGCTGTTCAATTCTTTCTCAGCACATCTACTCTGGCAGTATCGTTGAGGGACCTCATCCTGGAGCTTCTTGAGTTCACCCTCACACACAATTTTTTTGTGTTTAAGGGATCGTTCTACCTACAGCTCCAGGGTACAGCGATGGGGGCGGCCATTGCGCCGTCCTATGCCAACCTGTTCCTGGGGTTGTGGGAGAGGGATCTCTTCCTGTCAGACAAACAGGGGTCGATTGACCGGGTCCTGTTTTGGACGCGTTATATCGACGATATCTTCTTTGTCTGGCAGGGCACCGCCGTCGACCTTGCGCAATTCGTGTCCTCACTTAACAGTAACGATCAGAATATACATTTGACCCCGGTGTGGGATGCTGATAGAATTGACTTCTTAGATGTCACTATTTATAAGGATGGAGCCGGCCTAATTCAGACCGACATCTACCGGAAACAGACGGCAACCAATACCTTACTCCACGCATCATCATGCCATCCGCGCCATATGGTGCAGGCCATTCCCGTTGGTCAATTCCTCCGCCTTCGCCGTATTTGTTCTAATGATGCTGACTTTGAGGTTCGGGCGGAGGAGTTGAAACAACGATTTGTAGCTAGGGGATATAGTGGTTGTTGCGTGAAGAGGGCATATCATCGTGCCAACTACTCCGACCGCAATAATTTATTATATGGGAAAGCATCTAAAAAATCTACTGGCAATAATATGGCAAGATTTATCACCTCGTACAATCCTCAACATGGGAGGCTCCGTGCTGCAATTATGAATGCTTGGCCCATTTTGAAGGCTGATCCCATTATGGTTAAATTCCTTCCCAATAATCCTTCCATCACGTTTAGACGTGCGACGAACCTCCGAGATCAATTGACACGTAGTCACTATATGGGGCAAGGTATGCCAACTTTCCTGGATGTGGCGCGGTCTGGGGGTGGATGTGCTCCGTGCGGGAGGTGTGTCGCGTGCCCAAATGTTGACAAATGCATTTCGTTTGCTAGCTCAGATGGCACGAAACAATTTACGATCAGACAACATATTACCTGTGTTTCCCGATACGTGATCTATTATGCGACATGTCCGTGTGGTTTGATCTATATTGGTCTGACCACGCGACAACTAAAGGTACGTATTCGGGAGCACGTTCTAGGTATTATAGCAGCTGCCTCCTGCACGGATGCATCCACCCTCAAGACCATACCGCGCCATTTCTGGGAATTCTATCAGTGCAATGAGAAGCTCCTGAGAGTGCGTGGCATTGATCTGTTACGGATCAATATTAGGGGAGGGAATCTGTCCAAACGTCTAGCGCAGTTAGAGTCCAAGTGGATTTGGACGCTACGGACTATCCACCCACATGGACTTAATGACAATATTTCATTTGCGCCATTTCTGTGAGCATCCGTTATTATAGTGGGATGACCTGTTGGCATGTATTGTGGTTTTAACTTTGTTTTATTATTTTTTATAGGTAGGTGCACGCTACAATGTATTGATTGTCTATCTTCATGGAGTTTTGGAACATCGTACTGACAGTCCTGGCATTCGTGTCAAGTCTTGGTTCCTGCTCGGGCCTGACAATGTATTATATATATTTATACATATTTGTTGTTGGTAGATACTCTTATTGTTATGTGTGTTGGGATATATTCCCCTTTCTGGGGAATATAGGGTTTTGTATATTTATATTCTGTTGTGGGTGTTGTGTTTGTATATATGTATTTATGTGTTGGCAATAATTTGTGTTTGTTTTTTTGCTGTATTATTGCTGTATATTATGCTTTGGTTGTTTTTTCTGTCTATATATTGTTTTCGCATCCATCTGTGTATACATTTGTTCATCTGTATATGTGGTGCTGTGCCGCTGCTGTTTTTTCGTTCCTGTTTATTGCCATCTATTCTGGGGATGTAATACATTTTCCTATGTGCTGTTTATGTTTTGCGGGGCAGCCGCACCACATATGTTGGGAATATATTAGTTTTTTGTAGGTTTTTTTCATTTGTTTATTTCTTTTTCCCTCCCTTTCCCCGTTGTTTTTATGTTTTGGCCCCTTCCCCTTTCTTGGTTTCGTCTATGGTATTTGTTGTACTATGTGAATAGGCGGAAGTTATTTGCCCTTATCTTCGCCCATACTGTAAATGGCGCCTGTTGCTCACTCTTGCGCATGCGCCCGCCCTGCTTATGCCGGCGTCCGTGTCATGTGGTGCCGGATCACGTGGGGCCCGCGTGTTTCCGGTTCCGGATGGCAGCGGTGCGTTGGCTGGCAGCGTGGGCGGGCGGTGCTCTTTACAATTAGGGTGAGTTCCGGTACTTATACAGTTATATAGACGTTGCGGCATCTATTGTGTACACCCCCTGAGGAAGGAGCCGCGTTTAAGGCTCCGAAACGCGCATCGGGGTTGGCTTAGGTCCCCCACCGGCCAGCAAACATCAGGTAAATACCTTTCTATTATATGCTGGTTTGTGGCCAGTATGCAGCGAAATCTTCCTGCTACATGTGCACTTGCACTTTTTTACTGATATATTGTTTCTGGCCTTAGTGTTAACCACCAGTGTTCTGCTCTGTGTATTTATGTACATCACTCATTGGAGTATATAATATGTGATATGATGTGCTGACACGGTGGGGAGTACCCTATAGCTCTGTTTTTTACTGCCGTACAGGTTTCTCACTAGCCCCTACTGGTCCCAATGTATTTTGTCCGTTGTTTTATTTATTTTTTATAGATTCTGTATATTTAATAAAGGTATTGTTTATGGGATAAATGGACTGTGGTTCTCTGTGGAGTATTATGGTTTCTGCCTATGCATAGTGCAGCAATCAATGACAAAGTAATGTAAATTGCTGCTCTTTGCATAAGCAGCACTGGGTGGGCACTCTCAGAAAAAGCAGTGCTTGCCACTAATTTGACAATATGGGGGGGGGGGGGCAAAATTTTGCACCCTTGTAGACTGGCAACTGAAGCAACCAACTGTTTGTCCTCTCCTTCCCCCCGACCAAATGCTGCAGAACTGGCTATGCTGTATATTGCTAGGACTTTTGAGGACTCTATATGTAATGATATTTCCCCAGTCAAGTGACTCTGACATACTATAGTCATAGAAAATTCTAGGGAGTTTTATTCTTCCTAAATGCAAGTTTCCAGGACACTTCTTCTCTGACATTGCTTTTGACATTTGTAGCTATGTCCTCTGTGTATTGCATACTTTTTATTTGTATTTCCTAATTAAATGACTATTGGCAGTAAACTGCCCCCTATTGGTGACTGCAGGAAGTCAGGCATTTAACTCTATGCAGGGGGACTGTAAGAGAAAAATGGATGTCGGACCACCACTAAGATATATTAAAAAGCTAAGTAGCCCAGAATGCTGAACCAAACAAAAAATAAATAAATAAAAATTTGTTAGATAACCAATATGGCTGCCGATGCAGCTCACTTCGAAGTTGTCATCTGGCAATTACTGGACTACCTTTTAGTAACCCCATTGAAGAATTCTTTATTCTGTCTCTTCATAGCCTTGAATGGCTGATAACAGAGAGAAGTAGATGATATCAAAGAGTTATGAGATTCAGTAGATGAGCAGTGTGCAATCAGTCTGCTGTAAAAGTACTAATATGCAGAATTATATATTCCATGAAAGGTGATTGCTCATGCTGAAGCCATCCATTTAATCAGGATTTAATCCCTCTTTGGTGAACTGCAATGCAATAGCTCAATACAATACAAATCTTTAAAATGAACTTCGTTTAGGATAAATTGCAAAAATAAAATAAAGTCTTCTCCCATCGGGGAGCTCCTTTCTTTTCCTGTCAATACTCTGCGAGCCGGTGTTCTGTCTTAATGATATCTAATAATTCTCAAACAGAGCGAGAGTTGTTTTATTGCTGCTATGACAAAAGCATTCAATGAAAAGAGTAGCTAGTAAGCAGGAATGGATGATGACAGTACACATTAGTACCATCACACAGAAAACAACACATTCTAGCATGCTTTATGTTTCTAACATGCTTTCCAGTTCGTTTAGTACCGTATTGCAGTATTTTAAGTACTTTTTAAGCATTTATAACATTATGTGAGTGCGATGTCTCACATGGTGAGGGGGATCCTTGAAGCCCCTGATCCAGATGAGCAGTTCTGCAGGATCACAGACAGGTGGCGCTAACGCAGCAGTATGGCTGAGTCAGGGCGCAGTGGTGTCGAAGATGTAATGGGCTGTAGAGGAATCGGCGAACTGATGTAGCAAAGTTCAAACAGCGTTGAACAATGTAGCAAATCTGGAACAGCATGTTTTTCACATCCTATAAAGAAGTCTAAGACCTCCTTCTTACGTCCTGGTGATTGCTGTACAGGAAAAAACAGTACTGGAGAGA
Source organism: Ranitomeya imitator (assembly GCF_032444005.1). Taxonomy (NCBI): domain Eukaryota; kingdom Metazoa; phylum Chordata; class Amphibia; order Anura; family Dendrobatidae; genus Ranitomeya; species Ranitomeya imitator. The sequence continues at coordinate 30,387,223 of NC_091288.1, forward strand.
TCCATGGTCCATGTCCGAGTGCCATCCATATGTATGTATGTGACATCCGTGTGACATCCTTGTGTTCATGTGCAGTCCATGGTCCATGTGTTCGTATTTTAAATCCGTGTGTCGTCCGTATGTCCGTGTGATACGCACCGGCGCATGGGAAAGCATTACAGTTGGCGCTGTTCCCAGGTGCTGGCGAAGGCAGGTCTCATCATTGTCTTCTGCTCGTTCTGAGATCAGTGCAACCAGGAGACAATGATGGGAGTTGTATTCACCAGCAGCTGGAAACCAGCAGAGGGAAAGCCCAAGGCTGGGGGCTGATGTTAATAGTCTGGGACAAGCGACAATACCCCATAAGGTTCCCAGGCTATTAATAACACCTCACAGCTTAGCCTTTCCTGGGGAATTTACAGGGCACTCCACAACAAAACGACTTAGGGTCCCCCTATTAATTCAAATGAGCAAAGGGTAAACAGACAGCTGTGGGTTGATAATAATAGCCTGGGAAGGGGTCAGAGACATTATCCCCCCAGGCTACCAACATCAGCCCTGAGCCACACCAGGGATGGCGCATCCATAAGATGCACCAAATCTGGAGCTTAGACTAGCTCTTCTCACTTGCCCTGTGGCAGTGGCAAGTGGGATGATAGGGTTGGGGTTGATATCGCCTTTGTATTGTTAGGTGACATCAAGCCCAGGGGTTAGTTATGAAGAAGAATCTATAAGATGACCCCATTACTAACTCCTTAGTAAATATTGAAATAAACACAAAGCCAGAATAAAGTCCTTTATTTGAAATAATACAAAACACCCTGTTTTACACATTTATTTAAATTTATTTAAAATAAAAATCCCTGTTATACGCACTTTTATACCGATTCCATTGAAGCCCTTGTCCCCTGTAAAGAACAGAAAATAATAAACAACAAAAATGCTCACCTTATGTCTAATCTACTGATGCCCATGTCCCCTGTAAAAAAGCAAAAATAATAAACAACTATATCACTTACCTTTTCGAACGGACATAAGCTGTACTCTCCCACGCCGTAATTAATCTCTGTGATATGTGGTTTTCAACCTGGACTGGCTGTACATTTCAATGCGGCCTTAAAGTGAATCCTGGGAGGATGATGAGCTGCGCAGTGCTGGCGACGCCATCTTGCTAGAGAAAATTGCCTCCTCCTTGGATTGCCGATGGATGCTGCTACTGTGCAGGCGCGGCTGCCTCCATCTTAGTGGAGACAATTTTTCTTTCTGACATGTGTTCTGTGTGTATGTAGTGAGAGACTCAGATTAACTATTTACATGCATCTATTTCTTTTACTATTAAATTAACCCTTTAGATGCAAGTTTGAACAATTCTTTCAGGTTGACCCATTAGAAGCAGCTATGTTCTCCTCCCATATATGAGCTTTATAATACAAATAAATATTATTATTATTATTTATTTATATAGCACCATTAATTCCATGGTGCTGTACATGAGAAAAGGAGTTACTTACAGGGTTATCGATAACATGTACAGTAAACACATTTACAATGACATACTGGTAGAGAGGGGAGAGGACCCTGTCCTTGCGGACTTACATTCTACATTCTATCTTTTTTCATGACTTATAACAATATTTTGTATAAAGTAAAGTTCAGAATCCTGGTTGGGGTTGAGCAAAATTTTCACCTGATTTGCAGCACAGTGGGGTGGATTGGTAAATTAATTTACCAAGTTTGTACTTTACTTTTGATGAAATTATGATAAATAATAGGTGGATTGAATTTCACCTTGTATTCCATTTACTAATGACCATCAAAAAAGTGAACAAGGTAAATTAATCAGTTTATCCTGACTTCTAACCAGATCTAAGCATAAAGCTCCATTACCCATTTAGAAGCTGCATAGTATCAGTCCTTCTACCATTTGTTACAGTTGGTTGAGACAGTAAGCTCAGGTTATGAACCCCACTGACAAGACAGGATCTAGAGACTCCAAGTCTCTTGTGCAAGTCCAGCTAATGTAGGCGTTTAATGTGATGCTAACTCAGCCGCAGGATTTGTCCACCTCTGTGTCCACCCTATTCTGCACCTCATCTGTGACAGGGCCTCCTTCCTCAGCTTTGACATTGTCTCTGGGGGACCCATCTGAAGTTCCAGTGTCAGGTGGAGTAGCTAAACGTCAGCTTATACTTCTGTCTCGCTTTGAATGAGATTCCAAGGAGAGCTGCTGCTTCATAAACTAGTGCCAGATCCACTTCACTGTCTACGTTCGTCTTTTTCCATCTGACCAAACCAAGATTTCTTTTATTGTTTCTCTGCTGACTGGACGAGTTCTGATGTGAGTAAACCCCATTTGGAAACATGGTGGGCCTGAGACTCATGACACTGGGAGATTCTTAGAGATATTCCTGGCAGTATTTGAGGAACTCGGCCGCACCGTGTCTTCCGCCTAGTTACAGATACTGTAGCTCAGTATGCCTTATGCTTCTGCACCTTGGTGGTCGAGCTGGCCTGGAATGAATAGGCGCTTGTGGCAACTTTCTGGCAAGGTCTGTCTGGTCATATTAAGGATGAGTCGACATGCAGAGAACTATCATCCTCTATGGATGCCCTTATACACCTTCCTACTAGAATTAATCTCCGTTTCCATAAGCAAGCTCTGGAACAGGCTGAAGTGTCTTCTCTTTTCGAAGAACATCCCAAGTCAGTTCCATCCTTTCGATACCCTTTATGGTCGCAAGCCACCTCCTGCTATAGAGCCAATACAGGTGGAACGAGCCAAACTCTCTGCACAAGAGCCACACCTAAAGTATCATGACAACTTGTGCATGTATTGTGGTGGCAAAGGCCTTTATGTTCAAAGGGCAAATGTTCACTTTAAGGCCGTATTGAAATATACAGCCATTACTGTTCTTTTTGTTAAGTATTCTTAACAGTTATTGGTCCACATTTAATTTTTTTTAAATATTAAGATATTACAATATTAAAATATTTCTGCTCCATCAGAAATAAGGAATACTTAGATATCTACATGTTTTAGATTTACCTAGATCTACAAATATTTCTGTATTACATTTTATATATTTTTATATAGTTGTATATATTTTCCATCCTACAGAGCTAACACTATGCATAGAATAGTTGTTTTAATATTAATAAAAGTTCCAGACAACAAAACTTTTAAGAGAGTTGATGTTTTTCTTTTTGTTCCAGACGGGCACCCTTTAAGGTTCAGAACATGTAATTCTACGTATTAAGTGTAACACAGAACTCAACGAGAAAGATCAATACTTTAGATATAAATAAAGAGCAGGAGAAAATAACAGTGACTCTCATTTCTAAGTTTGGTGATAAAAAGTAAACTTATTTTCAAATTCAACCTTAAAAAGGTGTTAAGGTTTTAGCAAATATATGTTTTTTCTATTTAATGAAAAGTTATAGGATTTTTTTGCAATTTACTTTTCTGCATCATTTCGTCACGGTGTTCAAGATATAAGTAAAGAAGCTGCGGAGACACCATCACGTGTTTCTCGACGCAAGGAGTGAATAGCCAGGCCTTTCCCCGGGAAGGAACAACCACGGGAAGGGCAGCATCCTATGAAGGAAAGCCACCTATGCCAAGCATGGTATCCATCCACAGACAGCTGTTTCGGGGTTTTTGCCCCTCATCAGTGTGGAGTAGGAATCTGGCTATTAGGAGCAGTGCCTAGTAAAAAGGCTATAAAGGCACAGATGATTGGCCTCGGGGAGACCAAAACATCCAACACCGCGGAGACACCATCACGTGTTTCTCAACGCAGTGATTCCAGAACACTGCCCCCATCCCTTATGGGAAATAAAATAATAATAAAACCCCGAAACAGCTGTCTGTGGATGGATGCCATGCTTGGCATAGGTGGCTTTCCTTCATAGGATGCTGCCCTTCCCGTGGTTGTTCCTTCCCGGGGAAAGGCCTGGCTATTCACTCCTTGCGTCGAGAAACACGTGATGGTGTCTCCGCAGCTTCTTTACTTGCATCTGCATATTTCCCATAAGGGATGGGGGCAGTGTTCTGGAATCACTGCGTTGAGAAACACGTGATGATGTCTCCGCGGTGTTGGATGTTTTGGTCTCCCCGAGGTCAATCATCTGTGCCTTTATAGCCTTTTTACTAGGCACTGCTCCTAATAGCCAGATTCCTACTCCACACTGATGAGGGGCAAAAACCCCGAAACAGCTGTCTGTGGATGGATACCATGCTTGGCATAGGTGGCTTTCCTTCATAGGATGCTGCCCTTCCCGTGGTTGTTCCTTCCCGGGGAAAGGCCTGGCTATTCACTCCTTGTGTCGAGAAACACGTGATGGTGTCTCCGCAGCTTCTTTACTTGCATCTGCATATTTCCCATAAGGGATGGGGGCAGTGTTCTGGAATCACTGCGTTGAGAAACACGTGATGGTGTCTCCGCGGTGTTGGATGTTTTGGTCTCCCCGAGGCCAATCATCTGTGCCTTTATGGTGTTCAAGATATGACTCTACTGTAATGGCAGCCATTTGGAACCTGCTGACTATCCAATGTGTATGGTGTGTTTCAATTTCCCCCTGATGGCTCGTAACAGAGAATCAACATATCAGGCAGTTGGATTTCAACATGCCCAATCCTTTTCTTTTGTTATCAGAGGTATCTGGCAACAGTTTGATTCCCTTTCAACAATACACATTAGAGTAAAGTCAATTTTGGTGGGATCGGACGACCATCTAATGTGTCATGGGGTCTTTTGACTTTTCCCTGAGAGATGAAGTCAGAGGAGAGAAGAATCGGATAGTTGGAATTACAATTATGGGTTTTTTTTTCCAGGAGGTTAAAAATACATGAATGCTCAGCCAAGCCAATGGTTCTTGTGAATGGGGGAGTCAGGAGAGATAACAGTGCACCGAACAATGCTATTGTATGTGTATTAGAACGACCCCTGTAAACCTCTTATCTTGACCCACTGAACTGGTAAGATTGTAACTTTCACAGTGCAATTATCACCCAGCTTTCTCCCTGCCCAGAAGGAGTTAAAATGTGAAAAATATGTATTTAACCCCTTTCTGACCTCGGACGGGATAGTACTTCTGAGGACAGAACCCCCACTTTGATGCGGGCACCGGCGGTGAGCCTGCATCAAAGCCGGGACATGTCAGCTGTTTTGCACAGCTGACATGTGCCCGCAATAGCGGCAGGTGAAATCGTGATCCACCTGCCGCTATTAACTAGTTAAATGCCACTGTCAAACTCTGACAGTGGCATTTAACTAGCGCTTCCGGCCATCGGGCCCCGGAAATGCACCCATCGCTGACCCTCGTCATGTGATCGGGGGTCAGTGATGCATCGGCATGACAACCAGAAGTCTATTGAAGACCTCTATGGTTTTTGATGCCAGAATGCTGTGAGCGCCACCCTGTGGTCGGCGCTCATAGCTATACATTAATTTTACTACATAGGAGCGATCTAAGCATTGATCCTATGTAGCAGAGCCGATCAGGCTATGCCAGCTTCTAGCCTCCCATGGAGGCTATTGAAGCATGGCAAAAGTTAAAAAAAAAATGTTTTAAAAAATATGAAAAAAATAAAATAAACGTTTAAATCACCCCCTTTCACCTCATTCAAAATAAAACAATTAAAAAAAATCAAACATATAAAATACACATATTTGGTATCGCCGCGTTCAGAATCACCTAATCTATCAATTAAAAAAAGGATTAACCTGATCGCTAAACTGCGTAGCGAGAAAAAAATTCAAAACGCAAGAATTGCACTTTTTTGGTCGTCGTAACACTGCATTAAAATTCAATAACGGGCGATCAAAATAACATATCTGCACCTAAATGGTATGATTAAAAATGTCAGCTTGTCGTGCAAAAAATAAGCCCTCACCCAATCCAAGATCATGAAAAATGGAGACACTATGGGTATCAGAAAATTGCGCAATTGTTTTTTTTTCTTTAGCAAAGTTTGGAATTTTTTTTTACCACTTAGATAAAAAATAACGTAGACATGTTTTGTGTCTATGAACTTGTAATGACCTGGAAAATCATAATGGCAGGTCAGTTTTAGCATTTCGTGAATCTAGCATAAAAGCCAAACAAAAAACAAGTGTGGCATTGCACTTTGGTTGCAATTTCATCGCACTTGGATTTTTTTCCCGTTTTCTAGTACACGACATGGTAAATCGAATGATGTTGTCTAAAAGTACAACTCGTCCCACAAAAAATAAGCCCTCACATGACCATATTGACGGAAAAATAAAAAGGTTATGATTCTGGGAATCAGGAGAGCGAAAAACGAAAACGCAAAACCGAACAAAGCTGGGGTCATTAAGGGGTTAATTTTGCCACATATTTCAAAGAATTCTTCTAAAATCTATTTTTTCAAGCTCTCTGTAGTCTAGCAACCTTTTTAAAGTCACCCAACCATGTCTTCATATTATCACTGGTTCAATTCTTTAAGAAAAAAATATAAATATAATATATGTGCTATTCCACAATAATTAGAAATCAAAAATTGTTTATAAAAACTTTTTTAATATTTTAGTGCGCTAACAGCAATACAGTAAAAATGAAAAGTTAATAAGTAAAATCAAGAAGCAAAAAAGCGAGGGGAGGACAATGAGAGATATAAAATAATGATATGAAGATTATACAAGAGATAGCCACCAGATGGTAGAACACTACCAAGGAATGATGATAACAAGTATGTATATGCACAGGATTAATTAAAATGCAATTCTAAAGGTTAAATCTACAGAAATCAGAATTCACAGTTCCAGATGAAGAAGAGTTGAAACACGCGTTGGGATCTTAGGTGGAGGCCGATGTGATGACACATTCAATTTTTATTTGTAGGTATGTTTGATAAGGCATCTCTTTACTATTTAATTTTAACTATGATTTAATTTCTATAGATCTAACTTTAGAATTATATTATAATTAATCTTATGCATATACATATGTGTGTATATATATATATATATACAGTATATATATATATATATATATATATATATATATATATATTAGAATATCATCAACATTTATTTCATTTCTCCAATACAAAAAGTGAACCTCATATATTATATAGAGTCATTACAAACAGGGTGATCTATTTCAAATGTTTATTTCTGTAATGTTGATGATTATGGCTTACAGCCAATGAAAACCCAAAAGTCATTATCTCAGTAAATTAGAATATTTTATGACACCAGCTTGAAAAATGATTTTAAAATCCAAAATTTTGGCCTAATGAAATGTATGTTCAGTAAATGCACTCAGTACTTGGTCGGGGGCTCCTTTTGCATCAATTACTGCATCAATGCGGCCAGGGCCGGCGTACCCGGGCAAGTGCCAGGGTCCTGAACAAATGGGGGGCCCACTCGTGGCCGGAACACCAGGGGGCCTGGGTCGCTCCCCCAGCAGCTTCGGCACTACTTGAGCACAGCCGTCACTTAAACAAACATGGCCGCGCACAGTGCACTGTCAAGCGATGTCTGCTAGTAATGACGCGGCCGGGCCGACACACAAGCAAAGTTAAAGGCACAGTGCCGGCCTGACCGCATCATTAGTAGCAGACACAGCTGCAGAGTGCACTGTGCGCGGCCATATCTGTTTAAGTGACAGCCATCAAGCAGCGCGCCCTCCATAGCCACATGCCAGAGGAGCCTGATGGGTGACAAGCCAGGGGGAGGTGAGTGAGGCTTATGTCTGTATGTCTGTGTATATCAGTGTGTATGACTGTATATATTTATGTATTTTTGTGAATTTGTCTTCAAATATATGTATGTAAATATCTGCGTATTGTATGCGTGCATGTCTGTGTATTGTATTGTATGTGTGTGCATGTCTGCGCATTGTATGTGTGTGCATGTCTGCATATTGTATGTGTGTGCATGTCTGCGTATTGTATGTGTGTGCATGTCTGCGTATTGTATGTGTGTGCATGTCTGCGCATTGTATGTGTGTGCATGTCTGCATATTGTATGTGTGTGCATGTCTGCATATTGTATGTGTGTGCATGTCTGCATATTGTATGTGTGTGCATGTCTGCATATTGTATGTGTGTGCATGTCTGCATATTGTATGTGTGTGCATGTCTGCGTATTGTATGTGTGTGCATGTCTGCATATTGTATGTGTGTGCATGTCTGCGTATTGTATGTGTGTGCATGTCTGCGTATTGTATGTGTGTGCGCATGTCTGCGTATTGTATGTGTGTGCGCATGTCTGCGTATTGTATGTGTGTGCATGACTGCATATTGTATGTGTGTGCGCATGTCTGCGTATGTATGCGTGTGCATGACTGCATATTGTATGTGTGTGCGCATGTCTGCGTATGTATGCGTGTGCATGTCTGTGTACTGTATGTGTGTGTGCGCATGTCTGCGTATTGTGTGTGCGCATGTCTGCGTATTGTATGTGTGTGCATGACTGCATATTGTATGTGTGTGCATGTCTGCATATTGTATGTGTGTGCATGTCTGCATATTGTATGTGTGTGCATGTCTGCGTATTGTATGTGTGTGCATGACTGCGTATTGTATGTGTGTGCATGTCTGCATATTGTATGTGTGTGCATGTCTGCGTGCTGAATGTGTGTGCATGACTGCATATTGTATGCATACCTCCCAACTTTTGAAGATGGGAAAGAGGGGCAAATTTTAGGCCACGCCTCTTACCACACCCATTCATAATTAGTGACACCCATATCCACGTCCCAACCACACCCATTTAGCACTGCTGATCACACTGTTTCATATACAATAATTATAAACAAAAAAATATGGCCACACAGTGCCCCGTACTGTATAATGGCCACACATGATGCTCCATACTGTACGTGTGCATGTCTGCGTACTGTATGTGTGTGAGCGCATGTCTGTGTACTGTAGATGTGTGTGCATGTCTGTGTACTGTAGATGTGTGTGTATGTCTGCGTACTGTAGATGTGTGTATGTCTGCGTATTGTGTGTGTGCATATCTGCCTATGTGAAGGATGAGGGGGAAGCTAGGCCCTGTGTAGTATATCTTTATTTCTCCACCATATCTGTGCATCATGAATCGTGGTATGTGGGCCCACTGAGACTCTTTTGCCCGGGGCCCACAAAAACCTGGAGCCAGCCCTGAATGCGACGTGGCATGGAGGCGATCAGCCTGTGGCACTGCTGAGGTGTTATGGAAGCCCAGGTTGCTTTGATATTAGCCTTCAGCATGTCTGCATTGATGGGTCTGGTGTCCCTCATCTTCTTCTTGACAATACCACATATATTCTCTATGGGGTTAAGGTCAGGTGACTTTGCTGCCAACCAAGCACAGTGATACTGTTGTTTGTAAACCAGGTATTGGTACTTTTGGCAGTGTGGACAGGGGCCAAGTCGTGCTGGAAAATTACATTTCCATATCCAATAAGCTTGTCGGCAGAGGGAAGCATGAAGTGCTCTGAAATTTCCTGGTATACGGCTGAACTAACTTTGGTCTTGATAAAACACAGTGGACCTACACCAGCAGATGACACGGCTCCCCAAACCATCACTGATTGTGAAGACTTCACATTAAATCTCAAACAGCTTGGATTGTGGCCTCTCCGCTCTTCCTCCAGACTCCGGAACCTTGATTTCCAAATGAAATGCAAAATTTACTTTCCTTGTGGAGTATGTCAGTAACTGCCTTCTGGACATCTGCCAAGACAGCAGTCTTCCCCATAATTGTGGAGCTACTGAAACAGACTAAGGGACCTTTTTAAACACTTAGGAAGCATTTACAGGTGTTTTTTGTTAATTATTCTGATTTACTGAGATAATTACATTTGGGTTATCATTGGCTGTAAGCCATAATCATCAACATTAACAGAACTTTTAATTTTATTCTGTATTATTTATATTCACTTGTTTGATATTTGATTATTATGAAATAACACTTATGTGAGTATATATATATATATATATATATATATATATATATATATATATATATATATATATATACACAGTGGGGGAAATAAGTATTTGATCCCTTGATGATTTTGTAAGTTTGCCCAATGACAAAGACACGAACATAAGACAGATTTCATCAACCAAGGTATCATTTTAATCAGTATAACGGCGCCGATCTGACACTGTCTGTAGGTTACTGTGCACAATCCTGCTAACAGGTTCCCTTTAAACAATGGAGAAACTGCTAGAACTTTTTGAAACAAAATAGATGATCAAAGCAAAAAAAAAAAAGACACTCGGGCATCCTCAAGACATCTTTTTATCCTTTCATTTACTTGTATCGTAGAGTATTGAGCATCTTCCTAGTGGAAAATAAGAGAAGAATGGACATGTTGCTTTAATTAAATGCTTGGCATCTTTAACAGTTTGAAGTGTTTGAAAGACCTTCAAAAGTCTGATCATATGAACAGCGAGTCCCATACAAATTAATATGGTTATACTTTTAATAATTTTTTTAGCACTTTTTCCATAATTTTTTTTTAGTGTACCAGCTCGAAAGATGGCAGAAAAAGAAGCAATGTGAACATACCCTAAAGCCGTCATACACATTAGATGAAAGTCAGCTGAGCTCGTCGATTTTGGCAGGATTGGCCAACTATCTGATGTGTTGGACTCTACCCCGAACAGATGAGGAAGAGAAGGATCAGGCAGTTGGAATGTCAATCCCTTTAGTCCTTTTCCTTTTCAGTGGAGATAAGACTCTTCTGTCCGTGGCTTTCACCACACTGACCATTGAAATACATGAACACTTGGCCAAGCATATGTGTATGAGGGAATTGGAAGAGATGGATGCCTGCCGAATAAGCGTTCACAGACACTTTTGGCTTGCTTTACTTTTGCAGAGATTGGAATATTTCCAATGCCCTATGTTTTATGCTGGAGAGGACATGAAGTCATGGATTGCATATGTAAATCCCCTCATTATTCTGAACTTCAGACTTTATACCAACATTATTAGACTGCGGAACGTAAATCTCCCAGCACTTACAGAATACAACAAAGTGTCCGTCCACTACAGAAACTAAGAAGCACCAACAAACTCAGACATGACATCATCGAATGACACAACTTTTAATTACCTCCCCTTCCTCCTCCTCTCTCGTTTTTCTCCGGCTTTCTGATTGGCCGTCAGTAAGTTCTGGAAGCAGCTAATTAAATTATTCTAGAAAATGATTTTAAGCATTAGGATGCACAAAGTTCAGTTTCTTTCTGTTTCTGTTACTATTACCAAAGCTATTGATAAGATGTCTAAATTTATTGCAGAATAATTCTGCAGGAAAGAAGATAAAAGGTTCCTGAATAAAATATGAGTTGAAAGCTGTAAATTGTAGCAATGCATATCATTTCATTCAGATGTAGGAAGCAATTACCATCTGCTATATTCATCAGTTCCCTCCTTTATGACTTAATTATATGTTTAATGCTATCAGATCAACCAAAGGGCACAATAGATGAATGAGAGGCAGAATAGGAAAGATTCTACGGCAAGACAAAAGGTGGATGAAAAGAAACCTGAGAACGGAATTGATTCCATTTGTTGGGAGAGAAGTTAATTTAAATAGTATATTCTATCATCTCTCGTGCTCCGCCGAGATAATATAAATCACGTGTTTGTGAATTTGCTTCATACAATTTTAACAAAAGCATTTAAGTTTCTGAAAACCGAAGGGCTCCGGTTTCTGATTTATTTATGAAATTGGTAACATTTGCAAAGAAAGAGCAGTGACTGACAAGCAACGCATCCCAAGTATTATCAAGAAGGAATATTCCAGGGCGCTAAGTGACAACAGAGAAGCGGACCTATGGGCCCTTGTTTTATTTTACACTTTCATTTATAGGAAAACATTTCTCCATTCTCGGCACGGGAAACGGAGGTTACACTCTGACATCTACATCACCTAAAGGCCAAGAAGTAAGTTTTCATCTAGGCTAATTAGTAAAGAACTTGCCTTTTAAGTCAATCGGTCCTCGTTGTCCTCAAGACCAAGGTGTCCGGCTTCACCTTAATGGAAATTAAAAGTTCATCATATTTTGTTCTGTAAGTAGCATTAAAGTAGCATTTTTTTTTATTTTTTGATTTTTCGTTCAACATATTACCCTATGAAGTTGCTCAAGTTGGGTCTATAGGTTTTGTAAAAGAGCTAAGTATAGTTTCTTTTACTGATTATGCATATAACAAAAATGTATGTGGCTTGCCCTCTTATTTGGCTCCAAAAATACTAGAGGGTCATCTAGATCTGATCCTTATACCAAACCATGGCTTACATAAAGAAGACCTAGTAGTAACATCTGTCAATTTCTGACATTGTGCCAAGCCTAACAGGACTAGGGATAAAGAACAATCCACTCACCAGTCTATAGACAGCTGTTTCGGGTACTACCTCTCATCAGTGGAAACAGGAACACACGGGCTGCTTGCACAGTGAAGTCTGTAGGAACATGTTCACACACCACCAAGAAACTTGAAGACACAAAAAAGCATAGTAAAACCAAAAACACTCAGTTTCAAAAAATCACAGTAATCCGCAAGTGCTAGTAAAAAGATGTAAAAAACAGGGTATTTGGTTGATACGTTTTTTGCAAAAAATGTATACTAAGCTGCTCCACCAAACGTCAAGGTATACCCGTATAGAGCAGTCCTAACTGATGTATGCAATCCCTATCTGATGTATTTAAAAACCTGATCATCTGTATATTACCTGTGTGAACAGGGTTCAGAGAGGACATGTCCATGTCGACACGCTGAGTGGAAGAGCTTTTGTGCAGATAGCCCAAGAGAAGTGGTGGGTGACTCCCTAGTCTTGTAGGCACAAGAGAACAATTATGGAAACAGGAACACATGGGCTACTTGCACAGTGAACAAGTCTGTAGGAACATGTTCACACACCACCAAGAAACTTGAAGACACAAAAAAACATAGTAAAACCAAAAACACTCAGTTTCACAAAATCACAGTAATCCGCAAGTGCTAGTAAAAAGATGTAAAAAATGGGTATTTGGTTGATACGTTTTTTGCAAAAAATGTATACTAAGCTGCTCCACCAAACGTCAAGGTATACCCATATAGAGCAGTTCTAACTGATGTATGCAATCCCTATCTGATGTATTTAAAAACCTGATCATCTATATATACCTGTGTGAACAGGGTTCAGAGAGGAAATGTCCATGTGGACACGCTGAGTGGAACAGCTTTTGTGCAGATAGCCCACAAGGATTACTGTGATTTTTTGAAACTGAGTGTTTTTGGTTTTACTATGCTCTTTTGTGTACCTCTCATCAGTGCAGAGCAGTATTTGGCAGGATGAATGAGATTAAATTGATAAAGCTTTTGGGATGGATGCTGACTCTTCAGCGAAAGGTGAACGCCAATGAATAAAAAATCCCTACAGCGAGTAGACATGTACAGTATCTTCACCTCACATCCATGTCAATATAGATAAGTGCAAAATACAGTACATAAACCCATTGTCATCCCCTCTGATCAGTAATAGCATAAAAAACAACCCCCAAATAATATGCAAGTCCTTCTTGTACCACCAAAACAGATCTGACCTGTCAAATTTTGGACTCTCTGAAGGTGCTTATGGAGGGCTTCACTGGCTTGTCTTTCCAGCACATCCTACAGTAGTTTGATCATATCGAGATCTGGGGTGTTTGGAGGTCATGTCAACAACTTAAACTTTTTGTGATGTTTCTCAGATCATTCCTGAACAATATTTGCAGTGTGGCAGAACACATGAGCGGCATACTTGGCCAGCACAATGTTTAGGTAGGTTGTTCATATCAAAGTAACATGCATAGGAATGTCAGGACCTAAGGTTTCCAAGAAGAACATTGCCCCAAGCGTCACACTGCCTCAGTCTGCTTTTCTTCTCTCCATAGTGCATCCTAGTGAAGAACACACATGCGCTAATTAAACTACATGTGTAAAAGAATATGTGACTTATGTGATCAGGCGACCTTCTTCCATGACTCCATAGGCTCGTTCTGATGCTTTTGTCATCATTGGCACTCTGACAAGTCTGTGGCTATGCAAAACTATATGGTAAGTTGTGATGCTCGGTGTGTTATGACATAGTTCTCTCATATCCAGCATTATGTTTATTAGCAATTTGTGCTAAAGTAGCTTTTCTGTGGGATCTGAAGTCATCTGTCCCCACACATAACAGTAAACTGTCCGCATGCATAACCTTGTTACATGTTAACCAGTTGTCCTTTATTGGACCACTTTTAGTTGGAACTAACCATTGCATACCAAGAACATCCCACAAGATCTACCATACAAGGATATACCCCATGATACCTACCTCATTTTGGTGCACCCTACAAGACCTGATATATACTGGAACTCAAAAAAAGACCTGATATATATGGGAATTCTTCATAAGACCTTCCGTATATGGGAACACTCCACAAGACCTGTCATATATGGGAATACTGCACAAGATCTAACATATATTGGTATACCTCATAAGACCTGACATATATCGGAAGACCTTACAGTACCTGTCATTGATGGAAACACATCACACCAGACCTGCCATATATTGAAAAATTCTACAAGACCTGCCCTATTTGGGCATACCGCATAAGCCCTGCCACATATTGGTATAGCCTACAAGACTTGCCATACATGGGAACATTCTACAAGACCTATCGTATATGGGAACACTCCACAAGACGTGATATAAATGTGAACATTCCACAAGACCTGATATATATGGGAACTTACTAGTGATGAGGGAATATACTCGTTGCTCGGGTTTTCCCGAGCACGCTCGGGTGATCTCCGAGTATTTGTTAGTGTTCGGAGATTTAGTTTTCAGTTTTTAGACAGGCGGGCACGGCTGGCACTCTGGCAGACAGGCGGACAGGGCTGATACTCTGGTAGAAACTGGTATACAGGCGGGTGTATGGAAACAGGTAAGAACCTGTTCAGACTGGAGGGTATATGGAAACAGGTAGGAACCTGTTCGGCAAGTTGCTGAACAGAGGTAGAGGTAGAGCAAGAGCGGATGCAAAGCAGAATCACAGGAGGTGGAGTAAGAGCAGGAGGTGGAGCTAAGAGCAGAGAAGGAGAAGACGGAGCTAAGAGCAGAGAAGGGGAAGGCAGAGGAGGAGGCGGAGCTAAGGATGGAGCCACTGGGGGTGGAGCCAAGAATGGAGCCACTGGAGGCGGAGCCAAGAACGGAGCTGCTGGAGGCAGAGTCAAGAGTGCAGACGCTGGAGACAGAACCAAGAGCGGAGATGCTGGAGGCAGAGCCAAGAGCAGAGATGCTGGAGGCGGAGCCAAGAGCCAGAACCGCAGGAGGCGAAGCCAAGAGCCGGAGGGTGCAGAACCACAGTTTGTGGCGACAAAGCTGAGAGACACAGAACCACAGGTTGTGGCAGAACTGAGCAGAGAAGCACAGAGCCACCGGTAGTGGCGAACAGAGCAGAGAGATGCAGAGCCACTGATAGTGGCAAGCAGAGCAGAGAGGTAATGCAGATGTAAACAAGGAGTGTGAGAATGGTAAACAAACAAAGAAGGAACAGGAATGGACATAGACCAGAGTTCAAACACAGAAGAAACGGAACACAGATTCAGACCAGGGTACAATGCCCCACTGGGTGGTGTACACAGAGACACAAACAGAACACAGATAAAAGCCTGCGTATTGCAACCATCAGGGACAGGAAACAGACACTAACTGGCAGCTCAGTAGCAAATTCTAACTGAGGGAAATAGTTTGCTCAGGCATCCTCCAATGGGTGAGGATGCCTTAAGTATCAGAGGCCTCTAGGCTATTGACCAGGGACACCTTAGGGAGGTGCACACAGTCTCAATAAGAATTCAGAGTTGCTGGCGCCGCCCCCTATGCACACAGCCAGGAAGTGTACGCAGACTAAGCGGCCATGGAGCACATGGCATGGAACCGGCAGCAGACAGATCTCACAGCGTGGCACTGGGTGAGTGAGTTGATATAACAGGCAGGTGGGGAATGGGAAGCAATGCAGTGATGCCAGCAGGGTTGTTACAGTACCCCCTCCTTTACACCCCTCTTCTTCAAACCCACCAAAATGA
Organism: Ranitomeya imitator; assembly: GCF_032444005.1. Classification (NCBI taxonomy): domain Eukaryota; kingdom Metazoa; phylum Chordata; class Amphibia; order Anura; family Dendrobatidae; genus Ranitomeya; species Ranitomeya imitator. Next base: position 30,403,269 of record NC_091288.1, read on the forward strand.
TCTGAAGAAGAAGAAAGGGACCACTCACAATCCAAGTCATCATAACATCTTCAACATAGGATAAGGCAAACGGGTCACCAGGAATCTCAGAAAACGAAGTCTCTTTATGCTCAACCGGGTTAGCTTCATCAGAAATCACAGATAGCAAAGTCTCTTTGTACCCAATGGGGTTAGGTTCCACAATAGACTGGACCATTTCCTCCGGGTAGATAAGAAGCAGGGACTTGGTTGCTACTGACTTGATATCTTCACCAGCCGGCCACATGGAAGCCGAAGGAACTCTCACAGGATACATCTTCTGCCCGATATCCAGAGACAAACTTTCAGGTAGCAGAGATGTTCTAGAGTACTGAACATAGGAAAAATCATTGGAGCTGAGTGTGGAGAACAACAACTCCACTGGATCAGAAAAAAACTGATCTTCACCAACCGGCCATATGGACGATGAAGGTACCCACATAGAAACCATCTTCTGCCCGTTATCCAGGAGAAAACGTCCAAAAGGCGGGGATGTTTCCATGAACAGGTTACAGGTATAGTCATTAGAGTTGTGAGGAGAGATTGTCACCGCTTCCCCATCTTTGGTGATGTCAGTATACCTTGACTCGACGACTAGCAGACCAGCAGAAGAAGAAGACAACACAGTTGACTGTCTTTGACGCATGGGAACCAGACACCTCTCATGACTGGGTAAATTCAAATGAAGCATTTTTCAGGAACTCTTGACCAGAGCGGGTGGTAGAGTCCTAGGCTCAGAATGACCCATGGGCATAACAGACAGCATACGGAAGATAAACTTCTTTGAGTATAAGACTCCAACCTGGAGCTGTAGCTGTCCATGAGGGACTAGACTCCATGAGGGACTAGTAGGGCTTGACCAACTTCAGACAGCACCCTCACCAGGTTCTGGAGCTGTATGACGGAGACCACACACCAACTCCGAGCTGACGAGTTTATCATGCCAAAGCTCCCAGAAAACAGAGACACAGCCTTTGATTTTGATGGAGAGGAGGTACTCTCGCCAAGGGCAGCCTCTCCTGCTGGCCCAAGGTTTTGGAGTTTAAGATTCACAGAGCAGAGACCATCTGGATGTTCCTTACAACCGCATCAATACCGCGTTCCCTTCTTGTGGCTGGATTCAGGCTGCTGCTTTGCCAGCCCACTTTTATCAGCCATCTTTGGATTTGCTTGGGTAGCTGCTGGAACAGGTAGAGGAACAGGTGAAAAGACAAAGTCAAATAGTAGAGAAAACACACATCCGCACTGCTCAAAGGTCAGACTCAATGACCGTATTATATTATCGGTCTAGCACCACAGAAAGTGATACTGGCTGTATGAATCCTTTACACCTGAATCAACGGGGTGCTGCTGCCAGAAAAAATGTACACAGAATCCAATGGCAAAATAGAAAAAGTAGGCGCGCACTTACCCTGTTGCGGTGAATATCACTTTATTAGGACATATAAACAAACGGATAGCAGGGAGGGATAGAGTCAGCCACGGACAACGATCGTTTTGTGCTCTACGGCACTTCAACGGGTCCACTGAGGACCCGTTGAAGTGCCGTAGAGCACGAAACGATCGTTGTCCGTGACTGACTCTATCCCTTCCTGCTATCCGTTTGTTTATATGTCCTAATAAAGTGATATTCACCGCAACAGGGTAAGTGCGCGCCTACTTTTTCTATTTTGCCAGAAGAACAGGTGAGTCTTGAACGGTCATAGACAGAAGTGGTTTTCCCACAGGTTTCTTTCGTCTGGACCATCTCTGAGAACTTGGAGGGGAAGACTTTTCAGGAGACGCAGTACTAGGCTTATCGAAGGCTTTACTGAAGGCCACCAGGAAGGCCGTCAGATTCGAGGTGATGGGATCCCCTGCTTCCCAGAGGGGGTTGAGTCACATCAAAGCATCTCCTGCTAGGTAGGTCATTAAGAGTCCTACTTTAACCCTATCTGTGGTGAAATAGGGAGCATGTCACTGAAAATAATGCAAGCACTTTTCCAAGAACACACGACACTGATTTGGATCCCCATAGTAGCTTCCAGCCAGGAAGTGTACACAGAGTAAGCCGCCATGAAGCACATGGCATGGAATCGGCAGCAGACAGATCTCACAGCATGGCACTGGGTGAGTGAGTTGATGTAAGAGGCAGGTGGGGAATGGAAGGCCATGCAGTGATGCTGGCAGGGTTGTTACAGTGTGGGGGTTGCCTGGTTGCTAGGGAATCCCCACATGTAATCAAGCTGGCTAATAGCTGTAAATCATTCAGCTGCCGGGATGAAAACTAAATCTCCAAGTAGTCATAAATACTCGGAGACCACCCAAGCGTGCTCGGGAAAACCCGAGCAATGAGTATATTCGCTCATCACTAGAACTTACCACAAGATCTGCCATACAGCGGCATGTAAAAGTTTGGGCACCCCTGGTCAAAAATACTGTTATTGTGAACAGTTAAGCAAGTTGAAGATGAAATGATACATTATATATGCACTGCTCAAAAAAATAAAGAGAACACTTAAACAACAGAATCTAACTTCAAGTAAATCAAACTTCTGTGAAATCAAACTGTCCACTTAGGAAGCAACACTGATTGACAATCAATTTCACATGCTGTTGTGCAAATGGAATAGATAACAGATGGAAATTATTGTCAATTATCAAGACATCCTCAATAAAGGAGTGGTTCTGCAGGTGGGGACCACAGACCACATCTCAGTACCAATGCTTTCTGGCTGACGTTTTGGTCACTTTTGAATGTTGGTTGTGTTTTCACACTCGTGTTAGCATGATACGGATTCTACAACCCACACAAGTGGCTCAGGTAGTGCAGCTCATCCAGGATGGCACATCAATGCGAGCTGTGGCAAGAATGTTTGCTGTGTCTGTCATCATAGTGTCCAGAGGCTGGAAGTGCTACCAGGACACCAGGAGACATGGAGGGAACCGTAAGAGGGCAACAACCCAGCAGCAGGACTGCTACCTCTGCCTTTGTGCAAGAAGGAACAGGAGGAACACTGCCAAAGCCCTGCAAAATTACCTCCAGCAGGCCACAAATGTGCATGTGTCTGCACAAATGGTTAGAAACCGAGTCCATGAGGATAGTCTGATGGCCTGACATCCACAGATGGAGGTTGTGCTCACAGCCCAACACCGTGCAGGACGCTTGCCATTTGCCACAGAACACCAGGATTGGCAAATTCACCACTGATGCCCTGTGCTCTTCACAGATGAAAGCAGGTTCACTCTGAGCACATGTGAAAGACGTGACAGAGTCTGGAGATGCGGTGGAGAGCGATCTGCTGCCTGCAACATCGTTCAGCATGACCGGTTTAGGAGTAGGTCAGTAATGGTGTGGGGTGGTACTTCTTTGGAGGGCCACAGAGCCCTCCATGTGCTCGCCAGAGGTAGCCTGACTGCCATTAGGTACCGAGAGGAGATTCTCAGATCCCTTGTGCTGGCACGGGGTTCCTCCTAATGCAGGACAATGCCAGACCTCATGTGGCTGGAGTGTGTCAGTAGTTCCTGCAATATGAAGGCATTGAAGCTATGGACTGACCCGGCCGTTCCCCAGACCAGAATCCGATTGAGCACATCTGGGACATCATGTCTCGCTCCATCCACCAATGTCACGTTGCACCACAGACTGTCCAGGAGTTGGTGGATGCTTTAGTCCAGGTCTGGGAGGAGATCCTTAAGGAGACCATCCACCACCTCATCAGGATCATGCCCACGCATTGTAGGGAGGTCATATTGACAGGCAGAGGCCACACACAATACTGAGCATCTTTTCCTTGTCATAAGCCATTTCCACTGAAGTTGGATCAGCCTATAATTTGATTTTCTACTTTGATTTAGAGTGTCATTCCAAATCCAGACCTCCATGGGATATTCATTTTGATTTACATTGATAATTGTTATGTTTTATTGTTATGAACAGATTCCACTATGCAATGAATAAAAATTTGCAACTGGAATATTTAATTCAGAGATATCTAGGATGTGGTATTTTAGTGGTCCCTTTATTTTTTTGAGCAGTATATATATATATATATATATATATATATATATATATATACATATATATATATATATATATATATATATATATATATAATCATCTTTTATATTTTAAAATTACAAAAATGAAAATTGGCCGATGCAAAAGTTTGGGTTCCCTTGGAGATTTGTGTGTTCAGATAACTTTGATCAAGGTTTCAGACCTTAAATGGTGCTTGCTAGAGTTATAGCTTGTTCACTATCATCTTTATGAAAGATCAGGTGATGCACATCTCCCAGCTTTATAAAAACCCAGCTTCCTCTAATCTTGTGCCAAAAAATAGCAGCCATGGGTTCTTCAAAGCAGCTGCCAATCACTCTGAAAATGAAAATGGTGAAGGCCCACAAAGCAGGAGAAGGCTCTAAGAAAATAGCAAAGCATTTTCAAGTTGCCCTTTCCTAAGTTCAAAATATTCAGAAATGGCAGTTAACAAGAGCAGTTGAGGTCAAGGTAAGGTCTGTAAGACGAAATCAAACAAAGTCCAGCTCACCATGGTCGACATCCTTGGAGACTCGGAACACGGAACCGCTGTGTCAGGGCGTGGAAGAATCAAGAAAATGATGAGGAATCCAGATCAACGAGATAGTGAAAGAAACCTTTTCTTTATTCACTTGGAAAATGTGTTCAGTGGAGGATAAAAACATCAGCAATTACAGAGAATAAAATGCGATATCAACGCGTTTCTGGTGCCCAAGCACCCTTAGTCATGATGTCTGGAAGACCAAGCAAAATTTCAGTGAGAGCTGCTCATAGGATTGGTAGAGAAGGCTTCTTACAGCCTTCTCCTGCTTTGTGGGCTTCCACCATTTTTATTTTCAGAGTGATAGGCAGCTGCTTCGAAGAACCCATGGCTGCTCTTTTTTGGCACAAGGTTAGAGAAGGCTGGGTTTTTATAAATCTGGGAAATGTGCATCACCTGGCTTTTCCTAAAGATGATAAGCTAATTAAGGTCTGAAATCATGGTCAAAGTTATCTAAGCACAAATCTCCTTTTTGCAATTTATAAAATGTAAGAGATGAAAAAAATAATAAAATGTATATATATATATATATATATATATATATATATAGTAACTAGCCTCAAGACCTGCCATATACAGGAACATACCACAAAACCTGCCTAATATGGGAACTTGCCACTAGACCTGCCGTATATGGTAACGCTCAAAAAGGCCTGTCATATATTGGAATTCTCCACTAGACTCCACAAGATCTGATATATATGAGAACTCTCCACAAGACCTGTCAAATATGGGAACTTGCCACAAGATCTGCCATATATGGCAACACTCCAAAATACCTGCCATATATGGCAACACCTCAAAATACCTGCCATATATGGCAACACTCCAAAATACCTGCCATATATGGCAACATTCCAAAATACCTGCCATATATGGCAACACTCCAAAATACCTGCCATATATGGCAACACTCCAAAATACCTGCCATATATGGCAACATTCCAAAATATCTGCCATATATGGCAACACTCCAAAATACCTGCCATATATGGCAACACTCCAAAATACCTGCCATATATGGGAACACTCCACAAGACCTGTCATATAGGGGTTCACCCCATAAGACCTGCTGCATGTCGGAAGGCTCTACAGAATTTTTCATATATGGGTACACGCCATAAGACCTGCTGCATGTTGGAAGACTCTCCAAGACTTGTCATATATGGGAACACTCCACAAGACCTGCCATATATGAGCATACCCCATAAGACCTGCCACATATCGGTATACCCTGCAATAACTGCCATTCTTGAGAACATTCCATAAGACCTCTCATATATATCCGTACACCCCATAAGACCTGCTGCATGTCGGAAGACCCTACAAGACTTGTCATATATGGGAACATTCCACAAGACCTGCAATATATGGGAACATTCCACAAGACCTGCAATATATGGGAACACTCCACAAGACCTGCAGATGCAGATGCCCTGACTCAGTCATCTGAGTCATTTGGTCTTCACAGCTTGGACCTTGTCAAGGTTTTTCATGTCATACACTTGCCAGTTTTTCCTGTTTCCAAAGCTAATCCAAACCAATTAACCAATTAAATGGGTTTTATTTCTTTTTGCTGGAATCATGAGGCAATGGACAAGTACAAATACAGTACCCTCAATCACTGCAGAACTGCCTATTTCATAACAAAGTTTCCAAAAATTTGGTTAGTTTTTCAGCTATTTTCCTTTCCACTAGCCTGGAGACAGCAGTGCCATCCTGGATTCCATTCACAATTCTGGATTCTTAATTTCACAATATTACTTTAATTGTAGGTATCTCATTAGCGCACTTTGTAGTGTTGTCTATTAATTTATGCTTTGCCGAGCCTAACATTTTTGCAGCCATCTGGTTTGCAAGTCATTAATGGGGCATTTTAGACATTCTGTTCACTCAACACATGATTCTCTGACATTTTTCAGTGGGTTGAAAGCACATATTTGCAGATGCATTTAGTAAAGGTATAGAAAACAAATTAGAAGATTGATACTAATTTGTCTAATTTAATCTCCTCAAATGTCAATGTAGTGTTGTACAGAAATGTAATATGAGAATCTAACAGCAAAACCTGAGGCGAAAACTATTAGGCTAGGTTCACATTGCGTTAAAGCAGCCCGTTCAACACATGCATTAAACGGGCTGCGTTAACGCAAGTGTCGACATGCCATCGCGCTAGCGGTGACGGACCCGGAAACGCTGCAGCCTGCGTCCCAAGGTCCGTCACTCAATGACCAAAATGGGCGTGCGCTAGCGATGTGCCCGAAATAGGGCATAATGGCAGCGTTAACGGACTGCGTTATGCCGCGGTGTAACACAGTCCCTCTAACGGACTGCATATAACGTAATGTGAACCCAGCCTTGTCCAAATATCCCCAACAGTTCCTCCCTTTAAATACACAGAAGACCCCAAGTAACAGTAGACATACAGTATATTATTTATGAAAAAGTTGAGAGAGATAATTTTTCTTTTTTTTTTCTTGGTTCTAGATATATCAAGTTTTTGCCCATGTTATATATAATTGGAAACCATGCTATTTATTTGCCATTCCGTAAAGACCTCTACTTCTTATCATTTATGTGCCCGTTATCGATTGTTCCTTATTCTATAGCTGCAGCTTTATTGTGGGGGCTGAAAAATGTACACACTGAATGGGAAACCACTGGGTAAATCTGACAGGGAGAAGGACTTGGGGATCCTAGTTAATGATAAACTTACCTGGAGCAGCCAGTGCCAGGCAGCAGCTGCCAAGGCAAACAGGATCATGGGGTGCATTAAAAGAGGTCTGGATACACATGATGAGAGCATTATACTGCCTCTGTACAAATCCCTAGTTAGACCGCACATGGAGTACTGTGTCCAGTTTTGGGCACCGGTGCTCAGGAAGGATATAATGGAACTAGAGAGAGTACAAAGGAGGGCAACAAAATTAATAAAGGGGATGGGAGAACTACAATACCCAGATAGATTAGCGAAATTAGGATTATTTAGTCTAGAAAAAAGACGACTGAGGGGCGATCTAATAACCATGTATAAGTATATAAGGGGACAATACAAATATCTCGCTGAGGATCTGTTTATACCAAGGAAGGTGACGGGCACAAGGGGGCATTCTTTGCGTCTGGAGGAGAGAAGGTTTTTCCACCAACATAGAAGAGGATTCTTTACTGTTAGGGCAGTGAGAATCTGGAATTGCTTGCCTGAGGAGGTGGTGATGGCGAACTCAGTCGAGGGGTTCAAGAGAGGCCTGGATGTCTTCCTGGAGCAGAACAATATTGTATCATACAATTATTAGGTTCTGTAGAAGGACGTAGATCTGGGGATTTATTATGATGGAATATAGGCTGAACTGGATGGACAAATGTCTTTTTTCGGCCTTACTAACTATGTTACTATGTTACTATGTAATATATTTCGATCCATCAAGTATTAGTATAAGGTTTTTTACTCTTTATTCCATAATCTCAAAAAATATAGCCCCGCTGCTATTGTGCTGCCCCTGACAATGACGATACAACTACAGCACACTGATTGGCTGCAGGGGTTATGTGCTGTAGTCGTGATATCAACAAAGACTGAGTTTGTTATATTACAACATTGCGTGCCTTTCCCTATTACATGGGGAGATTTTGTGCCCACTGACAGTGGAAATTTGGCTACACAATTTTATTGTTGGCAGCACAATACCATTTACGCCAGGCATTGTGCTGCCGACAAATACTGTACTTTTATCACGGACACTAAAATAATTATCATAGTAAACCAAAGAAATTTCCACCTATTTCTAAATTTTCTAAACTTCTTAGCCCCATAAGTGAGTTGAGTAATATATGGACTGTAATGATTAACCTTCAAGAACCTATTTCACGATTCTCACTGTCGGACGTTTCGACATTTTTGCATTAAAATATGGTACAATTATTTAAAAATGAAATGAGTTCTCAAAACGTGAATTATTACTTTTTCATTAAGTGTAAAATTGAATGTGTAGAGCAAACTTCAAGGACAAACTCTGAACTGGCAACTCAATGGTATAACCCCAATGATCCAAATACATGTTTGTTGCCTCATGTTTATTGTGGCTTTTTTTTCTCTTGGGTCCTAGTTCTGATTGTGTTTCTGTAAAGTATTACAGCATTGCAAAGTTTATTCAAATTACTATTTCGCTTTTCCAAATTAGTGCATGCCACTGTAAGGCTGGGTTCACACTGCGTTAATGTGACCCGTTTAATGGACTATGTTACACCGTGGCATAACGCGGTGTAACGTAGTCTGCTAATGCCACCATTACTTTCAATGGCGGACGCATCGCTAGCGCACACCCACAATGGGTGTGAGCTGGCGATGTGCCATCATTGAGTGACGGACCAGAGACGCGGGCTGCAGCGTTTCCAGGTCCGTCACTGCTAGCGCACTGCTGGCGCAGATGGAGCTAGCAGATGCTCCATCTGCGCTAGCGCAGTGCCAAAGTCGGCACTTGCGTTAGTGCAGTCCGTTTAACGGATTTGTTGAACAGACTGCACAACGCAAGTGTGAACCTAGCCACTTCAACTCCTTAATACTTGCCATTTTACAAGCAACATAATACAGTTGACTCCTCAGAGGCGTGACTTTGAGCTCCTGGAATCCAATAACATTTTTAACACGTCTCCACCTGCCATTTGTAAATTATAGTATATTTACCCATTCTACTGGAAAATCTGGAAAGTTCATGGATAGAGGAGAGACCATCCAGTCTTCTGGAAGTGTTGGCATATGTCTCCTGTAACTTCCATGAAAGCAACACTCCCCCGAGACTTTATTTGCCTTGAGGCTCAGCCCCGAAGTCCAGCTAGCATGGTCTGTTGAAAAGGGTGCACTTTGCAAATCACAATGCCCTATGTGCCGGAATATAATTTTGAACCTTTTCAAGTATGATTTAAAATTGGGAACCAAGATGAACCCATATCATTAAAAGGATTACAGCTATTTATTTCCTAAATGAAAACTTAAAGAAGTTGTACTCTACTTGGGAACTTCTTGTCATACCTCTCGCTTGGCCCTGATAAAATAATAAAGCCTATACTCAACTCCCGTGCCAATGCCTTTCCCAAGGTGTCAGCACTCACTCTCCCCGGGGTGACACATGACCCCAGCGCCCAATCAGCTGTCTTCACTGTCCACACCTTCGGACAAATCAAACATAAAGAGGAAGCCAGAGAACCACGACTTCCTCTTCATGATCGATTAAGACAGTGACGCCACTGCTGATTGGGCACCAGCATCACATGTCACAACACAGCATGAGAGCTCGGGGAAGAGCGAGTGCCGACACCACGGGAATGCCGCCGACACAGGAGGTGAGTATAGGCTTTATTATTTTATTGTCGCCAAACATTTTGATCAAGAAGGGGTTGTTCTAGGAGTGGACAACCCCTTTAAGCAACTTACTAAATAGGGTTCACGCATTTTTTTTAACCATTTTGCTGCAGCAGAGTGTCCGTAAGTCCTTTATCTAGCTGAGTGCCCATGCAAAAATCTTTAAAATCCATTAGGGCTCCTGATTCTCCTGATAGGGCTCCAGGTAGTTGTACACCGATCTGCAGTGGAGAGAGGACAAGTGTCTAGTGTTATATAGAGCGCAGAGAAAAGAAGCTGAAGATGAGCATGAAAACACTTGGAGAGGAAATACGGGGAGAGACATTCCCATAAGAGAAAAATCTGAAAATCGGATCAGACTGCAAACTGATAATGTATGAAAGTATGAAGAGTGCAGACTGAAACTTAGTGCATTTTTATTAGCTCAAGGTAACCAATAACATATGCAAATAGTACAGATCAGCGGAACAGGCAAAATTCTGCCTGTTTGTACGGATTTTCCAAAAAAATTTGAGATTCAGAGAAGCTATTCTCCGTGGATAGAAGGTCCATTATTATGCTCTGGGATCTCTCCATACCTCAGAGTATGATAAACATAAGATATACAAAATAAGAACATTTTTATACTCGCCTTACCTCTCAACTGTCCAGCCCTTCCACTCCTTACCATCATCTGTCCAGTCCTCACCACATCTTCTTATCACTCCCGTGACTGCTAAATCGCCGGTTCTACACAAGTATATGTCAGGTGATGATACGTATGCCTTGAACTTGCACACGCATGAGCAGAAAGCTCCTGAGCCTACTCAGAACTTGATGAGCGGAGGGTTCCTTTACGGCTCAGCAAAATGATGACCAACCACATTACTAAATCCGCGCAGAAGCAAATTACAAAAAATTAGCAATTTGGCTAATGCAGATTTTTTAAAAACAATTTCCAATAAAAATTAATTCTATTCTAATGTATCCACTTATTTCTAATAAATCTAATTTTTTTTACAGTGAGGTCTCTAGTGGCTATTTCTGGTTTGCATTTTCTGCATTCTGGAATGTGTAACTTTATTTTATTTTTGCATTTTGGGGTCTGAATGAGGCCATGTTGTATTTTCACTTTATATCATTTGTATAATTTTCTGTTGATATATATTAAATGTGTTTTAAGGTTTCGTTACATTGTTAGTACCTGCAGGATAATCATGATGAAAGTGCACATGATGGTAAGTTGAAGGGGCGGAAAGAAGTGAAAAGTCTCTTTATAAGTGACAAGTTTATAAATCACGAGCCCTGTGATAAGAATAAGAAACTACTCCACATACAGAAAAAGAAAAAAGTAATAAACATAAGAAACAGGTCAGCAGAGTCACATAAAGGACACATTTATATTGTAAAGGACATTTCTATTAGCGCCACTTAAATGTTTTATTAAAGACATTTGGTCTGTAAAGAAATGTCTGACTCATTATGAAATGTTGAAAAGGGCGCTGTTTGATTCATTTATTTTTGCAAAAATAAATCTGTTGTGAAAGAGGCCAGTTTGTTGTACTATTAGCATATTACACATATAATTACCTTCATTATTCCTTTCTTTACAAGCAGAAGGAGACGTACCCTTCTGGTGGGCTCACTGGCAGTACAGGTGAGGGCATCGGGGGATATATATTTGTATTAATCCTTCCTGAAGTTGCCTAGACGTTCTTCATTCATTACCTAGAAGAAGCAGGTGGTCACAAGTATAGCATGAAGCTTCTGGGCCACAATGCAAAATCTATAACTGAACCCCCACCCAAAATAGTGTCTTTTTATGTGCTAGATGGACCGTTGGGCATCGGTCACAGATGCGACTGCTACTTTACCTCTGCAATCTGAACATATAGATGAACTACTGTATATGGACACACCACTTTATAATCGAATTTAGGTTTTTCATTCATTTCTATTGCCCCAACGTATAAGATCTGCCCCTTTGGCCTTAGGTGTATAACAGCTGGCCCCATTGCCCAGTGAAGTACAAGATCTGGCCTCATCTGCCCCTAATGTATAGCATTCGGCCCCTCTCTCCCGATGTAAAATATCCGGCACCCTCGGTGTATAACATCCAGCCTCCATTGCCCCCCCAGTTAATACCATCTCAACCCATTGCCCGCAGTGTATAACATCCAGCCTCCATTGCCCCCAGTGTATAACATCCAGCCTCCATTGCCCGCAGTGTATAACATCCAGCCTCCATTGCCCCCAGTGTATAACATCCAGCCTCCATTGCCCGCAGTGTATAACATCCAGCCTCCATTGCCTCCAGTGTATAACATCCAAACTCCATTGCCCGCAGTGTATAATATCCAGCCACATTGCTCCCTGGTGTATAACATCCAGCCCCATTGCCCACCAGTGTATAATATCCAGCCACTTTGCTCCCCGGTGTATAACATCCAGCCACATTACCCCTAGTGTATAACATCCAGCCACATTGCTCCCCTGTGTATAACATCCAGCCAGATTGCTCCCGGTGTATAACATCCAGCCACATTACCCCAGTTTATAATATCCAGTCACATTGCTCCCAGGTGTATAATATCCAGCCACATTACCCCAGTGTATAATATCCAGCCACATTGCTCCCCTGTGTATAACATCCAGCCACATTACCCCCAGTGTATAACATCCAGCCACATTACCTCCAATGTATAATATCCAGCCACATTGCTCCCCGGTGTATAATATCCAGCCACATTACCCCCAGTGTATAATATCCAGCCACATTGCTCCCCTGTGTACAACATCCAGCCACATTGCTCCCCGGTACATAACACCAGTGTATAACATCCAGCCACATTACCCCCAGTGTATAATATCCAGCCACATTGCTTCCTGGTGTATAACATCCAGCCCCATTGCCCCCCTGGTGTATAATATCCAGCCCCATTGCCCACCGGTGTATAATATCCAGTCACATTGCTCCTCGGTGTATAATATACAGCCACATTACCCCAGTGTATAATATCCAGCCACATTGCTCCCCGGTATATAACACCAGTGTATAACATCCAGCCACATTACCCCCAGTGTATAATATTCAGCTCCATTGCCCACCGGTGTATAATATCCAGTCACATTGCTCCCCGGTGTATAAAATCCAGCCACATTACCTCCAATGTATAATATCCAGCCACATTGCTCCCCAGTGTATAATATCCAGCCACATTGCTCCCCAGTGTATAACATCCAGCCACATTGCTCCCCAGTGTATAACATCCAGCCACACTACCCCCCAGTGTATAACATCCAGCCACATTGCCCCCAGTGTATAACATCCAGCCACATTGCTCCCCGGTGTATAACATCCAGCCACATTACCCCCAGTGTATAATATCCAGCCACATTACCCCCCAGTGTATAACATCCAGCCACATTACCCCCAGTGTATAATATCCAGCCACATTACCCCCAGTGTATAATATCCAGCCACATTACCCCCCAGTGTATAACATCCAGCCACATTACCCCCAGTGTATAATATCCAGCCACATTACCCCCAGTGTATAATATCCAGCCACATTGCACCAGTGTATAACATCCAGCCACATTGCCCCCAGTGTATAACATCCAGCCACATTGCTCCCCGGTGTATAACATCCAGCCACATTACCCCCAGTATATAATATCCAGCAATGTGGCTGGATATTATACACTGGGGGTAATGTGGCTGGATGTTATACACTGGGGGCAATGTGGCTGAATGTTATACACTGGGGGCAATGTGGCTGGATATTATACACTGGGGGTAATGTGGCTGGATGTTATACACTGGGGATAATGTGGCTGGGTTTTATACACGTGGCTCTGTGCTGTATACTACTTCACTGGGCAATAGACTACATCACTGGGCAATATACTACGTGACTGGGCAATATACTACGTCACTGGGCAATATACTACATCGCTGGGCAATATACTACGTGGCTCTGTGCTGTATACTACGTCACTGGGCAATATACTACGTGACTGGGCAATATACTACGTGGCTGGGCAATATACTATGTGGCTGTGCAATATACTATGTGGCTGGGCAATATACTACGTCACTGGGCAATATACTATGTGGCTGTGCAATATACTATGTGGCTGGGCAATATACTACGTGGCTGGGCAATATACTACGTCACTGGGCAATATACTATGTGGCTGGGCAATATACTACGTGGCTGGGCAATATACTATGTGGCTGGGCAATATACTACGTGGCTGGGCAATATACTATGTGGCTGGGCAGTATACTACGTGGCTCTGTGCTGTATACAACTTCGCTGTGCAATATACTACGTGACTGGGCAATATACTACATGGCTGGGCAATATACTACGTGGCTGGGCAATATACTATGCGGCTGTGCAATATACTACGTGGCTGGGCAATATACTACGTGGCTGGGCAATATACTATGTGGCAGGGCAATATACTACGTGGCTGGGCAATATACTACCTGGCTGGGCAATATACTACGTGGCTGGGCAATATACTACGTGGCTGGGTAATATACTATGTGGCTGGGCAATATACTACGTGGCTGGGCAATATACTACGTGGCTGGGCAATATACTATGTGGCTGTGCAATATAGTACGTGGCTGGGCAATATACTACGTGGCTGGGCAATATACTATGTGGCTGGGCAATATACTATGTCGCTGGGCAATATACTACGTGGCTGGGCAATATACTACGTGACTGGGCAATATTCTACGTGTCTGGGCAATACACTACGTAACTGGGCAATATACTACGTGGCTGGGCAATATACTACGTGGCTGGGCAATATACTACGTGGCTGGGCAATACACTACGTCGCTGGGCAATATACTACGTGGCTGGGCAATATACTATGTGGCTGGGCAATATACTACGTGGCTGGGCAATATACTATGTAGCTGGGCAATATACTATGTGGCTGGGCAGTATACTACGTGGCTCTGTGCTGTATACTACTTCGCTGTGCAATATACTACGTGACTGGGCAATATACTACATGGCTGGGCAATATACTACGTGGCTGGGCAATATACTATGTGGCTGGGCAATATACTACGTGGCTGGGCAATATACTACCTGGCTGGGCAATATACTACGTGGCTGGGTAATATACTATGTGGCTGGGCAATATACTATGTGGCTGGGCAATATACTACGTGGCTGGGCAATATACTATGTGGCTGTGCAATATACTATGTGGCTGGGCAATATACTACGTGGCTGGGCAATATACTACGTGGCTGGGCAATATACTACGTGGCTGGGCAATATACTATGTCACTGGGCAATATACTATGTGGCTGGGCAATATACTACGTGACTGGGCAATATTCTACATGTCTGGGCAATACACTTCGTGGCTGGGCAATATACTACGTGACTGGGCAATATACTACGTTGCTGGGCAATATACTATGTGGCTGGGCAATATACTACGTAGCTGGGCAATATACTACGTCACTGGGCAATATACTACGTGGCTGGGCAATATACTATGTGGCTGGGCAATATACTATGTGGCTGGGCAGTATACTACGTGGCTCTGTGCTGTATACTACTTCACTGTGCAATATACTACGTGACTGGGCAATATACTACGTGGCTGGGCAATATACTATGTGGCTGGGCAATATACTACGTGGCTGGGCAATATACTACGTGGCTGGGCAATATACTATGTGGCTGGGCAATATACTACGTGGCTGGGCAATATACTATGTCACTGGGCAATATACTATGTGGCTGGGCAATATACTACGTGACTGGGCAATATTCTACATGTCTGGGCAATACACTACGTGGCTGGGCAATATACTACGTGACTGGGCAATATACTACGTTGCTGGGCAATATACTATGTGGCTGGGCAATATACTACGTAGCTGGGCAATATACTACGTCACTGGGCAATATACTACGTGGCTGGGCAATATACTATGTGGCTGGGCAATATACTATGTGGCTGGGCAGTATACCACGTGGCTCTGTGCTGTATACTACTTCGCTGTGCAATATACTACGTGACTGGGCAATATACTACATGGCTGGGCAATATACTATGTGGCTGGGCAATATACTATGTGGCTGGGCAATATACTACGTGGCTGGGCAATATACTACCTGGCTGGGCAATATACTACGTGGCTGGGCAATATACTACGTGGCTGGGTAATATACTATGTGGCTGGGCAATATACTACGTGGCTGGGCAATATACTACGTAGCTGGGCAATATACTACGTGGCTGTGCAATATACTACGTGGCTGGGCAATATACTACGTGGCTGGGCAATATACTACGTGGCTGGGCAATATACTACGTGGCTGGGCAATATACTACGTCACTGGGCAATATACTACGTGGCTGGGCAATATACTACGTGACTGGGCAATATTCTACGTGACTGGACAATATACTACGTGGCTGTGCCATATACTACGTGGCTGGGCAATATACTACGTGGCTGGGCAATATACTATGTGGCTGGGCAATATACTACGTGGCTGTGCAATATACTACCTGGCTGGGCAATATACTACGTGGCTGGGCAATATACTACGTGGCTGGGCAATATACTATGTGGCTGGGCAATATACTACGTGGCTGGGCAATATACTACCTGGCTGGGCAATATACTATGTGGCTGGGCAATATACTACGTGGCTGGGTAATATACTATGTGGCTGGGCAATATACTACGTGGCTGGGCAATATACTACGTGGCTGGGCAATATACTATGTGGCTGGGCAATATACTACGTGGCTGGGCAATATACTACGCGGCTGGGCAATATACTACGCGGCTGGGCAATATACTACGTGGCTGGGCAATATACTATGTGGCTGGGCAATATACTACGTGGCTGGGCAATATACTACGCGGCTGGGCAATATACTACGCGGCTGGGCAATATACTATGTGGCTGGGCAATATACTAAGTGGCTGGGCAATATACTACGTAGCTGGGCAATATACTACGTCACTGGGCAATATACTACGTGGCTGGGCAATATACTACGTGGCTGGGCAATATACTACGTGACTGGGCAATATTCTACGTGACTGGGCAATATACTACGTGGCTGTGCAATCTACTACGTGGATATGCATATACTAGAATACCCGATGCGTTAGGATCGGGCCACCATCTAGTATATATATATATATACAGTGGGGCAAAAAAGTATTTAGTCAGTCAGCAATAGTGCAAGTTCCACCACTTAAAAAGATGAGAGGCGTCTGTAATTTACATCATAGGTAGACCTCAACTATGGGAGACAAACTGAGAAAAAAAAATCCAGAAAATCACATTGTCTGTTTTTTTAACATTTTATTTGCATATTATGGTGGAAAATAAGTATTTGGTCAGAAACAAACAATCAAGATTTCTGGCTCTCACAGACCTGTAACTTCTTCTTTAAGAGTCTCCTCTTTCCTCCACTCATTACCTGTAGTAATGGCACCTGTTTAAACTTGTTATCAGTATAAAAAGACACCTGTGCACACCCTCAAATAGTCTGACTCCAAACTCCACTATGGTGAAGACCAAAGAGCTGTCAAAGGACACCAGAAACAAAATTGTAGCCCTGCACCAGGCTGGGAAGACTGAATCTGCAATAGCCAACCAGCTTGGAGTGAAGAAATCAACAGTGGGAGCAATAATTAGAAAATGGAAGACATACAAGACCACTGATAATCTCCCTCGATCTGGGGCTCCACGCAAAATCCCACCCCGTGGGGTCAGAATGATCACAAGAACGGTGAGCAAAAATCCCAGAACCACGCGGGGGGACCTAGTGAATGAACTGCAGAGAGCTGGGACCAATGTAACAAGGCCTACCATAAGTAAAACACTACGCCACCATGGACTCAGATCCTGCAGTGCCAGACGTGTCCCACTGCTTAAGCCAGTACATGTCCGGGCCTGTCTGAAGTTTGCTAGAGAGCATTTGGATGATCCAGAGGAGTTTTGGGAGAATGTCCTATGGTCTGATGAAACCAAACTGGAACTGTTTGGTAGAAACACAACTTGTCGTGTTTGGAGGAAAAAGAATACTGAGTTGCATCCATCAAACACCATACCTACTGTAAAGCATGGTGGTGGAAACATCATGCTTTGGGGCTGTTTCTCTGCAAAGGGGCCAGTACGACTGATCCGGGTACATGAAAGAATGAATGGGGCCATGTATCGTGAGATTTTGAGTGCAAACCTCCTTCCATCAGCAAGGGCATTGAAGATGAAACGTGGCTGGGTCTTTCAACATGACAATGATCCAAAGCACACCACCAGGGCAACGAAGGAGTGGCTTCGTAAGAAGCATTTCAAGGTCCTGGAGTGGCCTAGCCAGTCTCCAGATCTCAACCCTATAGAAAACCTTTGGAGGGAGTTGAAAGTCCGTGTTGCCAAGCGAAAAGCCAAAAACATCACTGCTCTAGAGGAGATCTGCATGGAGGAATGGGCCAACATACCAACAACAGTGTGTGGCAACCTTGTGAAGACTTACAGAAAACGTTTGACCTCTGTCATTGCCAACAAAGGATATATTACAAAGTATTGAGATGAAATTTTGTTTCTGACCAAATACTTATTTTCCACCATAATATGCAAATAAAATGTTAAAAAAACAGACAATGTGATTTTCTGGATTTTTTTTTCTCAGTTTGTCTCCCATAGTTGAGGTCTACCTATGATGTAAATTACAGACGCCTCTCATCTTTTTAAGTGGTGGAACTTGCACTATTGCTGACTGACTAAATACTTTTTTGCCCCACTGTATATATAGTTTCCCTATCACTTAATAATATAATAATATACACAATTGTTGCCTCCAGATATATTATATGTACTCTGCGGCCCATGATAAATTGCAGCTGAATATATGACAGGTCCGCCTCTTATCCGGCGTGAAGCGACATGTGAAATGATTGCGTTAGTTGCTCTGGTATTCATTGCCTGCTGAAGTCACTACATTACTGGGCTAATGCTATTCCCCGGCACGGCGCAGATCTCCGGCTCTAAAGGGGATATTTATGAACATATAAAGGAGGCAAGACTATGAAAATTTAGGAACTGAGACTCGGTCTGTCACAGTCTCCTAACTACAGGCGGTGGAGGCGGCTCTCTCTGTGCCCCGGAAACTTCACTAATAACCTTCCTGATCTGTCACATTCTACTCATGTGGAGAAAGTTGGGTGACAGGCGGTAACGCTCCTGCAGATGGTGGCACTTGTCTTCCTTGCACATCTAAATGGAAATTTAGAGAGCGAAAAACTGAGCAGATTTACAGTTCACACAAGTCTTTGGGCCGTGCTAATGGACGCACAGGGTGCTTGGTCTCCCCCATCAAGGAGGTGCCACAGAGGGTCTGGCATCCATAGATTATGATGACCACGGAAATGAACCCCCTTCCTGACCAGATGTATTTTTTTTGTCTTTTAGTTTTTTTTACTCTGATTCTTTCAATAGCTTTAACTTTTTTATTTTGTCCTTTGATACAGAGTATGAGGTTTGTGTTTTTGCATGACACCATTCATTGTACCCTATAATGCACTGAAAAATGGGGAAAAATATCTAAGTGCAAAAATAAGGTAACAAAAAGCAATTACACCATTTTTTTTTTTTTGGGGGGGACTCGTTTTTACACCATTTATTGTATAGTGAAAATAACATGACAACAGGATTCTTTACAACAATACAAAAACTTGTATGGTATTTTTCAATTTTTTAGCGGTATAATAAAGTTCAGAACTTTCAGAGATTGATGGTAGGATTTACAAGGTTAATGAGCAGGGATCAGAGCTAACTCGGCTAGCAGCTGGTAGAGGCAGGTAGCGGCCTCAGCTCCTGATGCATTCCATACACCTGCACCCAATGTAACCCATGCAGGTACATCCTATGTAGAGAAGGGAGAGCTTCTGGGAGCTTTCCTGCATTAAGGCTCTCAGCTGCTCACTGTTAGCCACTCCCCTCTCCTAGATAATCTGCGCTCTGGCTATGAATCATTGCCAGAGCTAGCTTATGCTGTATGGTTGGAGTTGGTGGTTTGTGGTTGTTGTTTGAGAAAGCGCTTGGTGGATTTATCTGAGACTGTTGCGAGGTTTTGGGTGTGTGCTAATTCCTTTCTTCTCCTACTTTGGTTTTGCCCCATCCTCTACTCCCCACTGTTGTTTGTGTGAGTATATTTGTATGTTTGGTATTTTTCATTACCCCTGTTCATTTACCTTGTCAGTCTAGTTGGTGTGCTACAGTACACTACTACTCCCCTCTTCCCTGTGTGGGGGAAGGGTAGAGACTGAAAGCAGATTCCAGAGCTAAGGCAAGGTACGTGGCCCTGGTGTCTTCACCATCAGAAGTAATCTCGGGAACAGGGAGAGCTATGGCACCCCTAGTGTTAGGCATAGGGAAGGAGCCTCTGATCCCGGGATACCCAACAACAGAGTTGTGACAATCATATTGTATTGCAGTGTACAGAACAAGTGATCAAACAATCACAGATTCAAACACTCTAAGGCGACTAAAGAATTAATGCAAAAAATAAAATAAAGAAAATAGCTTAAAAATAACATTTAAAAAATAATGTGAAAATTCAAATCAGCTCCCTTTTTCCCTGATAAAAAAATATAACAATAAATTAAAAATCATATTTGGAATCACAATGTCCACAAAAGTCCAGTCTATGAAAATATAACATTATTTAACTCGTAAATGCTATAAAGAGAAAACTATCAAAACGCCACACTTCTCAAAAACTGTAATGAATGCGTTCAAAACATACAACAAAATGGTATCAATAAAAACGTCATCTCACCAAGCAAAAAACAAGCCCTCACACAGCTCCATCAATGGAAATATCAAAAAGTTCCAGGTCTCAGTAAATGGCAATACTAAACAAAATTATTTTTTACAAAGTTCTGAACTTTTTACTTTAAAAAAAAACATAAGCAAGTTAGATATTGTTGTAATCATACTGACCTGGGAAAATTAGATTATCAGATCGCTTTTACTGCAAAGTGAACACCGTAAAAACAAAACTCCCAAAAAACAACTGCGAAATTATATATTTTCCAGAATTTCACCTCACTTGAAATTTAATTGTCAATTTTCAGTACGTTGTTTGGTAAAGCGAACGCTGTAGTTCAAAACGACAATTCATCCCGAGAAAAACAAGACCTCGCGTGGGTATGAAATAGAAAAATAAAAAAGTTATGACTTTTGGAAAAAGGAAAAGGGGAAAAAATAGAAATGTAAAATTTAGAACTGGCCTTGGCGGTATGGGGTTAAAAAATGAGGGTAACAACAGTGTATAACATCCGGCCCTCGCCCCCCTCAGTGTATAACAGCCTTCCCTTCCCCCAATGTATAACATCCGGCCCCCATCCCCCTAGTGTATAGCATCCAACCCTCGTCCCCCAATATATAATATCCAGCCCCTCGCTCCCCAGTGTATAACATCCAACCCTCGTCCCCCAATATATAATATCCAGCCCCTCGCCCCCGCAGTGTATAGCATTCAACCCTCGTCCCCCAATATATAACATCCGGCCCCCATCCCCCTAGTGTATAGCATCCAACCCTCGTTCCCCAATATATAATATGCAGCCCCTCGCCCCCGCAGTGTATAACATCCATGCTTGCCACCGGGTTAATAATATCCAGCCCCTCTCTCCCCAGTGTATAATATCTTAACTTTCTCCTGTGAGTGATGATATTGAGAAGTAGAAGGAACCACAGCAGCTCAGCCACGAAGAGGAGACCCTGAAATGTTACAGAGCGGGGTCACTGAGTGCTGAGGAGCGGAGGGCAGAAAAGTCACCAACGCTCTGCTGACTCCATAACTGCAGAATCCAGACCTCCTCTGGTATTAATGCAGCGCCCCAGAGTCCTGGTCGTTGCAGTAATGTCGCTCTGCCGCTAAGGGGAGTGATGTTATGTCTGATTGCACTAAAGGAGTTCACCTGACCAGGTATCACAGTCACACATTACACTTCTCACTCCGGCCACCAGGGGGAGCAAAAGGCATTATGTATTAGGCCACTCCTCACACTTTGCTAAAACTGGGGGTTGGATAGGAAGTTAGGTCAGAACGCAGCCTGGGAGAGCTCCAGGGAGGACCTGTCAGGGGTGGCTTCCTGGCAGGTACCTAGCAGAAAGGACAGAACGTACTGAGCCGCATCTGCACTACCTTGCGGCGGCATCCTAAGGAAGGACACGAAGCGAAGGATATTGTGGAGAAGTGAAAAATGAAATCACAGCACAAGAAGATAGAACCAGTAGGAGTCATGCCCCGAGATCGGCAACATCCTCCTGAGGCGCGTAGCCGATGGCCGGAACGCCGAGAAAGTAATAGACTTCAAGCATTACTTCAAAGAGCGGCAGGCCAGTTGATTTTAGGTTGGCTGTCTACCTTACATCACCTAAGCAGACATAGGGGGCAATTGTGGGAGAGGGGCGTCTCTAGGGTCTCAGGATAGCTCCGAGCCTTCCCGTCAAATGGGTGCGTCCTATCCAGATAAACTTGGGGGATGGAGAGAAAGCGAAAGAGAAAGAACGAATACGAAAGTTGTGAGGACTATCCCGAATGCTCAGCAGGGAAGAACTACAACACACAGGCGCTAGTTGGTAGGCAACGATTTCCACCTGCAAAGGGAACTCTGGATGTGCCATCGGACCGGCCGGACTCAGCCAGCCCTGTTAGCAGTGCTCTGGATTGAGGATCCTGAAGTCCTCAGTAAAAAGGTAAAGAGACTGCAACCCTGTGTCCTCGTTATTAACTGCGCCTCTCATCATCGCCACCTACACTACTGGGAAGCCCTGGGGATACACTTCACCTGTGGGAAGGTATTCCATCTAGCTGCCATTCCATCACCCCAGCGGACCCCTAAGCAGCATCGGTCACCCTGACTGAATACCACAGGTGGCGTCACGAACCCTTGACAAACTATCATCACCCCTTTCATTGGACGCCCCTTAGCAGGGTCACAGACTGGGTCCAGCCACCGTGACAACCCCAGCACCGAGACAGAGAGGACCGAGTAATCCGCAGCCCTGCGTCTGGGGGCGCTCCATTAACATTGGCACAAACACTGTGACCTCGCCTGGAGTCTCATGGCTGAGAAGCTACAGTCTTACATCACCAAGCACAATGCCAAGCATCGGATAAAGTGGTGTAAAGTCACCACCACTGGATTCTCGAGGAAACGTGTTCTGCGCAGTGACAGATCACACATTTCTATCTGCATCTAATAGATGACTCTGCGTTTGGTGAATGCCAGGAGAATGTTACTCGCCCGACTGTATTCTCTCCGCCGTCCGTAATACTATGGACTTGTTTTCAGGGGTTGGACTAGGTCCCAATTGTTGCTTTCAGCTTTGTGGGAACAGTTTCGGGAAGACCCTTGTCTGTTCCCCATGACTTTGTCCAGCGCACAAGGTCCATAGAGACATGATTGCGGAGCTTAGTGGGGAAGAGCATGATTGGCCACACAGAGCCCGGACTTCATCCCCATCCATGAAATGGAGATTACGAACCCCTGTAGAAAACCTTCCCAGAAGAGCAGGAGCTGTTATATCTGCAACGGGACCAACTTCATATTAATGTCTATGGAATTAGAACGGGAGGTCAGTAAAGCTCCTGGAGGTGTCCTGATACTTTTGCCCATATACTGTACGTTTTCCCATGCAGCAGACCAAGACAAGAACATAAATGTATATATGGCACTGCAGTGACACCCAGTGGCCACACAGTGATAAGACAACAATAAGAAAAGCGGTTCACATGGCACACTGCCAGGTTTCCAAAAGGTGTTTTCTTGAACTATTTGCTCCATTCCAAGTCTATTTTTGTCATGGACAAATGAAAACTACTGAGAATCTCCATCTGAAAATTCTTTTTTTTACTGATTATTTTTTACGCATTAGAATATAATTCCCATTTAAAGTTGTGACTTTTTTCTACCCCACAAAACCCCCTTTAATTGACCAAACAAAAGTCTTACAAAAATTAGACCTATTGACAACTACTATATGGTACAGCAAACATGCAGCGAGGCTATTCTTCACTCTGAGCAAAGGTACAGTGGCCATCAACATAAAATGTACACACGCAAACACATAGTATATAACTTATAGAATTGGTAAACTAAAAAAAAAGTGTTATATATAAATGTACATACTACTGTAATGTGATACATATATACGCGCACACATATATATGTAATACGCATGCAATTACAATGATGCAACATGCTAGCAAAACCATTCAATTTATGAAATGGCACTTCTAAATAATCAAAACAACAAGAAGTCCACAGAAATTAAATTCAATAAAAAGTATCCTTTAATTGATTTGATTAAAAATTATTAAAATACAGGTACAGATCACATTCCCTCAAAATACCCAGTAGAGGGCACCAGAATACCAACCCAAAATAGCATATTATATTAACATTGCTCCCAACACATATAATGTAATAAAAATTACATTAAATGTAAATAAATACCTGTGTAATAGTTATGCTGGTGAAACAAGGCACTATTAATATAGATGAAGAGGGACCCAACACAATAGGAATGTATATAAACAGAAACGAATCTATAACTATCCAAAGAAATAAAAAGACCCTTTATCTTAATAACGATGGTGGCCCTGCATTGAAAGTATAGCCAGATATCAACCAAGCAAGGGTATTTATCTGAAATAAAATGGCCATAAGTGAATGTGGGTGGTCTGGTGATTCCCTCTGGCCCCGACGCGCGTTTCGCCTATAGCTTCTTCCGGGGATTTGTAAGACTACACAAACATCAGACACATGTAAGTAAACACATACACATATTTGTCTTACCGGCAGCTCCGTCACATCCCAGCAGTGGAGAAGGAGTTATGCTGAGCAGATGAAAGTTCTATGTACAGACAAAGCTGACCTTACCACTGAGCGATAGGAGCCATGATGCTAGGAGTACAGCATATGACCTTTGCAGCAACTGATTTGCTGCAGCGTGTAAACAAAGACATAACATTGATTTTTTTTGTATGTGTATATTACACCTGTATATTTTTTTTTTTAACAAAAGTAACCTTATAATATTTTTACAAAACCATGTTTATACTAACAGCGATAATCTAGTACAACAACGTAGTCTACTACTCCTCTCTCTTTCCCTTCTTTCCCCCTTTCTCTCCGCTCTACCTCTCTTTCTCTCTCCCTTGTCTCTCTCTTTTCCTTTCTTCTTTGACTTTGTTTTTTTGTTCTTTTGCTCTCTCTCTTTCCTCCTTTTCACTCATTATTTCTTTCACTCGTGATTTCTCTACTTTTCTCTCTGTCTCCCTCATCTCTTTCTCTATTGATTACAATCTGTCTCTATCAGTCAGCACAGAGGAGAGCGGAGCAGCACTTAGAAGAAGCAGGGTGCTGCTATGAAATGGAGCTTTTAGCGGATAGGAGCACCATTCAGCTCTGTGCCAAACAACCTGGAAAAGGGAAGACCTTCTGGACTACTCAAAAAGTCGGCAAATCTTCCAGGTGTCTCTGTAGCCTCCCAAAATTTCCCTACTTCTAGAAGGTTTTGTCTGCATGATATTGGGGTGCTATTTCATCAGAGCCCTGGAGTACAAATATACATTCAGGAAACATGAAAAAGGCATGTAAGAGTTGGGTATATTGGGTGGCTTTGACAAAAAGAGCATGATTATGGGGCAAAAGTCCAATTTGGGGCAACTTCTGTCACTACCATTAGAGGATAAGCTTCCCATACAATAGTAGTGCACATCTGGACCAGCGATACCTCTCAACAGTCGACTTTAACTAATGGGGAATTTTATCCGAAATAAATAAATATCTCAAAAGAAGGACCCGTATTCTATAATTCTATGAGTATTCCTTGTGAGTGTGCTATAGAATATTTTAACCGATGCTGCAGTAGGATTGTCCGAATTTACAGACCTAAAGCCTGAAGAAAAATTCTGGACAATAGTCCCTGTTCTTATTTCTGCTTATAGACAACTTAATGAGAAAATGAGTTTTAGTTAATAAAATGGAGCTTTCGGTCTGCAATATTAACCCCATCATTTTATTCACATTTCATGTCTTTCTTTTGTAAGGAGTGTCCCTCCCAGTAATATAGGCTGGATGTGAGGTCTGTGCCTTTCCTGGGTCATCTTTAGCCTTGCCAACACATAGGTTTTCATAGGAGCTGTATACACAAAACGGTAAGAGATTTTTCATCAAGGCTGCTTGTACAGTAAAAAACAGTAACTTATCCCAATCTAATCAGATTGTTCAACATCAAGGTTCTAAAATGAACTCATTACATTATGACTTTTCCATTAAAATGAACAATGAACAAGTAATTAGTAAAACTGTTAATAAACATCCCAATTACGCTGCAACAAATTTCTGAATCATAATGTTATGCAACAAATTACAGATCACAATTATAGAAAATGACCTGCTTACTTAAATATTGCATAGGGCTAACTAGATTCTCTTTTTTTCCTCTTCTTTCCTAATTAATTCGCTAATTAATTTAATGATCACTTTCTGCATAATTTGAAATTTAAAAATGTCACTGTGTCAGATTTCACCATTCCTTTTTACATTCTGTCTGTTACTACAAGATACGTATTAACTAAACATGACCTCTATGCAAATAACAAGGACCCGCTGCTTTTTTAATTTGGAGCGCTGACGAGCGCGTCCTGAGGAGGTGATTATATGATTATTCACAGGGAGTCATTCACATATGTGCTGCAGACACTGATACAATGGCTGAAGAAGCAGTAAACCATTGCAGTAGGATCAGCTGAGGATTAGTTAGACATTATTCATTATTTAGTTTGCTCTTTCTTACCTGGTAAGGTGCATTCTCAAAGCTACAAGACCAGTTCTTGAACAGAACCAACAAGTGTCACTGGAGGACCAAGCAGAGATTTGGGCTTTAGGGGAACTGCCGAGCTGATGTAGCAGAAGATTAGTAAAGGAGAGCCATATTGGGGGAGATTAGGGAAGAAAAACTAGATCAGCAATGGCTGGTGGAGAAGAGCTTCATCAGAAATGGATGGTGAAGAAGAGCTGGATTTGTAAAGGCTGTTGATGAACTTGATCAGCAATGACTAATGAAGAGCTGGACCAGCAATGGATGCTGAAGAAAAGCTGGATCAGCAATGACGGGTGAAGAAAAACTGGTCCTCAAGGACTGGTGAAGAAAAGGATCATCAGCAATGGATGGTGAAGAAGAGCTGGATTGACGAAGGCTGTTAAAGAGTTAAAGAGCTGGATCAGCAATGACTGGTGAAGGGCTGGGTCAACAATGACTGCTGAAGGGCTGGGTAAGCAATGACTGGTGAAGGGCAAGATCAGCAATGACTGGTAAAGAGCTGGATTAGCAATGACTGGTGAAGGGCTGGATCAGCAATGACTAGTGAAGGGCTGGATCAGCAATGACTGGTAAAGAGCTGGATCAGCAATGACTGGTAAAGAGCTGGATCAGCAATGACTGGTAAAGGGCTGGATCAGCAATGACTGGTAAAGAGCTGGATCAGCAATGACTGGTGAAGAGCTGGATCAGCAATGACTGGTGAAGGGCTGGATCAGCAATGACTGGTAAAGAGCTGGATCAGCAATGACTGGTGAAGGGCTGGATCAGCAATGACTGGTAAAGGGCTGGATCAGCAATGACTGGTGAAGGGTTGGATCAGCAATGACTGGTAAAGGGCTGGATCAGCAATGACTGGTAAAGAGCTGGATCAGCAATGACTGGTGAAGGGCTGGATCAGCAATGACTGGTAAAGGGCTGGATCAGCAATGACTGGTGAAGGGCTGGATCAGCAATGACTGGTAAAGGGCTGGATCAGCAATGACTGGTGAAGGGTTGGATCAGCAATGACTGGTAAAGGGCTGGATCAGCAATGACTGGTGAAGGGCTGGATCAGCAATGACTGGTGAAGGGCTGGATCAGCAATGACTGGTGAAGGGTTGGATCAGCAATGACTGGTGAAGGGTTGGATAAGCAATGACTGGTGAAGGGCTGGATCAGCAATGACTGGTAAAGGGCTGGATCAGCAATGACTGGTGAAGGGCTGGATCAGTAATGACTGGTAAAGGGCTGGATCAGCAATGACTGGTGAAGGGTTGGATCAGCAATGACTGGTAAAGGGCTGGATCAGCAATGACTGGTGAAGGGCTGGATCAGCAATGACTGGTGAAGGGCTGGATCAGCAATGACTGGTAAAGGGCTGGATCAGCAATGACTGGTGAAGGGTTGGATCAGCAATGACTGGTAAAGGGCTGGATCAGCAATGACTGGTAAAGAGCTGGATCAGCAATGACTGGTGAAGGGCTGGATCAGCAATGACTGGTGAAGGGCTGGATCAGCAATGATGAAGAAGAACTGGATCAGTAATGGGTGGTGAAGAAAAGCTGGATCCTCAATGACTGGTGAAGAATAAGTTCATCAGCAATGAATGGCGAAGAAGTGCTGGAATGTCGAAGGTTGTTAAACAGCTTGATCAGCAATAACTAGTAAAGAGCTGGATCAGCAATGACTGGTGAAGAAGAACTGGATCAGCAATGACTAGTGAAGAAGAACTGGATCAGCAATGGATGTTGCAGAAAAGCTGGATTAGCACAGGTTGTTGAAGTGCTTGATCAGCAATGACTGGTGAAGTAGAACTGAATCAGCAATGACTAGTGAAGAAGAGCTTCATTAGAAATGGATGATGAAGAAGAGTGGATTTGTAAAGGTTGTTGATGAGCTTGATCAGCAATGACTGGTGAAGAGTTGGATCAGCAATGACTGGTGAAGAGTTGGATCAGCAATGAATGGTGAAGAGTTGGATCAGCAATGAATGGTGAAGAAGAACTGAATCAGCAATGACTTGTGAAGAAAAGCTGGATCAGCAATGGCTGGTGAAGACGAACTGGCTCAGCAATGACTGGTGAAGAAGAAGTGGATCAACAATGACTGGTGAAGAAGAGCTTCATCAGAAATGGGTGGTGAAGAAGAGCTGGATTTGTAAAGGCTGTTGATGAGCTTGACAGCAATGACTGGTGAAGAAGAAATGGCTCAGCAATGACTGGTGAAGAACTGGATCAACAATGACTGGTGAAGAAGAAGTGGATTGGTGAAGACTGATAAAGAGATGGATTAGCAATAACTGGAATAGCAAGAGTTGTTACCACAAAGGAATAGAGTTGTTACCACAAAGGAATAGAGTTGTTACCACAAAGGAATAGAGTTGTTACCACAAAAGAGCAGAGTCAGTAACATGATGTAGCAGAGTCAGTAGTACAATGTAGCAGAGTCAGCACAACAATGTAACACGGTCATCAATGCAATATACTAGTGGTGGAAAGCTATAACAGCAGAGCCTTAGTAGCAGAGCTGGAACAACAATGCAGCAGAGTTGTACACTGATGGAGATGAGAGGCAACACTAGGCGCAGGAAACAGGACAGGTAAAATTGTTGGTGTCTAATAAAATCTTCTTGTGTTTTTTTTTGCACATGAACTATATTACGACACCACATACACTACAAATAGCACTAGGCTGTAATATAGCAGCCATAGACTTCCACTGTCCCTCCATATGCATTTGATAATACAGGTATAGCATGGACATACGCAATGTATGCAATGCAACACCCTTCATAAAAATAAATTACACTGTGAGATATGGGTAATTTGGGGGATGTGTATGTGTTGTAAAGCGGAGTTGAGAATGCTATCATGCCGAAAAGGACAATCTATGTATACCTTTGGTCCATAGGCAGAGCTATGGATACGTCCGGCATAATGTGGTGTGAACAGAGCAATGAAGGAGGTGTCCAGGTTAAACAAGGTCAATTGCAAGCAGTAAGGTGTCACCAGGCTCATGCTATTGATAGAAGGACTCAGGCTCAGATCCAAGTATTCTACATTCAGGATTTGGGGTGCACAGTGCAGATCCCTTTCCTTGTTAGGAAGCCCAATGCATTCCTGGGAATAGGCACAGATACATGATTCAGAGTACATGCTTTTCTTTATGGGATCAGGGTTCACAAGTGTAAGGTTCAGAATTCTGGACCTTGGAAAAACCACATAACGCATCAAGCAGCAGTCTCAGAATGCATGGTGCCAATCACTGTGCCACAATCCAAGGTTACCTAGGAGGAGCTCCTGATGGTGGAATCAGGCCTGAGCTGCAGGTAGCCACGAGATACCGCTCACAGGCAGTCTCCGGTACTGCAGCTGCTGACCCAGGGGTCAGGATCACAGACACTGGCTCGGAGTCACTGGCAGGACTGGATTCGGACTTTGTTCAGACAACACAGATTCTTAATCATAGGGAAGATCGGATGCTGACACGGAGTCACAGGCACTACTGGATTTGGATACGGGAACAGGCTCCGACAGTATTGACTCTGAAATGTTAACCAGTGCTGGTTCAAGCACCGTCGGAATGGCTTCAGGGTTCAGGTACCGCGGGTGCAGCTTCAGGCTCAGGTACTACAGGAGTGGTATTGCCAGGATACAGGAACCACAGGTGCAGTTTCAGGATTTCCATAACAAATGAAACAGAATAGGTTCTGGGGGCGTTGTACAGGCACCTTCCTACAGGAGAGTGTGCCTTAAATACTACATGCCTTTCACCTATTGGCTGGGGGCATTTCCAAAGTGTGCACGGGATGGAGTGCCTCTGACAGACCTGCGCAGAGTGTGCAGGCCCCAGGGAATCAGTAGGGAATGGAAACTCCACTGAGCAGCCATGTCGGCATTCCTGCATGCTCCCTGCCCCTCCCCCCAGGAGGGACACGAACACGGCTGCTCCGCCAGCATAGCATTATACATGACTTGAGAAACACCACCAATGTAGGCGACTCGGCAATCCCTGTCCTGCTATGAGATTTCATCAGGATGATACGCTGGGTGCGGAAAGTATTCAGACCCCATTAAATTTTTCACTCTTTGTTTCATTGCAGCCATTTGGTAAATTCAAAAAAGTTCATTTTTCTCTCATTAATGTACACTCTGCACCCCATCTTGACTGAAAAAAACAGAGGTGTAGTAATTTTTGCAAATGTATGAAAAAAGAAAAACTGAAATATCACATGGTCATAACTATTCAGCCCCTTTGCTCAGTATTGCGGTGAAGCACCTTTTGAGCTAGTACAGCCATTAGTCTTCTTGGGAATGATGCAACAAGTTTTGGACCCCTGGATTTGGGGATCCTCGGCCATTCTTCCTTGCAGATCCTCTCCAGTTCCATCAGGTTGGATGGTGAACGTCGGTGGACAGCCATTTTCAGGTCTCTCCAGAGATGCTCAGTTGGGTTTAGGTCAGGGCTCTGGCTGGGCCGGTCAAGAATGATCACAGAGTTGTTCTGAAGCCACTCCTTTGTTATTTTAGCTGTGTGCGTAGGGTCATTGTCTTGTGGGAAGGTGAACTTTTGGCCAAGTCTGAGGTCCAGAGCCCTCTGGAAGTGGTATTCATCCAGGATATCTCTGCACTTGGCCGCATTATTGTTTCCTTCAATGACAACCAGTCATCCTGACCCTGCAGCTGAAAAACACCCTCATAACATGACGCTGCCACCAACATGTTTCACTGTTGGGATTGTGTTACTGTCCGGTCCCTGTACCTCTGCGGGGTTCCCGTCGGGATTCCCGCTCTGTGCCAGCTCCACGCTGTCCTGGTGTGGTCTCTGCATCCCCATCCTCCTCTGCTTCCTGCGGCTAGCAGGTTCTCAGGCAGAGTGCTTAGGTCGCGCGCATGCTCGCTCCCGGTCTCTTAAAGAGACAGCACACATTTTCCAAAAAGGTACTTCTGACCAATGGCGTGTTTTGATCTCTATTTTTAGGGCCTCCACCATAGTGAAGGCACCGGAGCAACAAGTATCCATTTTTGCTTATTTCATGTTCCTGCTAGCATGTGCTTCTATCTCTGAAGTTCTCTGCCAGTGCTCGGTTAACTTTGTCTGTCTCCACAGATCATCAGCTACCTGTTACCCAGCTATCCTGGACGATGTTCGTTCTGTCTACGCCAGTTCCGTCTCGTCCCCCCAATCTGCCATCCTCTACCTCGGACGATGCCAGTACCGCCAGTACCTGCTTCTACCCGAACACCCGGTACCATCTGGTTAGCTCTACGACCCCTGTAAATCCGGCTAGTCCACCTGTCCCGCTGGGGCAGCTGCCACGAGTTCGGGGTCTAACTGGAGGTAGCACCCGTGTCCCTCAGGCATTCCATTCCGACCTTGTTCGAGGGGTCTTACCACGGGTGTCTGGGGCTCACTTCGGAGCCCCCCAGACCGTGGTCCAGGGGTTCCACGTTAAACTTTAATAAAAACGAATGTGAACTTCACCACCTGTGCCTCCGTTTCCATTTGTTACAGATTTTATTGGGCAGGTAATGAGCAGTGCCTGGTTTTCTCAATACATGCCACATAGAATTATCACCAAAAAGGGCTATCTTCGTCACATCAGACCAGAGAATCTTATTTCTCATAATCTGGGAGCCCTTCATGTGTTTTTTAGCAAACTCTATGCGGGCTTTCATATGTCTTGCACTGAGGAGAGGCTTCCGTCGGTCCACTCCGCCATAAGGGCCCGACTGGTGGAGGGCTGCAGTGATAGTTGACTTTGTGAAACTTTCTCCCATCTACCTACTGCATCTCTGGAGCTCGGCCACAGTGATCTTGGGGTTCTTCTTTACCTCTCTCACCAAGGCTCTTCTCCCACAATTGCTCAGTTTGGCTGGACAGCCAGGTCTAGGAAGACCTCTGGTGGTCCCAAACTTCTTCCATTAAAAGATTATGGAGGCCACTGTGCTCTTAGGAACCTTGAGTACTGCAGAAATTCTTTTGTAACCTTGGCCAGATCTGTGCCTTGCCTAGCCACTTGTCTCTGAGCTCGTTGGCCAGTCCCTTTGACCTCATGATTCTCATTTGTACTGACATGCACTGTGAGCTGTGAGGTCTTATATAGAACGGTGTGCGCCTTTCCAAATCAAGTCCTATCAGTTTAATTAAGCACAGTTGGACTCCAATGGATGAGTAGAACCATCTCAAGGAGGATCACAAGGAAATGGACAGCATATGACTTAAATATGAATGTCTGAGCAAAGGGTCTGAATACTTATGACCATGTGATCCTTCCGTTTTTCTTTTTTATTAAATTTGCAAACATTTCTACATTTCAGGTTTTTTTTCAACCAAGATGGGGTGCAGAGTTTACATTATTGAGAAAAAATGAACTTTTTTTGAATTTACTAAATGGCTGCAATGAGACAGAGTCAAAAATTTAAAGAGATCTGAATACTTTCTGTACCCACTGTATTTGGACCTGTGGGTAAAGCCACAGATTATGGAGTACAGGATGCACTCCTAGATTCCTGTGGGTAAGGGCAGGATCAGATTAAGGCTTCTCAATTACAAGTTCATAGGCTTCTCATTCTTTCATATGGAGGCCAGGATGAGAGGACATGTATGAGGATAGGATGGAGACTGTGGTGTGGGCATGATGGAGACATATGGGGCAGGATGGAGACATTTGGGGGCAGGATGGAGACATATTGGGGTCAGGTTGGAGACATATGGAGCAAGGATGAGAGGACATGTATGGGGACAGGATGGAGACATATGGGGGCAGGATAGAGACATATGGGGGAGAGGATAGAGACATATGGGGGGCAGGATAGAGACATGTGAGGGGGTAGGGTGGGGACATATGGGGCCAGGATGGAAGGTCATATATGGGGCCAGAATGGGAGGACATATGAGGGGCAGGATGGAGACATACGAGTGCCAGGATGGAGACATAGGGGGAAGAATGGAGACATATGGGGCCAGGATGGAGACATATGGGGAAGAATGGAGACATATGGGGGCAGGATGGAGTCATAAGGGGGCAGGATGGAGACATATGGCGGGCAGTATGGAGACATATGGCGGGCAGGATGGAGACATATGGGGGCAGGATGGAGACATATGGGGAGCAGGATGGAGACATATGGGGGAAGGATGGAGACATGGAGAGCAGGATGGAGACATATGGGGAGCAGGATGGAGACATATGGAGAGCAGGATGGAGACATATGGGGAGCAGGATGGAGACATATGGAGGGCAGGATGGAGACATATGGGGGAGCAGGATGTAGACATATGGGGGAAGGATGGAGACATATTGGAACGGATGGAGACATATGGGGAGCAGGATGTAGACATATGGGGGAGAAGGATGGAGACATATGGGGGCAGGATGGAGACATATGGGGAGCAGGATGGAGACATATGGGGGAGCAGGATGGAGACATATGGGGGCAGGATGGAGACATATGGGGGAGCAGGATGTAGACATATGGGGGAAGGATGGAGACATATTGGGCCGGATGGAGACATATGGGGAGCAGGATGGAGACATATGGGGGAACAGGGTGGAGACATATGGGGGCAGGATGGAGACATATGGGGAGCAGGATGGAGACATATGGGGGCAGGATGGAGACATATGGGACAGGATGGAGACATATGGGGGAAGGATGGAGACATATGGGGGCAGGATAGAGACATATGGGGGAGCAGGATGGAGACATATGGGGGCAGGATGGAGACATATGGGGGCAGGATGGAGACATATGGGGGCAGGATAGAGACATATGGGGGGCAGGATAGAGACATGTGAGGGGGCAGGGTGGGGACATATGGGGCCAGGATGGAAGGTCATATATGGGGCCAGAATGGGAGGACATATTGGGCCAGAATGGGAGGACATATGGGGCCAGGATGGGAGGACATATGAGGGGCAGGATAGAGACATATGGGGGTCTGCATGGACAAATATGGGAGGCAGGATGGAGTCATATGGGGGCAGGATGGAGACATATGGGAGGCAGGATGGAGACTTATGGGGGAGCAGAATGGAGACATATGGGGTCAGGATAGGAGAACATATGGGTGGCAAGTTGGAGACATATGGGGCCAGGATGGGAGGTCATTTATGGGGCCAGGATGGGAAAACACATGGGGCCAGGATAGAAGGACATATGGAGCCAGGATAGGAGGATATATGGGGGTAGGAAGGAGACACATGGGGCAGGATGGAGACATACGGGGCAAGGATGAGAGAATATATATGGGGACAGGATGGAGACATATGGGTGCAGGATGGAAACATATGGGGGCAGGATGGGGACATGGGTGAGCAGGATGGAGACATATGGGGGAAGGATGGAGACATATGGGAGGCAGGATGGAGACATGGGTGAGCAGGATGGAGACATATGGGGGAAGGATGGAGACATATGGGAGGCAGGATGGAGACATATGGGGGAGCAAAATGGAGACATATGGGGTCAGGATGGGAGAACATATGGGGGCAGGATTGAGACACATAGGGCCATGATGGGACGACTTGGGGGCATGATGGAGACATATGGGGTCAGTATGGAAGGACATATATGGAGACAAGATGGGAGGACATATGTGGCCTAGATAGGAGAACATTTGGGGACAAGATGAAGACACTTGGGGAAATAACAGGAGAACATACAGTATGGGAACAGGATGGAGACACATGGGGCCAGCCATGAGACACTTAGGGGCCAGGATGGGGGACGTTATTACAGGAAGGTGCCAGAATGTAGGATATTATTTCTATAGGAGCTAATTAAGGTATTTCATTACTGCTGTGATGTATTTTGTTTTTGAGGATACTGTTTTCAGTGAGGCGGGGGTTCTGGTACTGTGCAGGACGACACTGTTGCTTTTTGCCTCCGTCTGCATTAGTGTAGAAGTGAAGCTGCTGGAGACCCCCAAACTGTGCAGCCCTGTATATATATATCCCCTACGTGTATTGTAAGGGCAGGTCTGTAACACTAATGTCTATCGCACATGAATACATCATCGCAGGGAACAGATCACTGCATTTGTGTCTGAACACATATTTCACATGTGAGGAATCACTGCGCAGAATTCCTACTGTTAGTTTAGATAACCACATCGGGCGCCATGTTCAGCGCTCTCATCTCACGCTGCTGATGAATGATAACACATATGGCACCGACACCTGCCGGAAATCAATCAGAACCAGAGATGGGAGAGGAATGAAGCTGCCTGCGGATATGTAGCAGGTAACGTCACACTCTGACCCTAAGGCTATTCCAAAGATGATCTTTGCGTGAGCTTTTCATGTTGCAGATTTTCTGCATTAAGTAAAAGAAGTTATTTAAATTTTTTTCGAAAATGCGCAGCGTAAGAAACTCACCGAAAACTCATTGTGGGAACGTAGCCTTAGGGAGAACTTGTGGTGTTTGCTCTGCAGTCACTTTTCCAGAGTAATTAATGTAACCATCATTTTATTTATTCATGTTTTCATAAATCAATAGTACAAACGAAAATAAGAAACTTTGTAACATATATTATCGCAGAAATCTGCTTCTTGCTCCTCCAAGATTGAGCTTTCATTCTCAAAATTCTGAATTTACTGGTCAATTTTGTCTGCAGTGAACCCAGACTTCCCCATTACTGAGATAGGAGATGACGGTTAGTGCTAATAAAGTTCTATGGAGAAGTGTTAGTGCAGGTGCAGACGAGTATATTTGCTATCCGACAAAACATTGGATTGCACTCGGACCAATGTTAGTCTATGGTTGAAGATCCTTAAGACATAGACTTAGGTCAAAATTTTTGATTGGTGACAGTCCAGGTGCAGAGACCCCCAAGATTGCTGAAACTAAGGCGTAAAGCACTCAGCTGAGCGCTGCTCTCCTCTGACAGTGAAGACGACAAATACGCCCTGATGCATCAAAAATCAGAATTCTGACCTAAAACACTTTGAAAAGTTGCAAAGTTTTTGCACCATGCAGTTACCCAAATAAATTGCGGCATTTGGAGTTTTCAGTCCACGTTTTGTCCATCGTCAAAGTGGACAGAGCTGGGGAGGAGCGAGGACAGGACATGGCTGCAGCCGGCCAACATATTTATCAAAAATGGCGACTGGAGTAACATTTCTGGTGAGGTGCATGGAAATTCATTATTCCTACATGACCCACAGTAAGACTGAGTACGAAATGAATGAAGGCCATAGATATATCAGGGATGGGCAGTGCACAGCGCTGCTGTCTTCCTCAGAGGCAAAGCTGTAAAAAAAAGGGGCGTATTAGAAGACGTACCAATAACAGCCACCATAAAATATGATATATGCTATGGTCTTTAAGTGGATAAAACTATTTATTTAGAGGGGCACTCTAAGGCCGGGATCACACACAGCGAGATACGGCCGAGTCTCGCAGGTTAAAACCAAGCTCTGGCACCGGCACTCCGGAGCGGAGCGTGCGGCCGCATAGCAATACATGGAGCCGCACGCTCCGCTCTGGAGTGCCGGTGCCAGAGCTTGGTTTTAACCTGCGAGACTCGGCCGTATCTCGCTGTAGTGTGACTCCGGCCTAATTCTCAGATACAGAACACTAAATTCCCGGCTTCCCTTGTCACATATGTAAATGATAAAATTCCATATGCCTGTAGTCGACACTAGAGGGAGCTGAGGAGCTTATTGCATACTATTTTCTTATTGATTTTAAAGAGAACCTGTGAGCTGATAAATGCTGTCCAGACCGTAGGCAGCATGCATTACACATTGGCTGTCTAAGGAGCTTTTTTCAAGCATCACCAACTGTCATGGCATCAGGCGTCAGGGTCTGTGGAGTCCACAGATTTATATACTCCTCCTGGTGACTCCATGGATAGTTATGGTCTGCACAGGATCACTACAGCATTGACTCTTAGAGTTGCAGCTCCTAGGCAGGTTGGAAATGCTGGGATAAAG
The DNA here is from genome assembly GCF_032444005.1 of Ranitomeya imitator. Classification (NCBI taxonomy): domain Eukaryota; kingdom Metazoa; phylum Chordata; class Amphibia; order Anura; family Dendrobatidae; genus Ranitomeya; species Ranitomeya imitator. The sequence goes on from NC_091288.1 coordinate 30,441,021, forward strand.
TGGTTAATTGCCTTTGATCACATGCTGCGTGTGAACCAGTCGTGTTTGCTCTTTATCTATTTAAGCTGGTTTTTCCATACAGGCAATGCCAGCAATAGTTCTCCATCCTGGTATGGAGAGTTGTACACATCCTGGTTACAAGGGGTTATTTACAAAATTATTGCACGCATTGTTTGGTTTACCCTTTCCTTTTTCCTTATGTATCTTTATGTTGCTTTGTTGCCTCATGGGTTATACACTTTTACTCCTTAGTGTTTTTCCCCGAGACCGTGCTGTGTAAATGTGCCTATGTTTTGCCCGGTCAGTCTTGTCTGTATTTTCCCCACGCACTTTGCTGATTAGTACTGCTTAGGAGCATAGTAAGGTACTAGGCCCAGGTATCCCCACCTTCAGGGGCAATCCTGGGGTCAGGGATAGATAGGGACCCCGTAGCCTTAGGGTCAGTATAGGAGCACATTTACTATGCCACAGTCACACCGTGACACAGATATGTTCACTCTAAATCACTGCAGCATTTCTCGCCACCCGCTGCCCTGGCGGTTTCTCCCCACCCACTGCCCTGGCGGCTTCTCCCCACCCGCTGCCCTGGCGGCTTCTCCCCACCCGCTGCCCTGGCGGCTTCTCGCCACCCGCTGCCCTGGCGGCTTCTCCCCACCCGCTGCCCTAGCGGCTTCTCCCCACCCGTTGCCCTGGCGGCTTCTCCCCACCCGCTGCCCTGGCGGCTTCTCCCCACCCGCTGCCCTAGCGGCTTCTCCCCACCCGCTGCCCTGGCGGCTTCTCCCCACCTGCTGCACTAGCGGCTTCTCCCCACCCGCTGCCCTGGCGGCTTCTCCCCACCCGTTGCCCTGGCGGCTTCTCCCCACCCGTTGCCCTAGCGGCTTCTCCCCACCCCCTGCCCTGGCGGCTTCTCCCCACCCATTGCCCTGGCGGCTTCTCCCCACCCGTTGCCCTAGCAGCTTCTCCCCAGCCGTTGCCCTAGCGGCTTCTCCCCACCCGTTGCCCTGGCGGCTTCTCCCCACCCGTTGCCCTGGCTGCTTCTCCCCACCCGCTGCCCTGGCGGCTTCTCCCCACCCGTTGCCCTGGCGGCTTCTCCCCACCCGTTGCCCTAGCGGCTTCTCCCCACCCGCTGCCCTGGCGGCTTCTCCCCACCCGTTGCCCTGGCGGCTTCTCCCCACCCGTTGCCCTAGCGGCTTCTCCCCACCCGTTGCCCTAGTGGCTTCTCCCCACCCGCTGCCCTGGCGGCTTCTCCCCACCCGCTGCCCTGGCGGCTTCTCCCCACCCGTTGCACTGGTGGCTTCTCCCCACCCGTTGCACTGGCGGCTTCTCCCTACCCGTTGCACTGGTGGCTTCTCCCTACCCGTTGCACTGGTGGCTTCTCCCCACCCGCTGCCCTGGCGGCTTCTCCCCACCCGCTGCCCTAGCGGCTTCTCCCCACCCGCTGCCCTGGCGGCTTCTCCCCACCCGTTGCCCTGGCGGCTTCTCCCCACCCGCTGCCCTGGCGGCTTCTCCCCACCCGTTGCCCTAGCGGCTTCTCCCCACCCGCTGCCCTAGCGGCTTCTCCCCACCCGCTGCCCTGGCGGCTTCTCCCCACCCGCTGCCATGGCGGCTTCTCCCCACCCGCTGCCCTGGCGGCTTCTCCCCACCCGCTGCCATGGCGGCTTCTCCCCACCCGCTGCCATGGCGGCTTCTCCCCACCCGCTGCCATCGCGGCTTCTCCCCACCTGCTGCCCTGGCGGCTTCTCGCCACCCGCTGCCCTGGCGGCTTCTCCCCACCCGCTGCCATGGCGGCTTCTCCCCACCCGCTGCCATGGCGGCTTCTCCCCACCTGCTGCCCTGGCGGCTTCTCGCCACCCGCTGCCCTGGCGGCTTCTCCCCACCCGCTGCCCTAGATTGCCAGGTCTATGCCTACACGCACTGATATCAGTGCAGCTGAAGGTAGACATATAGATTGGGGAAAAGCAAGGACTGGAAGCCACTTACAGGAATGAAGACAAATCCCCTAAGAAAGTAATCAGTAAAGTTCCATTACTATTTAAAAATTATTTTAAAAAAAAAATGAAACTTTAGTTATTCTTTAAGAGTGAATGATTTGCCTCCCTGATAAAACATAAAAAGTATCTAAAAAAAAAGTTGTAGTAATTTTCGTACTGAATAATTTAAGCTTTGGTATAATATGCAGCTGTTTCCAAGGATGTGCCTGTAATTTGGGAAACAACAGATCTATTATTTATGTGCATTTATTTGAGAATTTGTCCTGAGGCAGCCTCATCAGCCCCTGCAGTAATCCAGCCGTGTCACTGATTGCACAGCAGATTCACTGCATGCAGGTATTCAATGACAAACTATGTGAACTGTGCATGCCGTCAGCAGGTCCGTAATGGCGTCCGATATTAATATGACTCGTTTCACAAATTCTCACCTTCAGCATTCACAGAAACAACTTCCAGGTATACCAGCTAAACTTGTACCAGGGCCCACTCCAGTATGACCACCATCAACATGACACTGTGATGTAGCACACAGATAATGCACAGTGATGTCACAGTACAGGGATAATACACACAGTGATGTCACAGTACAGGGATAATGCACACAGTGATGTCACAGTACAGAGATAATGCACACAGTGATGTCACAGTACAGGGATAATACACACAGTGATGTCACAGTACACAGATAATGCACACAGTGATGTCACAGTACAGGGATAATACACACAGTGATGTCACAGTACAGAGATAATACACACAGTGATGTCACAGTACAGGGATAATACACACAGTGATGTCACAGTACAGGGATAATGCACACAGTGATGTCACAGTACAGGGATAATGCACACAGTGATGTCACAGTACAGGGATAATACACACAGTGATGTCACAGTACACAGATAATGCACACAGTGATGTAACAGTACAGGGATAATATGCACAGTGATGTCACAGTACACAGATAATGCACAGTGATGTCACAGTACAGGGATAATACACACAGTGATGTCACAGTACACAGATAATGCACACAGTGATGTCACAGTACAGGGATAATACACACAGTGATGTCACAGTACAGAGATAATACACACAGTGATGTAACAGTACAGGGATAATACACACAGTGATGTCACAGTACAGGGATAATGCACACAGTGATGTCACAGTACAGGGATAATACACACAGTGATGTCACAGCACAGGGATAATACACACAGTGATGTCACAGTACAGGGATAATGCACACAGTGATGTCACAATACAGAAATAATACACACAGTGATGTCACAGTACAGAGATAATACACACAGTGATGTCACAATACAGAAATAATACACACAGTGATGTCACAGTACAGGGATAATACACACAGTGATGTCACAGTACAGAAATAATACACACAGTGATGTCACAGTACAGAGATAATACACACAGCTATGTCACAGTACAGAAATAATACACACAGTGATGTCACAGTACAGAGATAATACACACAGTGATGTCACAGTACAGGGATAATGCACACAGTGATGTCACAGTACAGGGATAATGCACACAGTGATGTCACAGTACAGAGATAATGCACACAGTGATGTCACAGTACAGAGATAATAAACACAGTGATGTCACAGTACAGGGATAATACACACAGTGATGTCACAGTACAGGGATAAGTCAAGTAAATAGGGCAGCACACTGCAGCGCCAAAACATGCAAACTTGAAAACACGAAATTTGAACTGCATTACTGCACTAGAAATATGAAAAATGAGAGCTTTTAACGCATAAAAATGGAGCGTAGGACCTCGTATAAGAGAGATGCCGTAAAGTGGCTACGAGGTACACATAAAATTGGCCATTTTTATGCGCTAAAAGCTCTCATTTTTCATATTTCTAGTGCAGTAATGCAGTTCAAATTTCGTGTTTTCAAGTTTGCATGTTTTGGCGCTGCAGTGTGCTGCCCTATTTACTTGACTATATACGAGTTGGCGACTCTGGGTTCAGCACCTGTTCACACTCAGTCTATGTTTGGATGTGCAGGTCAGGTTTTTGAAACAGTACAGGGATAATACACACAGTGATGTCACAGTACAGGGATAATACACACAGTGATGTCACAGTACAGGGATAATGCACACAGTGATGTCACAGTACAGGGATAATACACACAGTGATGTCACAGTACAGACATAATAATACACACGGTGATGTCACAGTGCAGGGATAATGCACACAGTGATGTCACAGTACAGGGATAATACACACAGTGATGTCACAGTACAGAGATAATACACACGGTGATGTCACAGTACAGGGATAATGCACACAGTGATGTCACAGTACAGAGATAATAAACACAGTGATATCACAGTACAGAGATAATGCACACAGTGATGTCACAGTACAGAGATAATGCACACAGTGATGTCACAGTACAGAGATAATGCACACAGTGATGTCACAGTACAGAGATAATGCACACAGTGATGTCACAGTACAGAGATAATGCACACAGTGATGTCACAGTACAGAGATAATGCACACAGTGATGTCACAGTACAGAGATAATGCACACAGTGATGTCACAGTACAGAGATAATGCACACAGTGATGTCACAGTACAGAGATAATGCACACAGTGATGTCACAGTACAGGGATAATGTACATAAAGGTATCAGAGCATAAGAATAATACACACAGTAATGTCAAATGCAGGAACAATGCACACACACAAATTATGTCACTGAACAGGAACAATTATAAAAGTAACGTCATTTACAAGGGATAATACACACATCAGACATAAAAAAAAAGGGTTCACATTAAAACTTAGAATAGGGCCATATGCATTTTTCTTCCTGCCATCCCATGTCTATACTCATCACTAACTACTTTATGGCTGAGATGACTTTGGCCGCTTTAGTTGTCGGTTCTCATAGTTGCTGCTATGACTGCAGTCCTGGTAGTGACAGCCATGATCCAGGGATTCATTCTTATCACCATATTAGTATTTGGGATGTATCTTTCTTTAATACATGGCCCTTGGAAACTGTGCTGTGGTGTTTGTTTTCTTGTGGTGGATATAGGGAACTAATCCGAGCATGTGCTGTGATTTCCTTACTGTAGTTGGACATTTCAGTGCAATAGACATATAAAGTTATATAAACTAAACTGTTTGCTTTACCAGATGTGTCCACCAGGGGGTGCAAACCTCTTTTAGATCAGCAGCTGCCAGTATCACAGTGCAGCTCTTGGTGCTCATTCATTGCAAACCTGCCTGATAAACCACAGACATAGAATGTCTTATAAAAGTGAGACCCCCTCGCCTCCCCCTAAGCATGCACAGTTCTGCACTTCCGAGACAGGAAACATTGTATGTTGTATGTGTGGATGCTGCAAATAACACTGATCGCAGTAATCATTTCTACAATAATAACACTCCATAGAGCGTCACCATCAGACTTCTCATTGCTGAAAATTCTAAAACTCAGTTATACCGCAGTGATTTTATATCTTTTCTGTGTACAAGAAAAAAACAAAACATACACTTGCTAAAATTTAAATATCCTATACTCCAAGAGAGATTAACCCTAATATTCAAAGAGAATATATCAGCACTTATTTAAATATATAAGCAGCGGTGTGGCTGTCCCCTAATTAAAAAGATACCTTTTTTGTAGAGATCTGATGTGCCGGTCTTGAGAAATCAAGTGTAGATGTCATATGCAAATCAGGCTGAAAGTGCACTGGGGGCGTGTCAGTGCACTTGGAAGAAGCCGTCTATGTACTGTGATGTTTATGCCTAGTCTGTTTTGCTCATACTTCAATAATTTTTTTTTATATTTTATATATTTTTTACTTTTCTTTATAATATATATATATATATATATATATATATATATATTATAATATATAAAGCTGAATGTGTGTGTGTGTGTGTATGTATGTGTGTATGTCCGGGATTGGCATCTGTCGCAGCTACAGCCACAAAATTTTGCACAGTCACACGTCTGGACCCCGAGAGCGTCATAGGCTATGTTGTGAGGCGAAATTTTAACCCCGCGCTTTCCAATTCACCAAACAATTTTGCCCCTATCTACATAATGGGGAAAAAGTGAAAGGAAAAGTGTTGGAGGCAAATTGACAGCTGCCAGATGTGAACAAGGGGGACTTAAAGAATGAGAGCGATGGCGCCAAAGAGTATATACCGTACAGATGTTAAGGTGGGGCCCCGACATGGGATACTCACCACACACGGGGATATGAACACACACACACAAAAGGCGCCACACACTACCACGTGCTTGAACACATATATCACCCTCAGCACACATTTCACCACACATACACCAACCTTGCCACATAAAAGTCGAAACACAAAAGTCGCTGCTCAAAACTCGCCATGCGCAAAACTCGCCACATGCAAAACTAGGCTCACGCAAAACTCACCACACGCAAAACTTGCACACACGGAAAAATTGCCACATGCACAAAAGTTGCAACACATGCAAAAGTTGCCTCACACAAAACTTGCACATACTCAAAACGCACCACACATAAAACTCGCCACGCGCAAAACTCGCCATGCGCAAAACTTACTGCACACAACTTGCTACACTAACCTGTCACATGCAACTTGACACACAAAAAGTTGCTACACGCATGTTGCCACACAAAACTCATCTCACAAAAGTCGCTACATGCATGTCACCACATGCAACTCAACACACACAACTTGACACATGAAACTCGCCCTAGAACACACACAAGTCTGGTATTATCCTTCAAAAATAAAAATCTGATTAATAAGCAGACAAACTACAAGAGCAACAAATGTACCATATAGGAAATACGGCAGCTGTCAGTCACATGACCTGTCTATTATGTGTATGTGTGAGCTGTTGGCTGGGGATTTATCAGGCTGCCAATTTAGCTTACAAATACTGAGGTAAAAATACTGACCAAATAACGTGTGAAAGTGGTCTAATACACGAGGAGATGACACACAGATATATACTACATACAGGAGGAGATGACACACAGGTATATACTATATACAGGAGGAGATGACACACAGGTATATACTATATACAGGAGGATATACTATACTATACACACAGGTATATACTATATACAGGAGGAGATGACACACAGGTATATACTATATACAGGAGCAGATGACACACAGGTATATACTATATACAGGAGGAGATGACTTATAGGTATATACTATATACAGAAGGAGATGACTTACAGGTATATACTATATACAGGAGGAGATGACACACGTATATACTATACACAGGAGGAGATGACATACAGGTATATACTATATACAGGAGGAGATGACACACAAGTATATACTATATACAGGAGGAGATGACACACAGGTATATACTATATACAGGAGGAGATGACACACACATATATACTATATACAGGGGAGATGGCACACAGGTATATACTATATACAGGAGGAGATGACATACAGGCATATACTATATACAGGAGGAGATGACAACCTGGTATATACTATATACAGGGGAGATGACATACAGGTACATACTATATACAGGGGTGATGACACACAGGTATATACTATATACAGTGGAGATGACACACAGGTATATACTATATACAGGAGGAGATGATAAACAGGTATATACTATATACTGGAGGAGATGACACACAGGTATATACTATATACAGGAGCAGATGATACACAGGTATATACTATATACAGGAGCAGATGACTTACAGGTACATACTATATACAGGAGGCAATGACACACGTATATACTATATACAGGAGGAGATGACATATAGGTACATACTATATACAGGAGGAGATGACACACGTATCTACTATATACAGGAGGAGATGACATACAGGTATATACTATATAAAAGAGGAGATGACACATAGGTATATAGAGGAGGAGATGACATACTGCAGGTATATACTATATACAGGGGAGATGACTACAGGTATATACTATATACATGAGATGACATACAGGTATATAGCATATACAGAAGAGATGACATACAGGTATATAATATATACAGGAGGAGATGACACATGGGTATATACAATATACAGGAGGAGATGACATACAGCAGGTATATACTATTTACAGGGGAGATGACATACAGGTATATACTATATACAAGAGAAGACGTACAGGTGTATACTATATATAAGGGAGATGACAAACATGTATATACTGAGGGGAAAATGAGGGGTGTGAGGTGAAAATAAAAAGGTGTGAGTGCAAAATGACAGGAGTGAGGGAAAATAGTGGAGTGATCGAAAAATGACAGATGTGAGGTCAAAATGACAAGTTTTAGGGGGGAATGAGAGAAGTGAGGGGGAAAATAAGAGGAGTGAGGGGGAAAATGAGAGGTGTAAGGGAGAAAATGAGAGGCATGATGGGAAAATAAGAGACGTGAGGTGCTATAACTAACCACAGATATTTGCTATGCCCAGGCAACGCCGGGCTCTTCAGCTAGTATATATATAAAGCTGAAATTAGAAGTTTCCATTCGCTATATAAAAGGACACATATGCATGTTTTTCTCAATATTCTTGAGACTTTCCCATGATGCTACACACAGAAGCAGTGTTTCAGGTGTGCATTAAAATACTTCCACAAGTGTGTCTCCAATTAACTCAGATGTTGCAAAAAGACTTCCAAACACATGATATCATCACATGGGCAGTCCAGAATTGTTGAAAGGCATAGTAATCTTAGTGTATATAAACTTTTGAATTTGCAGTAAGTAATAAAAGTCTCTTAAAATATTCTCTCTCTCATTATTCTGGCATTTGGCAAATATTAATAATGATGGTAATCCTAGCTGACCTATTAACCCCTTTACCCCCAAGGGTGGTTTGCACGTTATGGAACGGGCCAATTTTTACAATTCTGACCACTGTCCCTTTATGAGGTTATAACTCTGGAACGCTTCAACGGATCCCGGTGATTCTGACATTGTTTTCTCGTGACATATTGTACTTCATGATAGTGGTAACATTTCTTTGATATTACCTGCGTTTATTTGTGAAAAAAACGGAAATTTGGCGAAAATTTTGAAAATTTCGCAATTTTCCAACTTTGAATTTTTATGCAATTAAATTACAGAGATATGTCACACAAAATACTTAATAAGTAACATTTCCCACATGTCTACTTTACATCAGCACAATTTTGGAACCAAAATTTTTTTTTGTTAGGGAGTTATAAGGGTTAAAAGTTGACCAGCAATTTCTCATTTTTACAACACCATTTTATTTTAGGGACCACATCTCATTTGAAGTCATTTTGAGGGGTCTATATGATAGAAAATACCCAAGTGTGACACCATTCTAAAAACTGCACCCCTCAAGGTTCTCAAAACCACATTCAAGAAGTTTATTAACCCTTCAGGTGCTTCACAGGAATTTTTGGAATGTTTAAATAAAAATTAACATTTAACTTTTTTTCACAAAAAATTTACTTCAGCTCCAATTTGTTTTATTTTACCAAGGGTAACAGGAGAAAATGGACCCCAAAAGTTGTTGTACAATTTGTCCTGAGTACGCTGATACCCCATATGTGGGGGTTAACCACAGTTTGGGCGCATGGCAGAGCTCGGAAGGGAAGGAGCGCCATTTGACTTTTCAATGCAAAATTGACTGGAATTGAGATGGGACGCCATGTTGCATTTGGAGAGCCACTGATGTCCCTAAACATTGAAACCCCCCACAAGTGACACCATTTTGGAAAGTAGACCCCCTAAGGAACTTATCTAGAGGTGTGGTGAGCACTTTGACCCACCAAGTGCTTCACAGAAGTTTATAATGCAGAACCGTAAAAATAAAAAATCATTTTTTTTCACAAACATTATCTTTACGCCCCCAATTTTTCATTTTCCCAATGGTAAGAGAAGAAATTGGACCACAAAAGTTGTGGCACAATTTGTCCTGAGTACTCTGATACCCCATATGTGGGGGTAAACCATTGTTTGGGCGCATGGGAGAGCTCGGAAGGGAAGGAGCGCCGTTTGACCTTTCAATGCAAAATTGACAGGAATTGAGATGGGACGCCATGTTGCGTTTGGAGAGCCACTGATGTGCCTAAACATTAAAACCCCCCACAAGTGACACCATTTTGGAAAGTAGACCCCCTAAGGAACTTATCTAGAGGTGTGGTGAGCACTTTGACACACCAAGTGCTTCACAGAAGTTTATAATGCAGAACCGTAAAAATAAAAAATCATTTTTTTTCACAAAAAAAAATCTTTTCGCCCCCAATTTTTTATTTTACCAATGGTATGAGAAGAAATTGGACCACAAAAGTTGTGGCACAATTTGTCCTGAGTACTCTGATACCCCATATGTGGGGGTAAACCATTGTTTGGGCGCATGGGAGAGCTCGGAAGGGAAGGAGCGCCGTTTGACCTTTCAATGCAAAATTGACAGGAATTGAGATTGGACGCCATGTTGCGTTTGGAGAGCCACTGATGTACCTAAACATTGAAACCCCCCACAAGTGACACCATTTTGAAAAGTAGACCCCCTAAGGAACTTATAATGCAGAGCCGTAAAAATAAAACAAAATTTTTTTCCCACAAAAATAATTTTTTAGCCCCCAGTTTTGTATTTTCCTGAGGGTAACAGGAGAAATTGGACCCCAAAAGTTGTTGTGCAATTTGTCCTGAGTGCGCTGATACCCTATATGTGGGGGAGAACCAGGGTTTGGGCGCATGGGAGGGCTCGGAAGGGAAGGAGCGCCATTTGGAATACAGACTTAGATGGAATGGTCTGCAGGCGTCACATTGTGTTTGCAGAGCCCCTAATGTACCTAAACAGTAGAAACCCCCCACAAGTGACCCCACATTGGAAACTAGACCCCCCAAGGAACTTATCTAGATGTGTTGTGAGAACTTTGAGCCCCCAAGTATTTCACTACAGTTTATAACGCAGAGCCGTGAAAATAAAAAAAAAATTTCCCCTCAAAATTATTTTTTAGCCCCCAGTTTTGTATTTTCTCGAGGGTAAAAGGAGAAATTGGACCCCAAAAGTTGTTGTCCAATTTGTCCTGAGTGCGTTGATACCCCATATGTGGGGGGGAACCAGCGTTTGGGCGCATGGGAGGGCTCGGAAGGGAAGGAGCGCCATTTGGAATGCAGACTTAAATGGAATGGTCTGCAGGCATCACATTGCGTTTGCAGAGCCCCTAATATACCTAAACAGTAGAAACCCCCACAAGTGACCCCATATTGGAAACTAGACCCCACCATGAACTTATCTAGATGTGTTGTGAGAACTTTGAGCCCCCAAGTGTTTCACTACAGTTTATAACGCAGAGCCGTGAAAATAAAAAATCTCTTTTTTTCCCACAAAAATTATTTTTTAGCCCCCAGTTTTGTATTTTCCCAAGGGTAACAGGAGAAATTGGACCCCAAAAGTTGTTGCCCAATTTGTCCTGAGTACGCTGATACCCCATATGTTGGGGTAAACTCCTGTTTTGGGCACACGGGAGAGCTCGGAAGGGAAGGAGCACTGTTTTACTTTTTCAATGCAGAATTGGATGGAATTGAGATCGGTCGCCATGTCGCGTTTGGAGATTCCCCTGATGTGCCTAAACAGTGGAAACCCCCCAATTATAACTGAAACCCTAATCCAAACACACCTCTAACCCTAATCCCAACGGTAACCCTAACCACACCTCTAACCCAGACACACCCCTAATCCTAATCCCAATCGCAAATGTAATCCAAACCCTAACCCTAACTTTAGCCCCAACCCTAACTGTAGCCTTAACCCTAACCCTAGCCCTAACCCTAGCCCTAACCCTAGCCCCAACCCTAACCCTAGCCCTAGCCCTAACCCTAGTCCCAACCCTAGCCCTAGCCCTAACCCTAGCCCTAACCCTAACCCTAGCCCTAACCCTAGCCCTAGCCCTAACCCTAACCCTAGCCCTAACCCTAGCCCTAACCCTAGCCCTAACCCTAGCCTTAACCCTAGCCCTAGCCCTAACCCTAGCCCTAACCCTAACCCTAGCCCTAACCCTAATGGGAAAATGGAAATAAATACATTTTTTTCATTTACTTTTATAGCGGGTTTTTTAGCGGATTTTTATGATTGGCAGCCGTCACACACTGAAAGACGCTTTTTATTGCAAAAAATATTTTTTGCGTTACCACATTTTGAGAGCTATAATTTTTCCATATTTGAGTCCACAGAGTCATGTGAGGTCTTGTTTTTTGCGGGACGAGTTGACGTTTTTATTGGTAACATTTTCGGGCACGTGACATTTTTTAATCGCTTTTTATTCCGATTTTTGTGAGGCAGAATGACCAAAAACCAGCTATTCATGAATTTCTTTTGGGGTAGGCGTTTATACCGTTCCGCGTTTGGTAAAATTGATAAGGCAGTTTTAATCTTCGGTTCAGTACAATTACAGCGACACCTCATTTATATCATTTTTTTTATGTTTTGGCGCTTTTATACGATAAAAACTATTTTATAGAAAAAAATAATTATTTTTGCATCGCTTTATTCTGAGGACTATAACTTTTTTATTTTTTTGCTGATGTTGCTGTATGGCAGCTCATTTTTTGTGGGACAAGATGATGCTTTCAGCGGTACCATGGTTATTTATATCCGTCTTTTTGATCGCGTGTTATTCCACTTTTTGTTTGGCGGTATGATAATAAAGCGTTGTTTTTTGCCTCGTTTTTTTTTTTTTTTTCTTACGGTGTTTACTGAAGGGGTTAACTAGTGGGCCAGTTTTATAGGTCGGGTCGTTACGGACTCGGCGATACTAAATATGTGTACTTTTATTGTTTGTTTTTTTTTATTTAGATAAAGAAATGTATTTATGGGAATAATATTTTTTTTTTTTTTTTATTATTTAGGATTTTTTTTTTTTTTTTTTTTTACACACTTGTAAAAAAATTTTTTAACTTTTTTACTTTGTCCCAGGGGGGGACAATACAGATCGGTGATCTGCCAGTTTGCACAGCACTCTGACAGATCACCGATCTGTCTGAGAGCAGTGCAGCGTTACCAAGTGCCTGCTCTGAGCAGGCACTTGGTAAGCCACCTCCCTCCCTGCAGGACCCGGATCCGCGGCCATTTTGGATCCGGGACTTACTGCAGGGAGGGAGGTAGGAGACCCCCGGAGCAACGCGATCACATCGCGTTGCTGCGGGGGTCTCAGGGAAGCACGCAGGGAGCCCCCTCCCTGCGCGATGCTTCCTTGCACCGCTGGCACATCGTGATCATCTTTGATCGCGGTGTGCCGGGGGTTAATGTGCCGGGGGCGGTCCGTGACCGCTCCTGGCACATAGCGCCGGATGTCAGCTGCGATAAGCAGCTGACACCCGGCCGCGATCGGCGGCGCTCCCCCCGTGAGCGCGGCCGATCGCGCTGGACGTAATATTCCGTCCTTGGGAATTAAAGCCCACCCCACATGGACGGAATATTACGTCCAATGGCAGAAAGGGGTTAAGGAAAAGGTTTATTCTAATTTTGAGAAAAACATGCAGATGTGTCATTTCATATAGTGCATGTAAACTTCTGGTTTCAACTATGTGTGTGTGTGTGTGTATATATATAAATATTTTTTTCTTTTCTTTTTTCCTTTCTATTATTTTTACATTTCTTATGGGTTTTATCTTGGGGTCACGAATCACTTATAAAATATACTACAATACTGTAAGATTGTGTGACACCCCAGGAGTTCGGGTACCACAGTGGTATTGCCTTCCTCTCGGTGAGGGTGATGCCATGCCTGGAAACAAGGAGGATCCCTTTAACAGGTAGCACATACATTCAACATGTCCTGATTCCAGACCAGAAGGGGGAGCGCTGAACCCGGTTTCAGGGGGGCTTCCCTAGATATATGATCTGGTTTGGAGGAGGAGTTAGATCAGATTGTGTGAGACAGTGAAGGAGGAAGGAGTACAGGAGAAGTGAAGAGCTGGAGGGGAGCTGCGACTGGGCTCCCTCCACGCTGGAGCGCAGGAACCGGACACCGGGAGTCCGAGGCTGTGTGGGACTTCATGCCCCACAGCAGAAGCCGCAGGAGATTGAAAGTTACTTGCCCACAACTACACCCAAAGGTACAGCAACATACAGAGCCTGGAGTCCCAGTAAATAAAGACACCTGTAAAAAGGCTCACACTGCCTGCCATGCGGGTACTGTCCTAGGACACAGAGAGAGAGAGAGGACCTTGTGAGAAGCCATAGGCAGCAAGGGACTATAATACAGCGCAGAGTGGAAGTCTCCCAATCTGACCTGGCTAAGGGGATCCCTAATCGTTTCCAGGCTGCCTGGACTCCACCATCACCTGTTACCGGTACCCTGGACTGTGGCCGAAAACCACCAGTAAAAGGTAAAGAGATTGCAACCTTGTGTCCTCTGATTCTTTCTGGCACCACACCATCTTTGCGTACCACACCGAGAGCGCTGGGGATTAAGCTTCACCTGTGGGAAGCATCACCATCACTGCTGCAATAACATCACCCCCAGCGGTCCCCTTTAAGCAGAGTCAGTCATTCCTGACCGAATACCACAGATGGCGTCACGAACATTCTTTATTTTTATTTCAAAACAACCCCTTTAAATACTTTCCATTAAACTTGGACGCCCAGGCCCATGGACCAGGTCACCGCTACCGTGACCACCCTTTTAATGACCACCGTACCCGGCCTGAGTATCCCCTAGGGCGGCCCTGGCGGGCGCTCCAATTGCTTTGCTTAGTAAAATTACCAATCTCTTATGTGTAGCAGTGCAAAAATTACAGACACGTGGGGGGGTCACATTGCAGGTGGGAAGGGGGTCAGTGAGCATTGGAAAAGAAGTGAATGCTGCACACACCATTATCTGCAGTATCTAAGGGGTTAATCTGCTGTGTTTGGAGCCAGTCCCCATTGCATAAGTTACATTCTGGCGCTGTCTTTAAATAGTTGAACTTTGCCTGAAACTGATATCACGGGGAAACTGTTGTAAATATCTTGTTTGTTTATTTGTTATTATTAATTGTAAAGTGCTGCGGAATATGTTGGCGCTATATAAATAAAAATTATTATTATGATTATAAGGCTGTGTGCACACGTTGCTGATTTTTCGCATTTTTTTCACGTTTTTTCACTATAAAAATGCTATAAAACCGCAAAAAACAGCATACATTAAGCATCCCATCATTTAGAATGAATTCCGCAATTTTTGTGCACATGATGCGTTTTTTTCCGCAAAAAAAACCGCATCGTGGTAAAAAACGCAGCATGTTCATTAATTTTGCGGATTTTTTGCCGATTTCCCACTATATAATGCAAAAAAACGCACCAAAAACGTGGTAAAAATGCGCAAAAATGTGCAAAAAACGCATGCAGATTTCTTGCAGATTTCTTGCAGAAAATTTCAGGTTATTCTCAGGAAATTTCTGCCAGAAATCCTGAACGTGTGCACATAGCCTTATTGTTATGTATTTTAGGGTCATTCTTATTAGGCCACGTTCACACATTCGGTATTTATTCATTTGTATTTTTACAGATTTATGACAAAACCTGAAGGATTTCCTAGTCCCAGCAAAGTGAATGAGAATCCTGAAGTCTCGTGCGTCCGTTCCTTGCTTTTTTTCTAGCAGATGTAAATCCGCAGCGTGTTGATTCTTTCGGAGTATTTGCTACAGATTTCAACTATGCTAAAAAAAAAAAAAATCTGTACCAAAAAACGCACCTATTTTGCGCAGCGTTTTTTTCCTACAAAGAGATGCAAAAAAAAAATCTGCACCAAATTGCGAAACAAAGTAACAAAATTCACTTAAGAAATCACTTTAAACACTTTATTTCTTCATCGCGTCCCCCGGTCGGTCGCACAGACCCCATATTGTTTCCAGGTCATAAAAAGTTCTAGGTGAGGAGTAAAGTGTGTCAGTGAAGGGGTTAACCTGTGCACTAATTGCTTTCGCAGTCCTCCTATGATCTCATATGGGCTCCTCCAGCCAGGGAAGGGTTACACAAGCCTCCAAGGTGAGGGCCGCTGCGCTGCACTGCTGGCTTTATGCACTGACACAATTTCCTCATATGTGGCGGCTTCTCAAGTTTCAACACAAGGATGGGTGGAGAGAGTACACGTCTGCTGCCCTGCAACCTTCCCAGGGAGAAGAAGTGTCTCCAAGAAGCAGGATATGGGATGTGATACAGTGTAGCCATGCAGTGCAGATGTGCTGCCCTGAGGATCATCCCCCCCACCAGAGTGGTGCCCAAGTGCCAGCGAGAGCGGAGAAGACGAAAGACCCCAGAAATGCCACGCAGGCAGCAGTGAGTAGGCAACCCCTGTGCTCGTACAGAGAGGCTCCTGTGTGACATCAAGAACTACAACTCCCAGCCACTGCAAGGATGCACAGGGTAAGGAAGTACTTTAGGGGCAGCGGTAGAGCCCTGGCGTTCATCTTCGTCGCCTCTATCATCTGGCTGATATTTGACATGGCAGCGCTGAGGTTTTCTTTCGATGAGGTCAATAGCAAGTTGCGAAAAGAGGAACTTTTCCGCAGGGATAAAGTGGGATCCGAATCCTGGAATCCCCCAGGAAGGGGCAATGTGGACAACAAGTGGCGAGAGGCAAGGGACCCCCTGGGAAAGGACGTTACTAAGTTAAAAGGCATATTTTACCCTCCTGCGGATGAACTTGCTGGACCAGCTCAGGCACTTGACAGTAACGCTAAAATCATGGCCAAAAATCGAAAAAGGACTATAAAGCCCAGGATATTTAATAACACTTTATCTCCGAAAGCCAAAAACCTGAATCTTGAACCGGGGGCTGAGGAAGGGAAAAAGCCAGAAGTTGTAAATGTCACAGATGTTCTTCTGTCAAAAGGGCAATTTCCCAACCCTCCGGCAGAAGAAAGGTTAATGGTCAGACTGAAAAATACTCCCCCTGTTGTAAAGTTGGGGGATGTACCCCATCAGGAAGAACCTGTAGGTGCGGGAGACTTTCAGAGTATGGTTAAAAGCAATGAAATGGTAACGCCTACATTTAGAGTTGAGCCTAAAGATGCCGTAGAAAGTAAGGATGCTGGGGCCCCTAATGATGGAAAAAATGCAGTGGGGCGCCACGATGTTGTGGTCTTCAAAAATGGAACACAACCAAAAGGTGTAGTTGTGTTGCAAGGAGCAAGGGACCCCAAAGATGTGGCTGTGCCCAAGGATACAGGGGATTCTAAAGATATGGGAAATCCTAAGGATGATGTGGCCTCCAAAGATAAATCAGAACTAAAGGGTAAAAAGGAGAAGGAGGCCCCTAATAATGCTGCAGTCCCGAAGGATGCCGAAAAACCTAAAGAAGAAAATGGAGAACCCCCTAAAGATATCATGGCCCCTAAACTTGATGCAGCAGATTCTAAGGTTGCAGGAGACCCCAAAGATGGAGCTAAGCACATGGATGCTGTGGCCCCTAATGAGAAGTCTGCACCCAAAGATGTAGGACCCCTTAAAAATTTATTGAAGGCCAATGATGGAGCTGCTCCTAAAGATGTCTTAGAGCCCAAAGAAGTACGAGACCCTAAAAATGTAGATAATGAAAATGCCAAACAATTAGACAATCTCGATCAACATCCTGATGCAAATGTCGTATTCATTAATAAATTAGATGTCAATAATGACAAAGTAGATAAACTGCCGCCCAACAATGTTTCTACTGACGTTGTACCTAAGGAGGCAGTCAATAATGGTTTACCTAATGGTGACGCCAAGGGATCCAAATCACTGAATGAAACGGTTAAAAAAGTGAAACCTTCTCCGAAGACAGGATCTAATATTACTCAAATCAGTGCAAATGCGAAAATCTCCAACTTGATGCTCAACATCAACGAAGGCTTTTTAGGAAAAGTGGCGAATAAAGAAAAGAACGCTCCGGGTAATATCAAGGAGAAAAACTCAAGTAAAGTGACCAACACCAGATCCGACCATGGAGCGGAAGCTGGAAATGAAGTAATTAAAGTGAAGCCACATACTGCCAAGCATAAAGTATTAACTATTGATTTAACTATGAGTCCAAGAGATGCGAGAGCACCGGGCCAGTTTGGGAGACCCATGGCGGTCCCTAAAGAGAAGGAGCAAGAAGCAGGCAGAAGGTGGAAAGAAGGAAACTTCAATGTCTACCTTAGTGACATTATCCCGCTTGACCGAGCTATCGAGGATACCAGACCCAAAGGGTAAGAAGTCCGTCAAGTGCTTGAAATCTTGATTTCCAAATATGCAGATATTAATGTATAATATATACTTTATTATTAACCTCCTGCTTCCTGTTCTTGACAAGGACATTAACAGCTATATACTCACTCTGATCCTTGTATAAACTGGGCATGCTCTAATTTGAGCAAATGTCATTGTAAAGGGAGAAGGAGTAGGTGAGCTGTGACATCACTTATTGGGAATGATGAATCCTGTGTTATCTACTGTATATAGAGGTGTTATCAGTCATTATACAGGAGGAGGAGGAGGTGAGCTGTGACTTCACCTATTGTGAATGGTGGATCCTGTGTTATCTACTGTATATAGAGGTGTTATCAGTTATTGTACAGGAGGAGGAGGTGAGCTGTGACATCACCTATTATGAATGGTGGATCTTGTGTTATCTACTGTATATAGAGGTGTTATTATCAGTCATTGTACAGGAGGAGGAGGAGGTGAGCTGTGACTTCACCTATTGTGAATGGTGGATCCTGTGTTATCTACTGTATATAGAGGTGTTATCAGTCATTGTACAGGAGGAGGAGGAGGTGAGCTGTGACATCACCTATTGTGAATGGTGGATCTTGTGTTATTTACTGAACATAGAGGTTTTGTCGGTCATTGTACAAGAGGAGGAGGTGAGCTGTGACATCACCTATTGTGAATCCTGCGTTATCTACTGAATATAGAGGGGTTGTCACTGATAGCCCGTCTATATTCAGCAGATAACAAAGGATTCACAATAGGTGATGTCACAGCTCACCTCCTCCTCCTGTACAATGACTGATAAGATCTACTGTATATAGAGGTGTTATTATCAGTCATTGTATAGGAGGAGGAGGTGAGCTGTGACATCACTTATTGGGAATGATGGATCCTGTGTTATCTACTGTATATAGAGGTGTTATCAGTCATTATACAGGAGGAGGAGGAGGTGAGCTGTGACTTCACCTATTGTGAATGGTGGATCCTGTGTTATCTACTGTACATAGAGGTGTTATCAGTCATTGTACAGGAGGAGGAGGTGAGCTGTGACATCACCTATTGTGAATGGTGGATCTTGTGTTATCTACTGTATATAGAGGTGTTATTATCAGTCATTGTACAGGAGGAGGAGGTGAGCTGTGACTTCACCTATTGTGAATGGTGGATCCTGTGTTATCTACTGTATATAGAGGTGTTATCAGTCATTGTACAGGAGGAGGAGGTGAGCTGTGACATCACCTATTGTGAATGGTGGATCTTGTGTTATTTACTGAACATAGAGGTTTTGTCGGTCATTGTACAGGAGGAGGAGGTGAGCTGTGACATCACCTATTGTGAATCCTGCGTTATCTACTGAATATAGAGGGGTTGTCACTGATAACCCATCTATATTCAGTAGATAACAAAGGATTCACAATAGGTGATGTCACAGCTCACCTCCTCCTCCTGTACAATGACTGATAACTTATCAGTCATTGTACAGGAGGAGGAGGTGAGCTGTGACATCACCTATTGTGAATGGTGGATCCAGTATTATCTACTGTATATAGAGGTGTTATCAGTCATTGTACAGGAGGGGGAGGTGAGCTGTGACATTACCCATTGTGAATGGTGGATCCTGTGTTATCTACTGTATATAGAGGTGTTATCAGTCATTGTACAGGAGGAGGAGGTGAGCTGTGACATCACCTATTGTCAATGGCGGATCCTGTGTTATCTACTGTATATAGAGGTGTTATCAGCCATTGTACAGGAGGGGGAGGTGAGCTATGACATTTCCCATTGTGAATGGTGGATCCTGTGTTATCTACTGTATATGGAGGTGTTATCAGTCATTGTACAGGAGGAGGAGGTGAGCTGTGACATCACCTATTGTCAATGGCGGATCCTGTGTTATCTACTGTATATAGAGGTGTTATCAGTCATTGTACAGGAGGAGGAGGTGAGCTGTGACATCACCTATTGTGAATGGTGGATCCAGTATTATCTACTATATATAGAGGTGTTATCAGTCATTGTACAGGAGGAGGAGGTGAGCTGTGACATCACCTATTGTGAATGGTGGATCCTGTGTTATCTACTGTATATAGAGGTGTTATCAGTCATTGTACAGGAGGAGGAGGTGAGCTGTGACATCACCTATTGTGAATGGTGGATCCTGTGTTATCTACTGTATATAGAGGTGTTATCAGTCATTGTACAGGAGGAGGTGAGCTGTGACATCACCTATTGCGAATGGTGGATCCTGTGTTATCTACTGTATATAGAGGTGTTATCAGTCATTGTACAGGAGGAGGAGGTGAGCTGTGATATCACCTATTGTGAATGATGGATCCTGTGTTATCTACTGTATATAGAGGTGTTATCAGTCATTGTACAGGAGGAGGAGGTGAGCTGTGATATCACCTATTGTGAATGATGGATCCTGTGTTATCTACTATATATAGAGGTGTTGTCAGTCATTGTACAGGAGGAGGTGAGCTGTGACATCACCTATTGTGAATGGTGGATCCTGTGTTATCTACTGTATATAGAGGTGTTATCAGTCAGTGTGCAGGTGGAGGAGGTGAGCTGTGATATCACCTATTGTGAATGATGGATCCTGTGTTATCTATTGTGTACACGGGTGTTACCATACATTTTAATCCTGTCTATAATGATAAATAGCTGAAAAGTCTTTTGAACAGAACAGGAATCTTGAGTCTAGCTTTAGGACTAGTGGCTAATATAGAAATCTTGCCATTTTTGATCATTTAGATAGTGGTTATGTATAATTGAAAAAAATATTAATGAAAAAAACATTTAAAATAGAAAAAAATATTTTAACCAATAAGTCATAAGATGATACAGCGCCACTTTTGTCCACTGACTGTTTCAGGTTTTGCAGCAGCTTTCACATGAACACTAGATTCAGACCCAGCATATTTATATTTCTGGAAGAAAGCAGATCTTTCTTTTTTTTTTCATCTCGTACAACCACATTAGGAAAGTGTGTAGGTGTGAGACGGTTATAGACTGTGTCGATCTTTTTACACTATGCTCTAGTTCTATATTAAAAACAGCGCAGAAGAAGAAACCACTCGTGCAAAACTCCCAAGTGCTGAAGTTTAAAGGATGCAAGACCGACTCCGAATATCACATTATCTGGTTTGTGAATAGGAAAGTGATGGCTGCGGTGGGTTAGTGCATCAGAAGGGCTGCTACGAAATGTATAAATGATGCTATAATGCACTGTGACACCAGTCTATTATTTATGTAGAGAGTCCGACAAGTGCTTACTCCTTATATGCACATTATACAAGGTATTTTACATTAATTATAGGGGCTTTCCCATGAACATTTATCACCTATACAGTGGGGCAAAAAAAGTATTTAGTCAGTCAGCAATAGTGCAAGTTCCACCACTTAAAAAGATGAGAGGCGTCTGTAATTTACATCACAGGTAGACCTCAACTATGGGAGACAAACTGAGAGAAAAAAATCCAGAAAATCACATTGTCTGTTTTTTTATCATTTTTTTTTTGCATATTATGGTGGAAAATAAGTATTTGGTCAGAAACAAACAATCAAGATTTCTGGCTCTCACAGACCTGTAACTTCTTCTTTAAGAGTCTCCTCTTTCCTCCACTCATTACCTGTAGTAATGGCACCTGTTTAAACTTGTTATCAGTATAAAAAGACACCTGTGCACACCCTCAAACAGTCTGACTCCAAACTCCACTATGGTGAAGACCAAAGAGCTGTCAAAGGACACCAGAAACAAAATTGTAGCCCTGCACCAGGCTGGGAAGACTGAATCTGCAAGAGCCAACCAGCTTGGAGTGAAGAAATCAACAGTGGGAGCAATAATTAGAAAATGGAAGACATACAAGACCACTGATAATCTCCCTCGATCTGGGGCTCCACGCAAAATCCCACCCCGTGGGGTCAGAATGATCACAAGAACGGTGAGCAAAAATCCCAGAACCACGCGGGGGGACCTAGTGAATGAACTGCAGAGAGCTGGGACCAATGTAACAAGGCCTACCATAAGTAACACACTACGCCACCATGGACTCAGATCCTGCAGTGCCAGACGTGTCCCACTGCTTAAGCCAGTACATGTCCGGGCCCGTCTGAAGTTTGCTAGAGAGCATTTGGATGATCCAAAGGAGTTTTGGGAGAATGTCCTATGGTCTGATGAAACCAAACTGGAAATGTTTGGTAGAAACACAACTTGTCGTGTTTGGAGGAAAAAGAATACTGAGTTGCATCCATCAAACACCATACCTACTGTAAAGCATGGTGGTGGAAACATCATGCTTTGGGGCTGTTTCTCTGCAAAGGGGCCAGGACGACTGATCCGGGTACATGAAAGAATGAATGGGGCCATGTATCGTGAGATTTTGAGTGCAAACCTCCTTCCATCAGCAAGGGCATTGAAGATGAAACGTGGCTGGGTCTTTCAACATGACAATGATCCAAAGCACACCGCCAGGGCAACGAAGGAGTGGCTTCGTAAGAAGCATTTCAAGGTCCTGGAGTGGCCTAGCCAGTCTCCAGATCTCAACCCTATAGAAAACCTTTGGAGGGAGTTGAAAGTCCGTGTTGCCAAGCGAAAAGCCAAAAACATCACTGCTCTAGAGGAGATCTGCATGGAGGAATGGGCCAACATACCAACAACAGTGTGTGGCAACCTTGTGAAGACTTACAGAAAACGTTTGACCTCTGTCATTGCCAACAAAGGATATATTACAAAGTATTGAGATGAAATTTTGTTTCTGACCAAATACTTATTTTCCACCATAATATGCAAATAAAATGTTAAAAAAACAGACAATGTGATTTTCTGGATTTTTTTTTCTCAGTTTGTCTCCCATAGTTGAGGTCTACCTATGATGTAAATTACAGACGCCTCTCATCTTTTTAAGTGGTGGAACTTGCACTATTGCTGACTGACTAAATACTTTTTTTCCCCACTGTATGTGATGACTGTATAAAGCTTAGGGATCCAGCCACTGGGCCCTCAACAATTTATGACAATGGTGGTCTCAAAGTCCTTCTGTGTAAATGGAGCAGTCATGATCATGTGCGACCACTGCCATCACTAACGCTTGTGTATCTGGATAAGTTCTCACATAATTACAGGTCATTCTAGAATAAAGGAAGTTCATAATGTTGTAGTTTGGATACAGAGCATCCAAGTCTTGTAGGGAACTATTGTCACCCCGGACTGAAGAGTTAAACAGAATGTGTCGTCAGAAAATGACCTATTGTTAGTGTCGGGTTTTTTATGTTACATTAATTCTTACATTTATTTTGATTTGTTTTTTATTCATATCACTATGTAAAAAAAAATGAAGGAACAAAATTCACAATGAACAATAGGCCTAATATTAGACTATTACAGCTTGTTCTTTATATGGCCATTAGAAGCAATAGACTGACTCAGACTCTTTGTGTAGAAGCGTTATGTGAGGGCAAAGGTCATTTATTAGAGGAGGAGGAGGTGAGCTGTGACATTACCTATTGTGAATGGTGGATCCTGTGTTATCTACTGTATATAAAGGTGTTATCAGTCATTGTACAGGAGGAGGAGGTGAGCTGTGATATCACCTATTGTGAATGGTTGATCATGTATTATCTACTGTATATAGTGATGTTATCAGTCATTGTATAGGAGGAGGAGGTGAGCTGTGATATCACCTATTGTGAATGGTGGATCATGTGTTATCTACTGTATATAGAGATGTTATCAGTCATTGTACAGGAGGAGGAGGTGAGCTGTGACATCACCTATTGTGAATGGTGGATCCTGTGTTATATACTGTATATAGAGATGCTATCAGTGATTGTACAGGAGGAGGAGGTGAGCTGTGACATCACCTATTGTGAATGGTGGATCGTGTGATATCTACTGTATATAGAGGTGTTATCAGACATTATACAGGAGGAGGAGGAGAGCTGTGGCATCACCTAGTGTAAATAATGGATCCTGTGTTATCTACTGTATATAGAGGTTATAAGTTATTATACAGGAGGAGGAGGTGAGCTGTGACATCACCTATTGTGAATGGTGGATCCTGTGTTATCAGCTGTATATAGAGGTGCTATCAGTCATTGTACAGGAGGAGGAGGAGAGCTGTGACATCACCTATTGTGAATGGTGGATCCTGTGTTATCTACTGTATATAGAGGTGTTATCAGTCATTGTACAGGAGGGGGAGGTGAGCTGTGACATCACCTATTGTGAATGGTGGATCCTGTTATCTACTGTATATAGAGGGGTTATCAGTCATTGTACAGGTGGAGGAGGTGAGCTGTGACATCACCTATTGTGAAGGGTGGATCCTGTGTTATCTACTGTATATAGAGGTGTTATCAGTTATTATACAGGAGGAGGAGGTGAGCTGTGACATCACCTGTTGTGAATGGTGGATCCTGTGTTATCAGCTGTATATAGAAATGTTATCAGTCATTGTACAGGAGGAGGAGGAGGTGAGCTGTGGCATCACCTATTGTGAATGGTGGATCCTGTGTTATCTACTGTATATAGAGGTGTTATGAATCATTGTACAGGAGGAGAAGGAAGTGAGCTGTGACATCACCTATTATGAATAAGTGGATCCTGTGTTATCTAGTGTATGACTGCTAAAAAAGTTTTCTCTATAGAATAAGACTACTGAATCTACTATAAGACGTAGTGGCCACTGAAAATTGCAAGACTTCTTATTTATTTTTTTCTGTATGGTTAGTGTATGAAAAGTTATAGAAAGATCAAAAAACAAACAAACAAACAATAAAGTTTAATGCTTTAAAAAAATTAGATAGTAGTAACATTGACATAGTGATTTGTGTTTAGTATTTTCTTGTTGAATTGTTATCTTTCCTCCTGGCAGCTTCAGAGATATTTTGTACTTTGTGTGGTTTTCTATGGTGTTTATGAGTCAGCCGTAGTGTACTGTAATTGCTCTCGCTGTGTGAATTTATTCTATAATTACTCTTAATGCTCCTGAGCTTGGCCACCCTCGTCCATCTTCGTGGAGGTTTTTTTTGTTGTTTTTCCTGTTTTACAAGCTTCTCTGAATGCTTACTAGCTGCTTCTCATTGTGGGGTTGTATTGTGTTTGCTTTCAGGGCAGACTACTGTTCTACACGTACATGGTGTATACAGAATTCTGAAAATAATGCAACTTTGGAGAGGCAGGTTCAACAGTGTGTGAGAAAAACCCAGCGCAAACAATGATACGGAGCCCAGCGATGTGTGTGCTATCGGAGCAGATCCTTATTTGCACAGCTCTCTGGTTGGAGATACTTTTCACCTCTACTCTTTTATTCAGACTTACTTTATCCTCTGTAGTTCCATGTTCAGATCACACCTGAGCCCTCATCCCTAACTCAATCTGACATTTCCAGCTTGAATCCCGAAAAATATGATTCGTACATACCCAAAGTGTAGCCAAGACAGACACCACCAAAAAAAGAGGTCAAATTGGGTCCTAAGTTGCATATTTTGAACTCCATTTGGCTAATTGAAATCTATTGCTTTGTCGAGGGCACATCTGAATCCTGTTTTCCTGGGGTTCAGTCAGAAGTCACCTCACAGTCAGGAACGTGGTCTACCGCCAGTTTTACTCAAACATTTTTAGATGCTACTAATATACAAGTCCATGACCTAATCACTGCCCGCTTTGACTTTTGTAACATCTATGGGAGGTGGAGCCGCATATTCATGACTGTGATCGGTGGCACCACGTGACCGCTCATACAGGAGAAGGAGCGGCGCGGAGAGGACACTGCGAGGGAGCGGGTGAGTATTTTATTAACAGCGGGCGGGCGCACAGGGGGTGGGAGGGGGGTGGGGACAGGGATCTTTATTTTTAACACGAAAAAAACAAAAAAAAGGATTTTTCATATCTTCTCTCTAGCGAACGCTGCTGGAGAGAAGATATGAATGGCGACTTCAGTACCACACGGGGGGACAGCGCTTACTGTAGCGCTGTCTTCTGCACGGCACACGGACTACACACCGACAGCGTCCATGTGCGGTACGTGTTTTACATGGACCCATTGACTTTAATGGGTCCGTGTAATCCGTGCGCTCCGACGAACATTGACATGTCTCCGTGTTTTGCACACGGACACATGGTCCGTGAAAACACGCTGACATGTGCAGAGACACATTGATTTCAATGTGTCTACGTGAGTCAGTGTCTCCGGTACGTGAGGAAACTGTCACCTCACGTACCGGAGCCACTGACGTGTGAAACCGGCCTTAGGGCTGGCGGAACGCACCGAGTATATTTGATCTAATAATTGATGCGTTCGCAGCCCAGGGTCCACCGTGCAGGAGACGGACCTGCTGCTAGCAAATGTCGGCACAATATGGCGGTATAAGCGAACTCTGTTACTTCACAGAGTCGCACAGAAGGGAAAACGCTGTGCCCTGTTAGCGTCACAGGGGAACACAGCTGCCTAACAGAGCAAAAGCAATCAGTGGTCAGGGAGTAGCAAGCACACAAACAACTCCTCTCCGGTGGAGCCGGAATTCTAATGGCTTTACGCCAGCCCTGAATTCACCATACAAAGCTCCTCACCGGAGGTGCCGGTATTCTAGTGGCTTATTTCATGATGAAGCCATACAGTGCCCTCCGTCATCCATTGCAGACATGTAATGAAAGCTCATGAACAACTGATGGATTATGTCTAGAACAGATGTCTTAATATTCTATAGTTGACAGATGCAAGTGTGCCTCCATCATAGCTCCTATTTACCACAGGGGTTCACATATCATTGGGGCAACCTGTGCAGCCATACAGGGGCCCAAGAGGTAAGGTGGCCCATTGCTACCTCCAAAGCAAGTGGAATTGTGCATTGTATTAAGCTATTAAACTGCAAATGGCCCAAAGTGCAGAGGGATCATCCTTATTTTCATTTGCACAAGGAAAGACGAGAAACAATGGAATGAAACTGAAAAGGAAAAGGTGCAGATTAGATATTAGAAAAAAACTTTTTGGCAGTTAGGGTGATCAATGAGTGGAACGGGCGTCCACGAGAGGTGGTGAGTTCTCCTTCAATGGAAGTCTTCAAACAGAGGCTGCACATACATCTGTCTGAGATGGTTTTGTGAATCCTGCATTGAGCAGGGGGTTGGACACGATGATCCTGGAGGTTCCTTCCATCTCTGACATTCTATGACTCATATGATGTTCTTTCACAAGGGCTCTTTTTGGTCTGTATCGACCAATGGTTTCACATATACGCTGGGAACGTTTCTCCTTCTTTATCACACCTTTCCATGCACATCTGCAAACTTTTGTGCCCATCACATGATACCATTTAAAAAATCCACAACCTACAAAATGAAAAAAAACTACCATCTGATCATTCCTCTTTGTTCTATGTAGAGAAATGTCTTTTCAAGCTTTAATGTCACCCCAGCTTTTCATTTTGAAATAAGCCCTTCTGCAACATTCAGATTGATTAATAAGGACCCCTTCCCTGGGTAAACTATGGTGTGGCACACACGGCCTTACAACTTCAACCTGTATAGGAAGTTTTGGGACCTTAGCAACTTGTCTGTCTCTGAAGACTCAGGTCCGAACTAAATTGGCACTGAAATCAGGGCAGAGATTGGACAAGGTTTGGCATTACTCCATTTTGGCTTTTAGCAGCATCGTACTAACATTGGCAGAAATAAACTTTTGTAAAATAATTGTTCTTTAGAGAACGTACAGTAAAGTACATTGATGTCTTAACAAACTCATAAATAATATGAAAAGTATTCACTGATGACACTTTTTGAACTGGGACCTGGGCCATCATCATTTGCAGCCAAGGCATAAAGGGGCTTGCAAGTCTACAGCCCTCTGGGCAATTATATGCTATGTTTGTCAAACCAAAGGGTCACCCAAGGTTTGACCTATTCCTGTAGCCTGTGTTTAGAAGACCTTTCTAGTTGGTAAGGTGAGAGATCCATAGCCCTCTTCCAAACGTCATACCCCACAGACTTTTAGTTTGGAGAATTCAATGATGACTTCTGACAACTCTACTAAAACTAAATACATGTGCAAATCCCCGGGATTTCTGTAAATGAGCCCCAACACCAAATCGTAAACTTAACAGAATGCAGAGGGGAAGTAAACTGAAAGAGGATGTGAGCTAACTGGAGGTCGGCAGGACCATAGAAAGGCCAAGCCACCATTTCACGTCAGGCCACAAATGGCAATCCGCTCCATCACACCCTTGGCACTGACCTCCCTCTTGGTTGCCCTAGCCACACTCCACACTCAGTTTCGTATTGGCTCGCTGGAGGATCCTTTTCTGGTGTTTTGGGAGGGAGGAAAGAGAATATTTGGTGGCCAAGTCTCCTATCCCCAAAGGGGCCCCTTTGTGAGACCCTACAAGGTATCAGGTGTGGAGGGATGGTTACTTGCTGGGCCAACTGTCTTGTAAAAAAACAGAAGCTACAATGATAATGCCAATTCTGTATAATCGGTACAGTTTCCAAGCATTGGTGACATCATGGTTACACGACCAAAGCGGATTGTGTGCCCCAATACCACCCTTATTGCATTGTGGCCCAGAGATGCCAAAAGGTTGAACGCCTCTGCTACATAGTCTGAAACTGTTTGTGTTGGTTAGAAACTGGTAGAATGTGTACATTCACCCCAACCCCTCCACCACGACCCAACTAGTAACACCCAGATGTCAATTTATTAATGAAGTTTTAGGTGAAATAACACAAGAATGGCACAACACAGAGGTATAAGAAAAGATGCTTCAGAATTGTTAGGTTGTATGGAATACCATTGTATGTCATAGGGGCTATCTGGTCCTAAAAGGGTATGTGGAAATTATTTTCTTTTTTAAAAAAAAACCAAGACATCCGCTTTAAAATGTGTAAATCTATGTTTAAAAATTACTCTTATTATATTTGTATGTTTATATATAGTTTCGGTTTGTTTTCCAAGGCCACTTGTCACCAGTGTGGCTAAGAAGCCCCTATATTTATTAGACTAAACAGGGTTATACCTGCCGATATCAGGAAGATCGGCCAACAGTCTAAAGTGTACCGGGGCTTTCCAACTAGCCCCAATGGTTGATATTCAGAAGGATCTGGCATATCAGATTTCCCATGGCCAATCCTTTTGATAACCTCTGGCAGACTTGTTGGTGGCAGATTCTCTTGGATAGAACATAGAAGAACTTGGCTGAGATTACTGTTTGTTTTTATCAGGAGACAGTAGAGACGGTCGTTGGTTGGTTCAGTTGAAGGTGATCTAATGTGTATGGGGGCCCAAAGGGACGAAGGTTATCACCGATCCATAGACTAGGCAATATCCTACCAGTCACGTGGTCAAGACTGCCGGAGACCGTTGAGTACAACACACAACTTCTTTGGTAATTACACTGCCCCGTTCTATGGAACAGTGGGAGTCCCAGAGGTTGGACTATCACTTATCAGAAAACGTTCTCCTGTCCTGTGTATAGATGATAACTATGACAATACTTTTGTTTTTGTTCTTCATTTCCCCACCAAAATTTGGGGCATAAAAGTTCTCTACGGCAATGTTTTCTACAAATAAAATGCTCTGGAAAAAGTCAGACAACATCAAAAAAATGTCCATGCCAATGACAGCAACGTAAAAACAATGTGCATATAATAGAGGTCCCGTCTGTGCTGAGATAGTGTGCGGTCACCGGCACATGGAAGCTGGAGAATTCACGTGGAAACTGTGGCTTCAGATACAATGAGACGAAACGTAACCCACCTGTTATCTAAAAGGAACATTGTAAAACAGCATTGGAAGAATGAAACATCAGAGCTGAGAACAGAGCCCTAATTCTTTACCACTCCTGAAATGGATCATTTAGTTACCTAATTCCCAAAGTCTTTGTTGTCTTTATCCGAAGCCTTTAATCCTGCATATGACATGCTTGATATGGTTTATATACCTCATGAAAATACGTGTAGATCTGATATTTTTCTTTTCATATTATTTTGATCTCTTTCATCTTTTTTTGTGTTTGCTTTTATTATTTCACTATTAGCTATTCTTTTCTTTCAGGCATTCTAGACATTTTTTTTAAAACGTTTTAATATACACCTGCCTTAATTTCTCTTCTGTTTACTGTCTGTTGGTTTTGTGAGGTGTAATTACAGGTCCGAATCATTATAGTTAGGAGATCCGCTGTCTGTTCATACATCACCGTCAGCATTTTGGTTGTGGAGAAACATGGCTCTAAATTAGCCTTAATTTGGGTCAAAAGTTTGAGCCAAATCTTGGGGCACAGCGAAGCTTCTTCAGGAAGATGGCGGATCAGAGCAAAGGGGCTAGGCAAATAGGTGGTCAAAATGAGGTCCAAGATCAGGCAGCAATAAATAAACAGAGCACAGAAATACAAGGCAAACCACTGAACAAATGCTACATCTGGCAGAAATCTGGGACTGATAGCTTAGCTACGTAGCTGGATAGTCACTTAGAACAGGGAACACCTGGAGGAAGCTCAGCACCTTCCAGTCTAAGATTGGACAGCGGAGCTATCAATTTAAATACTGACAGCTTAGCATACCCCTGCACTAGATTGGACGACTAATCTGTCAGAACACTGCATTCAAGACACACTAAGCAAAGGAATTGTCACACTGTTGTTTTTAGGGGTTTTTTGTGGCATTTATCTGGACTTTTAGTGTGGATTTTTGGGGGGTTAGTATCTTTTGGCATACTCTAAGTCTATAAGTTATATATGCAGTTTTCCCACTGGCTGCTTAAAAAAAAAAAGAAATTAATGATACAAATGTAATTAATATAATTAATAAAAAAAACAAAATTAAAAAAAAAACCAATGAAAAACATATTTCGGATTGAGAGTCCTCGGTGGTTGATACCTTCTAATGGCTCACTGAAAAGATGGTAGCAAATTGCAGCTGTCGAGACCACACAGGTCTCTACATCAGGTGTAGACTAATACAAAACCTGAAGAATCACCTATGATTGAGTGAAAAACCTATGAAATTTATGGCATTTTACTGGCCAAACAATGAAAAAAAGTGTGCAGTAGGCCTTAAAGGGTTTATCCCCATCTCTTAACATTTATGATATATCCACAGAATATGCCATAAATGTCTGATAGTTGCAATCTCCAGATGTTGGATCTATCTATAAAATGAGGCTCTATTTTGCTTTGCCGCACATATGCGGTTCTCTCCATTTATTTGTAAACCAGTTGCAAAAAATTCACTATCAAATATATATTTTTTTAATAGTATTCTAGACCCCCCGGGGCATTCCTCATTACCAGTACTGCCTTGACATAAATGCTAAAGTCACTTGATACAACCACGGCAGCCAATCACAGCACACCGCGGAACTGTTGTGTGCTGTAATTGGCTGCCATAATCCCCTTATACATCTACAAAATAGAGGTCTGACCGATGCGGAACCATTGTGGCAAGTAGGTCAGGGTATAGGGCTAGATAAAACCATTACATTCATATTCTTTTATATAATATACTATGTACAGTTACATGTGATGTGTGTGTAAAATATGTATATAAATATGTGTGTATATATGTATGTATAGTACAGACCAAAAGTTTGGACACACCTTCTCATTTAAAGATTTTTAATGACCCCAAACACACCGCCAGGCTGTGTAAGGGCTATTTGACCAAGAAGGAGAGTGATGGGGTGCTACACCAGATGACCTGGCCTCCACAGTCACCAGACCTGAACCCAATCGAGATGGTTTGGTGTGAGCTGGACCGCGGAGTGAAGGCAAAAGGGCCAACAAGTGCTAAGCATCTCTGGGAGCTCCTTCAAGATTGTTGGAAGACCATTCCCGGTGACTACCTCTTGAAGCTCATCAAGAGAATGCCAAGAGTGTGCAAAGCAGTCATCAAAGCAAAAAGTGGCTACTTTGAAGAACCTAGAATATAAGACATAATTTCAGTTGTTTCACACTTTTTGGTTAAGTATATAATTCCACATGTGATAATTCATAGTTTTGATGCCTTCAGTGTGAATGTACAATTTTCATAGTAATGAAAATACAGTAAAATCGTTAAATGAGAAGGTGTGTCCAAACTTTTGGTCTGTACTGTATATATATATATATATATATATATATATAAATATGTGTATGTGTGTGTATATATATATATATATATATATATTTTATATATATATATATATATATATATAATATATATATATATACCGGCGTGTGTGTATATATAACGTGTATATATATCTATCTATATAAATCTCAGATCTCACACATACACACATCTATCGTTTCATGCTGTACATCTGATAGTATTCCGTAAAGTGATATGGATTTTTCGGTCCTCTAGCACAGCTAATTATAGCCGAATTTCCTGGTGACTCATGGTATACCCGCACCCGTGCCACGTACAGGTGCAGATGTGTCAGTGCATACACCTGAGCCAAGTTACAACCTTATCAGCCTCAGTGTATGACGTCCCGATGACCTGGGAGAAATGACGCATCTAATCGCACCTTGTGCAAGGGAACTCCTGCTGTATATATAAGATTAACAAAGGGCTGGTATCTACTTCTTCCATTATAGGATTCCCGGTAGTTACTGGTTTTCAGAATGCAGTTATCCTCTGTTTTATAAAAAATATGTTGTTGTTGTTGTTGTTGTTTTTTATCCATATGTGTAAGAGAGACAGACGTTGTAGTTTCCTCTTATGCCCTTAAAAGCTATTTATCTTTTAGTGTTAATTTTCTTACTAAAAGCAAAATTGGCCAACTTTCTAATATAGTCTTCATAAAAAAAACACATCTGCCTTTGTGCTGCTGTACAGTGTCTAATTTACCCAGCTCATTGCTTTTGCAGAAACAGTAACAATCCCATCAGAGCTCCTGCTCAGTTGTGATGGTTCTCCTTTCCCTTCTTCATCCCTTCTGTAACAGAAGTAGCAGCAGGTAAGGGGAGGTGGTTATATACAGATCTCAGGAGTTGAAAGGCAAGAAAGCATGCACAGGGACAGAGAGGGTGGAGAAAATGGCTACAGATAGGGAGGAAAGTACACTAGTAGAAAATAAGTGGAGGATAGAAGCTGTGCAGACATGAGCCAATGGAAACAGCAGCACC
Organism: Ranitomeya imitator; assembly: GCF_032444005.1. Taxonomy (NCBI): domain Eukaryota; kingdom Metazoa; phylum Chordata; class Amphibia; order Anura; family Dendrobatidae; genus Ranitomeya; species Ranitomeya imitator. Next base: position 30,474,336 of record NC_091288.1, read on the forward strand.
CTGGATACGCATAGAGCTCACATCCAACCTACATTACTTTGAGGGACACTCCCTCAAGAGAAATATGTGAAACTTGGATCCGTCTGTAAACTGCATTTTAGAATTTCTTAAAAGTATAGCATATGAACTTTACAGAGGTGGAGTCTTTCCCTCTCCGAGTACGGGCGTTGAGTCCCTTGACCTCATCTCAGGTCAGGAGACCCGCGGCCAGTCCGAACGTCTTGGGTTATACACAGACATGAATGTCAGACGTGTGAAACCAGATTAAGGCATCCACTGTAGCGGGCTGCTTGCACATGGAAGTATGGGAACAGTCATGCAGATCGCCTGCCATAACTTATACATAAATGTCTGTAGTATTTATAAAACACTAGTGACTATAATGGAGTTTCCACGTGATCGTTGCAGGTGCTCCAATCAGTTGGTCCACGATGATCTTCCCAACACCAGTATCATCATGTGTTTTGTGGACGAGGTGTGGTCCGCCCTCCTCCGCTCAGTATTTAGTGTCCTCAACCGCTCCCCTGCTCATCTAGTCAAAGAGGTCATCCTCGTAGACGACTTCAGCACCAAAGGTCAGTGTCTTACAAGGTCATAGTAAAGATAGTTTATGACATCTCATGGAGTCAAAATACAGCAGATACATCTGATTCATCAGCCTGACGATTTTCATGTTTTTGTCGTCCTTTGTTTTCTTCAGCCTACCTCAAAGACGACCTAGACGATTTCATGAAGAAGTTCCCCAAAGTTCGGATACTTCATCTAAAGGAAAGACATGGGCTAATTCGAGCCAGACTTGCTGGTGCAAATATTGCCACAGGTAATAACACTTTGAAGGGTTTATATCCATGGAGATTATAAGGTTTCCAGTGCTGTAAATGGAGCGCCCCCAGACACAGGGCCACAAGTCACTCGGTACCGGTCCCTTCTCCTTCTGTTCTGCGGTTGTCACGGTGGCTGGACCCGGTCGTGACCCTGCTAAGGGGCGTCCAATGAAAATGGTAGTACAGTCTGTCAGTAGTTTGTGACGCCACCTGTGGTGTTCTGTCAGGGCAACCGATGCTGCTGTGGGGTCCACTGGGGTGATGGAATGGCAGCTGGATGGTATACCTTCCCACAGGTGAAGTCTGTCCCCAGGGCTTCCCAGTAAGGTGGATGGTGATGGTGTGAGGTGCAGGCAATAACGAGGACACAAGGTTGCAGTCTCTTTACCTTTTACTGAAGGCTTCAGTACACTCAGTCCAGAGCACGTTTAACAGGGCTATCAGAGATCGGCCGGTCCGATGGGCACATCCAGAGTTTCCCTCGCAGATGGAAATCGTTGCCTACCAATAGCGCCTGTGTGTTGTAGTCCTACCCTGCTGAGCATTCGGAATAGTCCTCACAACTGCTGTTCTCGTTCGTTCTCTACAGCTCTCTCTCTCTCTCGTTCTTTGGTTCCAGATGTTACTAGTTTCTAACGTCCCCCAGATAAAGTATGGCTAGGACGCCACCCGTTTGACGGGAAGGCTTGGAGGTCTTCCGGGACCCTAGGGACGCCCCTCTCCCAATATTGCCCCCTATGTCTTCGTAGGTGTAGTAAGGTAGACAGCCAACCTATAATCAACTGTCCAGCCGAATTTGAAGTAAGGCCTGAAGTCAGTTACTCCTACGGTGATCCGGCCACCGACTACGCGCCTCAGTAAGATGTTGCCTTCCTCTCTCGGCACGACTCTTACTGGCTCTCCTTTGTGCTGATCTCGTTTACACTGTTCCACAATATCCTTCCCCTCTTGTCTCTTCCTTAGGATACCGCCGCAAGGTGTGCAGGCGCGGTTTCGTTACGTTCTGTTCTGTCGCTAGGCACCTGCCAGGTTCCCACGCCTGACAGGGACCCCCTGTGTCTTCTCCCCGCAACACCCCCTGCCACGGGATGTTGCCTGGTTCCAACCCAGTCAGCTTCTGACTAACTTCCTCCCCAGCCCCTAGTTTTACCAGTGTGAGGAGTGGCCCAATAAATAAAGTCTTTTGCTCCCCCTAGTGGCCGGAGTGTGAAGTGTAATGTGTTCTGATGATACCTGGTCAGTAGAACTCTTTAGTGCCATCGAACGTACCGCTACTCGCCTTGGGGCCATACTGCAATGACCAGGTCTCTGGGGCGCTGCACTAACACCAGTGATTGGCTAAGATTTGTATCATCCAGTGTTCAATTTCCCCACAGCACCACAACAGGTGAACTGAAGCATTACACTAATAAAAATAAATAATCTGTAATTGTAATTCCTGGACATGTTAGTTCCTCCGGAGTGCGAGAGGCAGCCAATGTTTGCAGCCAATGTTTGCAGCTAATCTTTGCTCTGGCCAAAAGATGATGATTCTTGACCTCTTTTCAACATAGTGCATAATAGTACCTACCATATCAGGAGCAGGTGTACAAAGGGAGTACAGGAGCTGAGCTAGGTCCATACCGGTCAGGTGATAGTGTGAAGGAGAGAATGGCTAATGAAATCAATTATTAACCTTACATAACCTAGCTCAGATGTAGTGTGGCAAGATGGCGTCTGCATCCTGGAACAACGCCCTGGAAGGAATTCTTGGAATGTGAAGTAGATACACTGAAGACTCGATCATATATGGAGCAGACCTAACATGGACCAGATCACCCCCACACTGGCAGTTTTACACAGCCAGCACCTACCGCTATGCTTCTGTCCATCCCAGTACTCCCAATGGTACTCCAATGAAGCCCAGCCTGTGCCATGGTGATGCAGCATGTTACTTGGATTCCCTTGAAAGTCTAAGAAATAAAGCAAAAATTAATTAAAAACTATTTAAAATATAATAAACATTTAAATCATCCACTTTTCCAATGAAAAAAATAAATTAGAAAATCAAAATAATTGGGGGTCATTGTCCTGTCTATCAATATATAACATTTGTTAATCTAATGTCAAAATTGCTATTTTTCAATCCATCCAATTATACACTTGACTGAGAGAGCGGTACAGCATGTCCATGATTGTCAGGATCCAGTGAAAGATTCTATGTGTCTCCATGGTTACAGACTACAAACAAACCATTTGTAGTCTGGTTCTGCAATCATGTACTGTACCACACATGTCTGGGATGGTACAACCCCATTATAAGTATGAAATTAAAGCCAATGGCTCCTTTTTTTTCAGATCTATCTAAAAATTAGACAGAAATTGGAAAAAGGTCTTCATGTAATATTTTCTATGTGCAGCATAAATTTCCAGTTGATGCAATTTTACAAGACTAAATACAGTTTCTTCTGTAAACGAATTGCGATGTATTTGTAAAATTCAGATGCTTCACGGAGGCTCATTATGGGATCCGATATTTTATTTATTTTCTGCGTAACCGTAGACTTGAATGTGCAGGTCTCATCCGACATATCGAATAAACCAGTGCAGCTGCAATTTTTTTTCACTGGTAAATTCGGTCCGTGAAAAAAAGAAAAACACTGATCTGCACTGCCGCATTGAATAAAATTTGCCTAAAATGCGGCCGTGTGAACTTGGCCTGACCTTGAGAATCAATTTCCTTCTTTTTTTTTTAATACCGACTAAAGAACGTCGTCAAAATAGAATCCAAGAAACAATGGCAGAATTGCTATTTTTTTTTATAATTATTATTATTTCACCCCACTTGGAATTTTTCCCCTGGTTTTTTTTTTTCAGCACTTTTTTTTATGGTAAACTAATTGGTGTCATTCAAAACTAAAACTCGACCCTCCGAAAACCAATCCTTCCTCAGCTCCGCTGATTATAAGTCATGACTTTTATGGTAGGAAAAAAAAACAGAATGCCCAAAAGTGACAAATCGTCTGGTCATGAAGTCGTTAAAGAACATGGTGAACGTTCCCTTTTTGTCTTTTAGGAGACGTGTTGACGTTCTTGGACTCGCACGTTGAGTGCAATGTTGGATGGCTGGAACCTCTCCTGGAACAAGTGCGGATAAACAGAAAGAAAGTGGCGTGTCCGGTGATTGAAGTCATTAATGATAAGGACATGAGGTAGAGTTCCCCTGTGTGCAGAGAGAGCAATAATCCAAGTGACACTTTATGGAGAATTTTTTGGAATATTATTTTAGATTATTTTGGGCGCCACTCTCCTGAACATTTTACATTTTTATGATCATACCCTGACATATGCTTTGTAGAATTCAATGTAACTTGTCCAAGACCTAGATACCTTGGAAACCACTATGGGGTCTTTGGAGAAATGGGAAACAGCTCTGATTTGTCTCATCTAGTGATGAGCGAACGTGCACAGATAAGGTGTTATATAAGCATGCTCGGGTGTTAGATGAGAGACTTTGGCGAGCGCCCCCAAAAAATATGTTTGAGATCCCGTGGGTGCATGTTTCGCAGCTGTCCAACATTGCTGGCTGGGTGTGTGGACTTTTAATTCGGTGGTGATGTGTCCATGCAGACCGCATGGTGCCGTTGTTTTCGGACCAGACATTACAGAATTCAATGATGGAGGCCATAGTTCATAAATAAATGTTTATTCTTTATTCTCATCACTATCGCTTCTCCCCCAGCTACATGACCGTGGACAACTTCCAGAGAGGTATTTTCACTTGGCCGATGAACTTTGGCTGGAAGCCCATCCCTACAGACGTTCTCCAGAAAGACAAGATCACGGAGATGGATCCAATAAGGTGAACACTTCTTCTTCTAAGCTTGTCACATTGTCTGAGATCCTGGAATTTACAGATCTACAATATTCCTGTTACACGTCAGAACATCTGTCATTTACGGCCGAGCGCGGACAATAGATCATATTCGGGGCAGGAGGGCACCGACTCCGCACCCAGGGGAGCAGTGCAGACCCTGTTAGATGGTTTAATGATGGCATCTGATGGGTGACATTACTAACGTCTTTGTGTCTCAACCGGAGGAAGAGGCATAATAAACAGATCTTTATTTTTCTTTATTTTTTTTTATATATAGCGCTAACATATTCCGCAGCGCTTTTACAGATCTCGTATTTAACAACAAAGAATTTTATTGTCAGTTTTGCACAATTGATCGTGTGCAGAATTATACGGTCACATCTACGTAAAAAAAAAAAAAATTATATCTTTTTTTTTTCTTTTCATTGCAATCCAAGCATTAATATGAGAGGGGGAAGGGAAGCGACAACTCCGAACACATCTATCAATCAGGAAAGTGGTTGTCAATTGTCAAATTATTGCCCTTACAATCTATATCTACCGGGCTCTGCTCTGGGCCATTATTGGGGTATTATATGAATTTAATGACTCTGGATGATGGCAATCCAAAGCCACTTTCGGTGGAAAAGTTCATCACAGATGTCGTACCTTTAAAGGGTTTTCTAGCCCTGAATTTTTTTTATTATTATTATTGTTATTACTATTATTTTTTTTTAAAAACATGACGCATGGACTAAAAAAATAACAAAATCCGCACCTACCAAACCACCACAGTTCTTTTCTAGCGCTGCCTTGGGTCCATTATTCAGAGATCAGTTTTGTCAATCCTGTTTCTGCCATATGGACATGTGACTATTGCAACCAATCTCTGTTCGGGCTGCAGCAGTCCTTAAAGGGGTGTTCTCATCTCCAAGATCCTATCCCATTATGTAGTAGGTATAATAATAATAATGTTAGCAAATACCTCCAATTACGAATGTAGTACAGTTCTTCTGATTCACTATGTCCCTTACCCCATGGTCAGTAGCTTAGGTATCTATGGTTAAGATGACCACTCATATAGTGACAGTTAGTTGTCAGTGGTCGTAACCATGGATATCTAACCTACCGCACTGCCCGACATGGGAAAACAACATAGTGAATCAGAAGAACTATACTACCTTTCCAGCTGGAGGTAATTTGCTAATATTATTATTACACCTACTACATTTTGGGACAGGAATAAGCCTGTGACTAACTGCAGCCGTCATATGGCCCCAACCTGACCCAGTAGGGGAACTGTACTGGTTCCTTTTAGACTATACTGGATGCTTTAAAAAAAATAGAAATACCCCTTTAATGTATAGACAAAGGGGTTGTTCACCTCTGATAGCTTTTTTTATGAAATGCATGCATTTTAGGCTCAATCATTTAACAAGATAGCTTTTGTTTTTTAGATGTCCAGTAATGGCTGGAGGGTTATTTTCCATCGATAGGAAATATTTCTACGAACTCGGTAGCTACGACCCCGGCCTGGATGTTTGGGGAGGAGAAAACATGGAAATATCATTTAAGGTATCTTTAAATATTAAGAACTATTGTTTATGAACCATTTCCCCCACCTGTAGCCTGTGATACAACCCGGAGATTTTCGTATGTTCATGTTTTAGGAGGTTTTCTATGAAGGGATCTTCCAAGACACTTGCAAAAATTTTCTTTAACCCTGCTGTTGTCTTCGGTCAAAAACGACCGACCTTGAACTTCAATATTCAAGATGCGGCTCTGAAACCCGTGGCCGACCGACCCATCCTCATTTAAGTCAATCAACCACAAGTTTCAGAACCGCATCTTGAACACCCCAAAAAATACCAAAGTTCAAAATTGGTCTCCCCAGACCGAAGACAACAGCAGGGTTAAGAAATAAACTTTTTTTTTTCGTTCGTAGAAGTTTGATTTTTTTTTTCCCCCTGAAGAGGTTTTTAAAAACACCTGGTGAAAAAAAAAGTGAATGTCACTTCTTGAAAGAGGATCCTGATGGAATCGGCTCAAAACTAGGCATTAAATAAATGGCTGCAAAAGAAAAAAGCTTCTTTAGAAAAACTCCAAAATGTCATGAAAAAAAAACATTTCAGGAAGAGAACATTTTACTCCTCCAAAAACTCCACCCCCAAAAAGGACCCTTTCCTAAAGTATTTTCTGTTTTGAAACTTTTAAAAGTTGACAAGTTTTTTTTTAAAAAATCACTCTGTGTGAACAGCGGCTTGTAGGGCATCCATTCCGATATCTTTACGAGCCGTGTCTTTACCAGGGTAGAGGATGAGGACATCCCTTCATTTATAGCTTTGGCTTCTCCTGTATTTTAGGTTTGGATGTGTGGTGGAGAAATTGAGATCATCCCTTGCTCCAGAGTTGGCCACATCTTCAGGAATGACAACCCGTACTCGTTCCCTAAGGACCGGGTGAAAACTGTGGAGAGGAACCTGGCCCGTGTCGCAGAAGTCTGGCTGGACGACTATAAGGAGCTCTTCTATGGTCATGGATATCACCTTCTCCGAGAACGGGTGAACATCGGCGACCTGACGGAGCAAAAGGAGCTGAGGAAGAGACTACAGTGCAAGAGCTTCAAATGGTACATAGACAATGTCTACCCAGACCTGGACGCCCCCCTGGTCAGGGCCGAAGGACCGGTAAGTGCTGCTGTGTTCTAATGTTATTTTTGTATTGTTTTCCACGGCTATAGACTGATTCAGACCCTATTTGCTTGTGAAGTATTTTCTCAGCATGCTCTAACCTAGGCAAGGATCATTGTGAATGGAGGGGGAGGAGGTGAGCTGTGACATCAGCTATTGCGAATGGTGGATTCTGTTGTCTGCTGTAGATAGATTATTATTATTATTATTATTATTATTATTATTATTTATTATTATAGCGCCATTTATTCCATGGCGCTTTACATGTGAGGAGGGGTATACATAATAAAACAAGTACAATAATCTTGAAAAATACAAGTCACAACTGGTACAGGAGGAGAGAGGACCCTGCCCGCGAGGGCTCACAATCTACAAGGGATGGGTGAGGATACAGTAGGTGAGGGTAGAGCTGGCCGTGCAGCGGTTTGGTCAATCGGTGGTTACTGCAGGTTGTAGGCTTGTCTGAAGAGGTGGGTCTTCAGGCTCTTTTTGAAGGTTTCGATGGTAGGCGAGAGTCTGATATGTTGTGGTAGAGCATTCCAGAGTAGGGGGGATGCACGAGAGAAATCTTGTATGCGATTGTGGGAAGAGGAGATAAGAGGGGAGTAGAGAAGGAGGTCTTGTGAGGATCGGAGGTTGCGTGCAGGAAAGTACCGGGAGACGAGGTCACAGATGTATGGAGGAGACAGGTTGTGGATGGCTTTATATGTCATGGTTAGGCTTTTGTACTGGAGTCTCTGGGTGATGGGGAGCCAGTGCAGGGATTGACAGAGGGGAGAGGCCGGGGAATAGCGGGGGGACAGGTGGATTAGTCGGGCAGCAGAGTTTAGAATAGATTGGAGGGGTGCAAGAGTGTTAGAGGGGAGGCCACAGAGCAGGAGGTTACAGTAGTCAAGGCGGGAGATGAGTTGCATAGATGGGTTACATTTCACCGTAATGTTGTCTGTGAAGGTAATGAGAATGTTGAAAACTCGTCTGTAAGTAACAGGAAGTGTGTTCAGTATAAAAATTGCAAGATTTTTTTTTTTAATTTAATATAAATGGTGATATGGAAAGTTGGGGAAACAAGACCCTATATAAAAAAAATATTTAAAATACATACGGTACTTATTCTAAAAACTTGCTTTAAACAATATTCTGATGACACATTTCCTTTTAATGCGGAATTACCAATCATTGGGATTCTTCTTTAATTATAAAATATATGAAAAAAAAATCAAGTTGTATGTGTACTGTATATAATGGCCACTAGGGGGCACAAGAGTACAATCACATTAATGAATAATGTAAATATTTTCAGAACTTTTTTCTTTTTATTATTTTCGCCATGATTCAGGCCGGTATGTATTAACGGATAAATGAAAGCTATAAATTAAAAACGCACAAACAGTTTTGCAATGTTTGACCATGCGACACGTTATGTCTCACGTGAAGCCTGCCTGAACGGTTCAGCTCCATACAGGTTATCGAAAAATCAATCATGTGAGTCAATAGAAAAAAATGCAATTCTGATGCGTTATTTTTTTTATTTTTTTTTTACTTTTAACAAATTAAATTAAAGGTGATTAACTTCGATCTTTGTATTTTAGTTAAGAAACATTGCACTGGGCAAGTGCCTGTCCTTGGAAAACTCGACTGTGGTCCTTGAATCATGTGATGCCAGTAAGCAGGTTTGTGATTTATGTGGTTTTATATTAGATGTGCGTATAAAAAAAAAAAGGAAAGCGTGCCCGGACCATATGTTCATACAACTTAAGGTAGTCAATCCCTGTCTTAGGGCGCAGTCAGGCAGATGTATAAATCGGGCTGAGATCGGACCCAATGGTCGGACGGGCCAGCGACTCTCCCGACCCAAGCGTGATGTCGTCATGTATTTCAATGCTGCTGTCGGGATAGCCGCCGGCCAGTCCGAACCCTGCGGTCCGATCTCAGTTTCATTCCCAGCTGCCATTGACATGTATCGAGTATTGATCCGCTCATCTCCCATATAACCCATATAACTTGCGCAGCAAACGTTTCTTGAAAAGTGACCCCACGACCGAGGTCCTGCTTGAAGAAGACTTGTTACCACTCCTGACATGTTTGTGACCTTCATAAAATAACAATTCTGCATCATCCTCTCTTCGACCTTTACATTGCGTTATTACTCCTAGAAATGTATCAATAAATGAATATTTTCCTTATCAAAGGGATGTATCACAGTCTAAGAGGCAATGTCTCTCCCTGCGGAGAGTGACATGCCTGTGTAAGGAGACTAATAGGCCATGCATTGCTCCTCTGGGAAATTAAATATGCAAGTTGCCTCTTCAGAGAGGAAAAGGCAAACCAGAATCTCAATTTTCAGACCGCTCTTTCGTGATGTTGCCCCTCTTCAGTGCAAAACATGAGATCTGATATGGCTGGGGTCTAAGAGGTAACATCTCTCCTTTTAGAGAGAGTGGCATGCCATTGTAAGGAGACTTCTAGGCCATGCAATGTTCCACTGGAAAATGATGCAAGTTGCCTGTTCAGAGAGGAATAGAAAGACTCTCATCATTAATTGGACTGTTTCACGGTATGCTGAGACAAACCCGCAACTGATAACACCCAGTTGTCTTATTAAAGAGCGCAGCAGCCATTGTGTGAGCCGAGATCTATGAAAACGTTGAATATGTGAACTACCAACTACGTTCCTGCTCGTTAGACTGCACTAATAAAATGAAGGCACTTAGTGCACAAACTCACTAATTCATGAGATCCCAACAACCACGACAAGGCGTCCGTTCTAGAGGGGCCCTAACCTAAAGTCCAGGCATGTTAAAGGGCAGGTAGGATCCAGCCCTAATTGAAAATAGTCTTGGGCCTCACACGTCCAATTTTCTCATACGCGTGCTATCTGAAGAACTGATCGGATCAGAGTTTGGTCAAAATAATCAGTCCGTCATGGCTGCAATGTTCACATAGTCAACGTTTGCGTATTTCCTGGTATGACGGTATCCTGCCACAGCAGCTGACTTCTGGGAGGTTTTTTTTAGAATTGATTTCTGACTCATTTTAAAATATTTTTGTTATTTATTAAAGCAAAAGTATTAGCTTTGATAGTGTTGTGGGCGGTAGGTGACCTCCGTGTCGCGGGTCTTGGCCGGACACAATGTCTCACTGTTATCTGTCGGGTTCCGTTTGGGCAAGGAGTGTCATGTCTTCCTATTCTCACCGCAGAACCAGCAGTTTAACTTCACCTGGTTACGGCTGATCAGACAGAAGGATCTGTGCATTTCACACGGCGACATCCAGAACAGGGTGACTGTGGTACAATGTGACAACCTGGACGCTAGCCACCGCTGGTTACACAGGCTCGTCGCCGCGTTACAGCCCGCGCTGGTGAGTAACCGATGGGTCACAGGGGTGAGGGATATTTACCTTGTGTGTGCCAGGGAACCAGCCCTGCTTCACCCTGCGCCCATATCAGCCTGACACAGGCGTCATTAAGATAACGAAGGCAAACACATGATATATAAGAGTGCGGCCACACGTGGTCCACGTGTCCATCGGTATCATCAGGTTTTCACAGCAGTCGGTGTCTGGGAGAAATCCTGCAATCTGCGTCCAGGAATATCACTGTGCCCAAAACACCCACATAGACAATGGATGGATGGAACCTATATAGAGAAACGTATGTGCCCCCTCCACTTTACACCTGCAGCTTTCCTGACCTCCGTCTACATCCGTGGGCAACACTATGGAGTCGGCTCCTTCGCAGATATAACGGCTAACGCTCTGCTGGGAAGACGTTCTATAAGATCGAGGTCAGATCGAGAGGCCGGGCTCACAATGTCCGCTCTATGATATCCCTAAAGTGTTGGATGAGGTTGAGGTCCGGGTCAGGTTCTTCCCACCAAGCTCCACCAACCATGTCTGTATGGCGCTTGTGCACCGGGCACAGTCATGGGGAACAGAAAAGGGTCTTCCCCCAAACTGTTCTCATAAACTGGAAACGATAATTGTCCACGTCTTGTGCTGAACCTTAAAGATTTCCATCACTGGAACTAAGGAGCTTAGATCGACCTCTGAAAAACACCCCCATAGTATTGTACCTCCTCCACCGTCTGTACAGCGGGCACAATGCAGTCAGGCGGGTAACGTCCTCCTGGAATCACCCAAACCAGACGCAGACAGAAGTGTGATCCGTCACTGCACAGAACACGTCTCCTCCAGAGTCCTGTGGCAGCTTTATACCACTGCATCCGACGCTCGGCATTGTGCTTGGTGGTGTACGGCTGCATACAACCGCTCGGCCATGAAGCTACCAGGGAGCTGAGGGTTTGTGCTGATACCAGAGGAGCTCTGAATTCTGCAGTTATGGGGTCAGAAGAGCGGTGGTGACTTTCCTGCCCTCTGCTCCTCAGCACTCGGCCCCCCGCTCTGCAACATTATGGGGTCTCCACTTTGTGGCTGAGTTGCTGCAGTTCGTTCCACTTCTCAGTAATATAATTCACAGCTGATGGGGGAATATAATAAAGGCAGAAGCTAAGGGGCCGCGCAGAGGTCCTCATGTCGGTCTTGAGCCTCAGGTTGTGGACACTGATATCTCTCCCTGTTTCTGGTCTTTTGCTTTACACGTTTCGCTGATTCTTGACTTTGTGATATTCTTTTACAGGCGGATCATTTAGTTGTCGAAAACTCGAAGCATCCAATGTGCCTGGAGGTCGATCCTTCTCACGAGAAGCTCCAAATCAGCGCGTGCAGCCCATCAAATCACCTCCAGAAGTGGACGTTCCAGACCTACTTCGCTCCATAAAGCAGAAATTCCTACTAACGATAATTCCATATTGCGGTAACGCTGAGCGGAGCAGATGGACAATAGTGTTACATACGACTTGGTATTTTTTGGGGGGGGGGATTTTTTTTTTTACAATGGGTAGAAATTGGATCTACCTTTAGGACTTTGGAAAGACTTCTATTTAAGTTTCCCTAAAAATTGGAAAAAAAATTACCAAAACAGTTGGTTAGATAAAGGTTCCGGGATTTCTACTGATTCTGTTTTTTATGCTACAGGGGGGCAGTGTTGTTACAAAGGGGATTATGGGGGTTGATTCTGATATGTTTTGGTATCAAACTCCAAATTATTTATTTATCTGTGATTAACTTTGTTTTTAGGTGACCGGAAATCCAAATTCTAATGATCATTAGTGGGATATTCAACGGAGTCCCAAACAAAAAAAGAAAATAGCATCTGGCCAGGAGGTCTCCTGGTGGGAGTTGTGCACTTGGGGATGTGATTAATAATATTTGACTTTACGTGTTAATAAAAACCAATTGTTTCTAGGAACAAATTATTGAAATCTGCTTTAAATGTGTGTTTTAGATATATATTTATATCATCAATACATCTATTCTTACCTGGGAATGGCGCCAACCCATTTTGCTGCATTTTATTTATTTTTACTTTTATTTAAGAATCTGTTATGTTTTTTTTTATTTAAATATATTTCAGTTATTGCAATTATTTAATGGTATTTAATGCAGGATCTATTCAGACAATATCCTGTTCATTCTGATTCTAACCTAAGGCTATGTTCACACGCCGCATTTTTTTAACGCAAATTCAAAGCTGCTTTTTACACTTTCAGCAAAAGCTGACGTTTCAGAAATCTCATGCACGTGCTTGTGTTTTTTTTTGTTTTGTTTGTTTGTTTTTTCCTGACTGAATCGCAGCATGTCAGCTCTTTCAGCATTTTTTTTCACCCATCGAAAGCAATGAGAAAGAGAAGAAACTCTGCAAAAAAAAAAAAAGTTTTTGCAGCGTTTTTCGAGAATAAATCTAACTTTATTAAACATACCTTAAACAAAGCACACATGTAATCCTCGCCCAAAAAATACTGATTAAACGCCCCAAAACGTGTGTTTTTTGAACACCGTGTTTTTACTACCAAAAGAGCAGGTTTTAACTGCAGAAAAAAAGCTGCAAGAATAATTCATGTAAACAGAGTCTAAGAGTCCTTCAAATGGTTTAAAAAAAATAATAAAATTGTAGGATAGTGTTAACTATGTGAAGAATGTTAATTATTGCCCTTGGGGTTTATAGAAACACTTGCAAAAAAAAAGGTTGTGTAGTCCATGTCCACCAATAACTACTACTACCAGCACGTAAGGAAACAGCGCCACCTGCTGGTTATCCCCAATTATGCATACTGTAACTCTACCTTTTATTTCTTTCATTACCTACGAAAACTTCCTCTATAAATTTTGTAGTTTCCCTGCATATATCTATATATATAATTGTCTAAGGGTTTTTCCGTCTGTCTGTCTGTCTGTCTGTCTGTCTGTCTGTCTGTCTGTCTGTCCTGGAAATCCCGGCTCTCTGATTGGTCGAGGCCGCCAGGCCTCGACCAATCAGAGACCGGCACAGCATCGACGTAGAAATCCCGCGTCTCTGATTGGTCGAGGCCACCAGGCCTCGACCAATCAGCAACGGGCACAGCGACGATGATGTCATAAAGGACGTAGACATCCTGCGCCTCTGATTGGTCGAGGCCGCCAGGCCTCGACCAATCAGCAACGGGCACAGCAACGATGATGTCATAATGGTTGCCATGGTGACGATGATGTCATAAAGGTTGCCTCGACCAATCAGCAACGGGCACAGTCTGCCGCGAATTCTGGAATCATCATTGTCCATATATTACAGGGACATGCATATTCTAGAATACCCGATGCGTTAGAATCGGGCCACAATCTAGTATATATATATATATATATATATATATATATATCAGTTCTCATTTTTTCTGTATCTGTAGATGTGGCATTGTTGTCTTTAACGCTGTGTATGATCAGGCCCATTTTATCATTAGCTGCAAAAAATGAATAAGTCCTGCATTAAGTGTTATTTGCTCATATTGGTCTTGGTAACACTGATATTCCTAATTGCTTTGACTTTAAGGGTAATTCCCATGTTCACACATGTACCGGTATATTGGCAGATAGCACATGTAATAATAAGCACTTTTGCAATTTACTGTTTATTAAAACTTTCTGTCTTTCTTGAGATATTAACACTATTTTTTCGTTTCTCTTGTTTACAGCTTGTTATCTTGTTGCCTTGAAGACCGACCACCATTGCTCCAGCATTCCTGGCCAGCTTTCAATATAAAGGAGCTTGTAGGGACAGCGGAGGTTCTGCCGTCTAGCAGTGGTGGTCGGTTTCCAAGGCGACAAACTACAAAACGAAGAAAAGAGAAGCGTTAATATCTCAAGAACAGCTGCAAATGTTAGCAGTAAATTGCCAATACTCATGTATGACCCTTTAAAGGGATTATTTTAAAAAAAGATCAATTCTGAAGCAATTTTTATAACCCTCAGCGATCAACAGTTAAAATGGGAAAGCCGTGATTTCCTCTTTAGGAGATTCCTATAGGTTTCTTGAATACTTGTTATTCTCCATCCATTATTTCTCTAGCAGTCTTTGCTTCTTCCTCCCAGCACAACGTATTCCACGTTCTCGCCTGATATATATTCCAATCCAAATTTTACCGGAGTAAAAAGCTTCTTACAGCTCCTGTAGATCCTGTATCTTGATCCTCCCAAGCAGGGCTTTATTTATCCACTACATAGAATTTTGTTTTATCATGTTCCATGTACTCTATGATCATCCATGTTACATTCCAATCCAAATGTTACAGAAGTATCCTGATTCTTCCATGCAGGATTTTATTTATCCACATTATTTTTCCATGTTCTGTGCACTCCATGTTCGCCCATGTGAGATAGTGAAGTGCCGGTTACAGCTCCTGCAGGTCCTGTATCTTGATTCTTCCAGGCGGCAGGGCTTTATTTATCCACTACATATACGGCAGGGGTGTCAAACTGCATTCCTCAAGGGCTCCAAACAGGTCATGTTTTCAGGATTTCCTTCTACTGCACAGGTGATAATTTAATCACCTACATGTAACACATGCACTGGGAACTGTTAGGGCAGCTACTGGTATACTGGGATTTACAGACACTAAGAAGAGCTTTGCAGCTGCTGTTATACCAGGACCTACAGACATTAGCAGATTTTCCTCTGAGCTGCAGTGGACTACAATTCCCAAGGACCCCTGGACTACAATTCCCAGGGATCCTTGTTTGAGTCAGATGACACAGCTTGGCTTGGAGGAGGAGGGACTTGGAGGCAGGAGCTGGGGAGAAAGTGAAACTAAGAATTCACAGGAAGAAAAGAGCGTGGTATCTTGTTGGGAGAGACGGAGCACGGGGGACTTGCCTGGCCCCATGCTGCAGGGTTGCTGTCCTCCCGGATATACTCGTGTTGCTGGAGAGAGTGCGACTTTGTGTTACCCTCTGGAGCAAGTTGCATCAAAAACTTGGAGATTTCTGCCTGCACTCCCACCGTATAAAGGACTGAATCCGGCCGCCCCCAGTTGGTGTCCAGAGAACCATCCGACCGTTAGAGACGTGCCGTGAGTGACTTTCTGAGACTTGTGGTCCTACCAGCGTTATTTACAGTGAGTACATTACAGCTCAGACTATTGCCAGTTATATTCGTCTAAGTGCACCAACTGTTTTAATTTGCGCGCCTGCATCCGCGGCAACTGGGCCCCAAAGTTTGGACTGAGTTAAACTAGAAGAAACAAACAAAAAACCCTACTACGTTATACTTGCAGGGTTGAAGTAGAATTAGAGTGAGATGTGTATATGACCTTGACAGAGCACAGTTATTTGTATTTCATGTTATTCTTTTAAATCCATCTAATTTATGCTGCATAGCAATAAACCTGTTAAACTGTTTTACTCCTGATCCCTGTGAGTGTGTACTGAGAGTGGCAGGGGCTTCCCGAATCAGCCCCTGGCAGAAGATAATAGCCCTTCTGCAGTCCCAGAGAGAGAACTCCAATCAAGATTCGGGTGGAGGCACTGCGCCCTGGAGAGGTGAGACCCCCCATAACACCCAGTGTACCGTGGTAGCCCTAAAGGGGTGTTACAGTGGAGGCACTGCTGAGATCTAGAACTAACACATGAGTATTTACTATGGAGACTTTAACAGGACAAGAAGTGTATTTATGGTGTGAAGAGATGGATGTTCCCGCCAAACAAAGCTTTGCAGTGAGTGGTGAGCTCTGTGATGCGTCTGATGAAGAGATACTGGAAATAGTTAACTGACTCACTGAACTTGCCCACCCTAAAGTGGTTGATCGCCGGAAGGAAAAGGGGGGACAGTTACCCACAGCCCTGATTTCAACCGGGCATATCTTGAGGAAAGAATACTTTCCCTCTATGGTAGTTGTGTCTTCAGAGTATGGTCGACAATGGCAGATCACTTGGCCTACTGAGTCCGAAGTTGAGACCCGGCAACAGGAATCAACCACTCAGCCTAGAAAGACTAGTATATCTCCACCTTCTACTCCACCTAGATTCCGTCCTGAAGAGACAGCGGCCCCTGCTGATGTGCTTATGACAGCTATGGAAAAGTTAGTCAGTCAGTTTGCCAAGATGCAGCCAGAAGGGAACTACCGTCGTCTAAGAATTTTCTCGGGTGCCCTCCCCACCCCTACTGGAGAAGAAGGATATAATTCTTGGAGGGATGTCACTTTACAGTGCCTAGAAGAGTGGCAGTGCACTGATGCTGTAAAGAGGCAGAGAATAGTAGAGAGCTTGAAGGGTACTGCTATGGAGGTGGTGCAGGCTGCTTGGCGGAGCAAGCCTCTGGCAACTTATCAAGATTATATGAGTGCTTTAGAAGATGCTTTTGGATCCCCTGAAGATGCTACTGATCTACTCTTTAAACTCCGTACCACCTACCAACAGCCAGATGAGAAGATGTCCGACTATTTATACCGACTAGATAAGCTGGTTCATAGAATAGTAGCTAAAGGTGGCATCAGCCCTCAAGAAGTTGATCAGTGTCGCCTGGAACAAGTACTCAGAGGAGCTCTCACTCATGATCCAATTGCCCAGCGGATGAGGTCTTGTGATAGAGAGAAGATTCCTGGATCTTTTCATGAGTTGCTTAACGAAGTTCGGAAGGAGGAGGTTATTTTGGCCGCAAGAGAGAAGGCATCCCCTCGGGTGACTACTGTTGCCTTGAAGCCAGAAGCCGAATGCCGACACATAGAACTGTTGAAAGTCATCGAGAAACAGGGGGAGCAGATTACACAACTGTTAAGTGCTCAGGCCAAGACAATACAGCGACTTCAAAGTGTTGCGGAGGTAGCCGAGCAGAAAACACTGGTTTCAGGAAGAGAGAAAGAAGATCTCGGTAGAGTGGAGAGTAGGAAACCAGAAGGGTGCTTCGTCTGTGGGAGTCCAGGCCATATAGCTCGTCAGTGTCCAAAGAGGTGGAGCTCAAAGAACTCTTCACAGCTTCCCCATCACCCTCAGAGGCAGTCGGGAAACGGGAAAGGGGGCCAGTAGAACCCCATACTGAGCCCCCATCAGCAACTAGGACCTACTCTACCGCCCCATCTAATAGTGCATCATCGAAAACCCTGCCTGAAGGTTTAGTGGGACCATCCCCACATGTCCCCGCATATATCAATGGTCAACCTTGCACAGTATTACTGGATAGCGGGTCTCAAGTATCTATCATCTTTGAAGGATGGTATAAGAGATATTTATCCAAAGTGCCTCTGAAACCGTTGTCTGGACTCGTGGTGTGGGGACTGAGTGAGCACAGCTACCCCTACAGAGGATACGTGTCCGTGACGCTACGATTCTCAGAGACTGTTGTTGGAGTGGATAAAGAGATACCCATCATAGCGTTAATCTGCCCAGAGGCCGAGGCAGATGAGAGACAAACACCTGTCATAGTGGGAACAAATGCCAACATCTTCCGTACGTTAGCTCAGTGGTGTCGGGAAGTTGGGGGAGAAAATTACTCGCAGACCCTATCCATCCACCCAGTCTGCCTGGAGGCCTATGTGAGAACGGAGGAGGAGAAGAGGGAACTACGGCCTGAAAGCTTTGACCCTTGTTTTGAAGGAAGCGAGCTAAAAGGAGAAGAGAGGGCTTTGGTCATTGAAGGCCTGATGATGCGAGGTGCAGTTTTTTCTCTAGGTGAATGGGACATGGGCCTCGCTCATGGAGTGGAGCATCGCATTCGGTTGAAGGATCAAAAGCCTTTTCGAGAGAGGTCCCGAAGATTGGCTCCAGCAGATATCGAAGATGTCAGGCAGCATCTACGCGGTATGTTAGACACAGGAGTCATCATAGAATCTAGTAGCCCTTATGCTTCCCCCATTGTGATAGCTCGAAAGAAAAATGGAGCTATTCGGATGTGTGTGGATTATCGAACCTTGAATAAGCGTACGATCCCCGACCAGTACACTGTGCCCAGAATCGATGAAGCTTTGGATTGCTTGCAAGGGAGCCAATGGTTTTCTGTGTTAGATCTCCGGAGTGGCTACTATCAGATACCCATGTCAAAAGAAGATCAAGAGAAGACTGCTTTTATCTGCCCCATTGGGTTCTTCGAGTTTCAGAGACTGCCTCAAGGACTGACAGGTGCTCCAGCCACTTTTCAGAGATGTATGGACAAAGTAGTGGGGGACATGCACTTACGTGAGGTCCTGGTTTATCTCGATGATCTAATTGTTTTTGGGAAGACTCTGGAAGAACACAACCAGCGGTTGTTCAAGGTGTTGGATCGGTTGAAGGAGGCTGGGTTGAAGTTGTCCCTTGATAAGTGCCGGATTTGCCAGACAACTGTGAAATATGTGGGGCACATAGTCAGCAGAGAAGGAATTTCCACCGACCCCGCCAAAGTGGAGGCTGTTGTAAACTGGCCAAAACCCACCAAACTGAAGGAGCTTAGGTCCTTTTTAGGATTTTACGGATACTACCGAAGATTTGTACCCCAGTACTCTCGGATTGCGAAGCCATTAACTGCCCTTACTCAGGGGTATCCCCCTTCCGGGAGGACAGCCCATTCCTCAAGGTCAGGAAAGAAGCTCTACTTCAAAGTTAACGAACTTTTTGGGGATAGATGGACACCGGCATGCGATGAGGCATTTGAGAAATTGAAGTCATGCTTGACCCAAACCCCAGTGTTGGCCTATGCAGACCCCAGCAAACCATATGTGTTACATGTAGATGCTTCTCTTGACGGGCTAGGAGGGATTCTTTATCAAGACCATGAAGGCTGTCTGCGTCCCATCTACTACATTAGTCGAGGATTGACTCCCAGTGAACGCAACTACCCAGCCCACAAACTGGAGTTTCTGGCCTTGAAATGGGCTGCAGTGGACACGCTGCATGACTACCTCTATGGGGTACCCTTTGTGGTTCATACCGACAACAATCCATTAACCTACGTGAGAACCACGGCAAAACTGGATGCCACGGGGTACCGGTGGCTTGCCGCACTCTCTTTGTACGATTTCAGCTTAAAATATCGACCGGGGATCAGTAACATCGATGCAGACACACTCTCTCGCCTGCCTAGGGAACCCTTAAATGAAGAAGAAGGAGGATGGATAGAGGTCCCTGCCCCTGAGGTGAAGACTCTGTGCCATAGACATCAAACTAATGCTCTCCCTATGCAGGGTTGTGCTGAATCCCTAGGAGTATCCAGTGAAGCGCTCCCGTTGTTGTACTGCCAAGTGACAAATGTAACCCCAGACTTTCTCCCTCAACTGACTCGTAATCAAGTCCAAAAGGCGCAGCAGGAGGATCGATCAGTGGGGGTGGTCCGATGGTGGGTTAAGAGGGGCTGGAGGCCCGAAAAGAATGAATTACGAACAGAGGAATCTGTCCTGCTGACGCGGCAGCTAGAGTCTCTGGTAGTAAGAAATGGACTACTATACCGGGAGGCAAAGCGCCAGAAGGAAGGAGTCCACCGACAGCTGGTGTTACCCACACGATTCCGGAGGATGGTCATGAAGTCCCTGCATGATGACCATGGACATCTTGGCATCGAAAAGACCACGAGTCTTGTGGCTGACCGATTTTACTGGCCTCGGATGGAAGCGGATATTGAAGACTACTGCAAATCATGCTCCCGATGTGTGTTGAGAAAAACCTTGCCTTTGAGAACAGCCCCCCTTGTGAACATTACCAGTGATGGCCCACTTGAGCTAGTGTGCATTGATTTCCTCTCCATCGAGCCTGATGAAAGCAATGTCAGTAATGTGTTAGTGGTCACTGACCATTTCACCCGATATGCCCAAGCCTACCCCACCAAAGATCAAAGGGCAACTACTGTAGCAAAAACACTATGGGAAAAGTTCTTCGTGCATTATGGGCTGCCTGCCCGCATCCATACCGATCAAGGAAGAGATTTCGAAAGTAGACTAATCAAGGAGCTATGCGCTATCTGTGGGATCAAGAAATCCAGAACCACCCCGTATCACCCCCAAGGGGACCCTCAACCTGAGAGGTTCAACCGTACCCTTCTGAACATGTTAGGCACTTTGGATCCCAGGAAGAAGGGACAATGGAGCAGGCATGTGAGTCAGTTGGTTCATGCCTACAATTGCACCACAAATGAGTCAACGCCCTATTTTCTCATGTTTGGAAGAAAAGCTCGGCTACCAGTGGATATTAGTTTTGGGACATCCTTTGAAAATTCTAATGGGAAGACCTATTTAAAATATGTGTCCCAGCTAAAAGAAGATTTGGAAAAAGCGTACAGATTGGCAGAGTAGGCATCTGGTCGGTCAGGGAAGCGCAATAAGACTCGCTACGACTGTAGAGTTCGGGAACAAGTTTTACTGCCTGGAGATAGAGTTCTTATCCAACTTCTAGGTCTTCCTGGGAAGCATAAGCTTGCTGATCGGTGGTGTACTGACCCTTATGTGGTGATGGAGAAGCTGCCTGGTGTCCCGGCCTACAGAGTGAAGCCCGAGAAAGGGAGTGGAGCTGTCAAAACCTATCATCGACACCATTTGTTGCCTGTGGGAAAAAATATCCTGTTACCGCCATTGCCAACCCAAGGAGGTCATACAAACCTTCCATGCAATAGGAGAAGTCGTAGGTGTCAACAACCACCCCAGCCTGGAGTTGCTTCAGGAGGAAGTGATGAATGGGGATCTGAAGGTCAATGGAGCTACAGGTGGACTGAGGACCCATGCCCCATAGGGGGAGGGGGGGCCCTGAAAACCAGACTTCTGACGTGGAAGCACAAAAAAAGGACATTCGTCAGGAGGCGAGTGCGCTCTGCCCACCATTGGGGGAGAGTTCAGAAGAGGGACATTTATTAAATGAAGAGATCCACCTGGAGGAGCCCGTTCTTGACCGACAAGAGTCGGGAGCTGAGGAGGGGGCCCCCTCAGTACACACTCGTCCCAAACGGGACACTAGGCCACCCATGATGCTGACCTATGATAGAATGGGACATACCACTGAGGTCCCCCGGCTGATACACTTTAATTCAAAATCTGTTTGGCCTTATTTCCCAGTATCTCCTATGTGTCCAGGAGGTGGTTTGCGTGCATGTAAATTTGGTGTTAGTCAGGATGCTTTAACCCCCATTCATGTTTCAGGTGGTGAGTCCTCATGTCGTGATGGGACACTTTCAATGACTCACCAGGGGGAGAGTGTAACACCTGCACTGGGAACTGTTAGGGCAGCTACTGGTATACTGGGATTTACAGACACTAAGAAGAGCTTTGCAGCTGCTGTTATACCAGGACCTACAGACATTAGCAGATTTTCCTCTGAGCTGCAGTGGACTACAATTCCCAAGGACCCCTGGACTACAATTCCCAGGGATCCTTGTTTGAGTCAGATGACACAGCTTGGATTGGAGGAGGAGGGACTTGGAGGCAGGAGCTGGGGAGAAAGTGAAACTAAGAATTCACAGGAAGAAAAGAGCGTGGTATCTTGTTGGGAGAGACGGAGCACGGGGGACTTGCCTGGCCCCATGCTGCAGGGTTGCTGTCCTCCCGGATATACTCGTGTTGCTGGAGAGAGTGCGACTTTGTGTTACCCTCTGGAGCAAGTTGCATCAAAAACTTGGAGATTTCTGCCTGCACTCCCACCGTATAAAGGACTGAATCCGGCCGCCCCCAGTTGGTGTCCAGAGAACCATCCGACCGTTAGAGACGTGCCGTGAGTGACTTTCTGAGACTTGTGGTCCTACCAGCGTTATTTACAGTGAGTACATTACAGCTCAGACTATTGCCAGTTATATTCGTCTAAGTGCACCAACTGTTTTAATTTGCGCGCCTGCATCCGCGGCAACTGGGCCCCAAAGTTTGGACTGAGTTAAACTAGAAGAAACAAACAAAAAACCCTACTACGTTATACTTGCAGGGTTGAAGTAGAATTAGAGTGAGATGTGTATATGACCTTGACAGAGCACAGTTATTTGTATTTCATGTTATTCTTTTAAATCCATCTAATTTATGCTGCATAGCAATAAACCTGTTAAACTGTTTTACTCCTGATCCCTGTGAGTGTGTACTGAGAGTGGCAGGGGTTTCCCGAATCAGCCCCTGGCAGAAGATAATAGCCCTTCTGCAGTCCCAGAGAGAGAACTCCAATCAAGATTCGGGTGGAGGCACTGCGCCCTGAAGAGGTGAGACCCCCCATAACACCCAGTGTACCGTGGTAGCCCTAAAGGGGTGTTACATACACAAATAATGAGTTGGTGATTAAATTATCACCTGTGCAGTACAAGGAAATCCTGAAAACATGACCTGTTTGCAGCCCTCGAGGAATGCAGTTTGACACCCCTGATCTACGGTTCATAAATATTTTTCCTTTTAAAGATTTGTTTCAGATATGGAGTACAGTAAAGAGATCACGTACGGGTCACATTATAGTTCGTATACGGTTAGGAGCAGGAACACAAGCAGCCGATTGTCCCACAGGCTGAGAAAAGCAGCTGCAGATTACAATACGAACTGACTCGTAATGTAGAAAAATGCCGAAAAGGTAAAGAAAGCTGCGCTGTCACATCTGTCTGCAGAATACATAATTGTATGTTGTGCAATGGTTGATAATACAAACAGAGATTGAGAAGCCTTAACCGTGGCAAACAGGAAACACATAGAGGAAATCCAAAAACGGACGCACATGAACGGTAGATTTGGAGTGGGAGGTATTTGGTTTTATTGTGGTCTACATACTGAGTATAGATTTCCAGTACTGGCAGTGCTCGCATACATGGAACCTCTCGGAACACTTTTTTTTTCAACTTAATGCATTTATTTGGGGTTAAAAATTATTATTTTGTTCAATTCAATTTACATAAAAAAAAAGTTTGCACTGATTTTGCTTTAACGGGTTCTTTGTATTCTGTTATATATTCCTAAGTCAGCTGAAAGGAGCTAAAAAATAAAAGACAGATGAAAGGGTTACAAAGTCCCCCATTGAACCTTCAGAATGAACTCACTGACTGATTCCCATTTAATCCATTATGCAGCCAGCATCAGACAGTGCAACACAGGAGCTGTGGACAGTGAACGGTGCAACATTTTTAATGAAACCAAATAAAAAAAAAAATACCTTGCATTTAAGTAATAATAAACAATCCCCAAAGGCAGACAAGCCCTTTAAGCCATTGATTCAACTTCTCATTAACAATGATATGATCAACTGTTATTAGTATTGCTAAATCGTGGTGATCGATAAAAGACTATTATACACACACACGTTTTAGCAAGTCAGAACTACTTGAATTTCACGAGTGGGTAAGTGTTCACCATTTAATGGGTTAGTCTTGCTCTTCTCACTTTTGCATTGAGGCATGTGCGGTGCAGCAACATCACGTCTACCGTCAACTGCCACGACGTGTGTGATCGACAAGTATTGCGCCCTTTTCCCATTCCAGTGTTAAATCCATCAGCCAATCAAATTGACTTCCTGGCAAGTATCGGTAGAAATGACGTTCCCTATCCTGCTTGCCTTTCAATATGGAAGCAAGTGGAGCCTCACTAACCCTTTAAAGGGGTGATCCCAGCTTGGATATTTACGCCATATCCACAGGAAATTCCCGATAGAAGTCCCAGCTCTTGTGGATCCATTCTTCCACCATGGAGAATGTCGTGGTGGTGGAGCAAGCATAGCACTCCCCATTCACTTCTATATGATTTGCCGTAAATATCTGAGATAGGACAACAGGTTTAAAGGGTTTGAGAATGGGCAGGTGGTCTACAGACCATTGGGGCGAGTATAAGATCTGTCTGTTTTTGACCATCTATAGATGTAGGGAATCATCTCCAAAAGAACCATGCCAATTAGATTTTCGTTCAATTCTGTTGTATCTTGCCTACGTTGACCATCTTCTTCGGGAAGACCACCCCTTACAAAACCATGTGCAATGCAATTTCGTATGGTCGTCTCAAAGGCGTTACACAATAACCACACAATAAGGTTCCTTAGGTCTAATGCTGGGACGACATCACAACTGAGCGCTCCAGAAACATCTGACTCACAAAGGAACTTTAGCAATTCCTTAAGGGGGCAAAGAGCCGAAAGTGACCCCACAATCATTGCAACCTACAATGAAAAACTATTTCAATGAATTTTGTACGGACTTTGGTAGAAACAATTCCAGGACTTTAGTAAGATAGATCATTAAAGTGTAATATTGGACTTCTATATTAAGAATAGTGTCCCCCACCCCATTTTTTATGGACTCTAGGCTGAACCGTAACTTATTTTTTTGTAAAGTATATACAGTCCCAAAATTCTCTAATCCCATCCTGATTCATTTAAGTGGACCTTATCGATATGAAGGGAATATTAATTCTGGTTAACAAAAAAAAATTGTGTCTTTTAATATCTTTGTTTATTTTAATGTATAAATTGGGGGAAAGATTAAATAAATTATTTTTGGACAGAAATCATTGTTGTGAAATCATTTCTCTTATATGTTATGTAACACGATTTTCACTTGTAGAAGATAAGTGTGATGTAACAAATCTTTATCCAGGCAATCCAAATTGAGTCAGTAACGTTTCGGCCTTGAGATATGGGCCTTCATCAGACACGCAAAACAGCAAGAGATCTGGTGCGTCATTCGATATCATGGATTCCTTTCCCCTGTACCTCTTTTTGCCCCTGTTGCAATCCGTGTCTGATGAAGGTCCGTATTTCCGGCCGAAACGTTAATGACTCACTGTTTGGATTGCCTGAATAAAGATTTGTTACATCACTTGGAGGGCCACGTGTCTCCTATCTACTTCATGTGTTTGGGTTTGAACCCTTCTTGAGCACCCAATGCCTTTATTACAGAGGTGCCATCCATATACCTACTCATATTATTTTCACTCATGGGGTAGATTTATGGAAAACAGAGCAGGATCCCGAAACTCCATGCCGGATCTCACAGTGAAAGAGCGAGAGCTTGCTCTTGGCATTAACCTAGCGCCGCCCCGTACTCTACTAAGCCGTTGCCACTCTAGTGATGGTTAATTACCGTTTGGTCGCCACTTAGTAAAGGTTGCGTTAGCGCAAGAAGTGAGATCTCTCTAGATCTCCTGCTTTCAGAACATGGAAGACCAGAGCGTTGTGGGATCCTGCTGTCAGTGCTGAGATTCCACAACCCTTAGGTTTCAGAAACTTTTGCTAGAAAGTGGTGCACTTTCAGGTGACATTACGGAGCGTTCAGAGCCTTTTTGCTGCTGGTTAATATTTGGGAAAATCACCAGTCTGGGCTGCCCAATCTGTTATTAAATAAAATGGGAGCCCCAGATTGGTAATAGGTCCTCTGTAAGTGACGTCTCTCCTTTCTCGTTCATGGTAGGTTCAGGACCGCGTTCTACCTTGAACCGTTCATGGGCTCGGTGGACACAACATGCAACCTGAACCTGTGCCGTACATCTTGGTATGGTCAGAGCTCTGGGTTTCAGATATGGAGCTCTGAATCCCTGTCATCCCAACATAAAATATAAGACATTAGCTACTCGGGTGAGCTCTTATATACAGATTTGTAGAGTTAGTCTTGAATTAAAGGGGTGGGCCCACAATGTGTAGGGTGAAGATAGCTGAGCACCTCTGCTCTCTAGCCAGTCCCAGAAACATATGGATTTGCTTTGAGTGCAATAAAGCAGCTACTACTCAATACGTGAGTGCCGGGATTCTTTACCTTTCCATTTATACTTCCTCCACGAGCACCAGCCCGGAACACAGAGAGCTGACCACTTCTTGCTTAGTCCCCGAAACAGTGACTGGAGCAGCAGCGCACATTGGTTACTACCGCTCTACTTAAAGGGAATCTGTCACCGGGTTTTTTTGCTATGTAATTTGAGAGCAGTGTAAAGGGGTGCCAGGCCTGTAGTCATGGCTGAGTTACTCAGGCTTTGCAGGCCCTGGCCTCCCTCTACATAGACATTATGTCCTTTTAACAGCTCACCTGCTCTTACATTCTCTGCACAGGCCAAGTATAACTCGAAATGCAAAACTTTACTTTCAAATCTTCACAGCCCATCCAGATACATTCCATCAACAACATTAGTTTCCATGGTACACGATACTGCTTCTCTCTCTTCTCTTCTCTCCCTGTCACACGGCTCGAGATCGGGTCGTACCTCGCTGTCCGTTTTCCCCGCATCCTCATCATGTGTGCTCACTGTATACAGGGGATCCCTCAGCCGTTTCACACTGGCAATTAGTGGATCAACCCATGCTAGTAATCTCCACATACTGAGTGACCCGCCCGTCTGTCCTGCCGCATTCCGTGCTGCAGTATTCTTCCTGGGGACCTTCATCCTTTGTTCCCCCAATCTCTATCGTATTCTGTCACTTTGCTGTGTGACCCACTGTCTCTGGATGACTGGGCTCTTGCCTCAAACGTTACTGGGTGCTTCGTGGCTCAGGCATATAGCCCACCCGAGCACTACGGGCTACCCGCCCTGACTGACTAAAACTCAGGAAGTCCTGCTATCTTAGGCTAGGGTCACATTGGGTTATGTGACCGCGTTTAACTGACTACGTTACACCGCGGCATAATGCTGTGTAACGTAGTCCGTTAACGCCGCCATAGCCTGTAATGGCGAATGCATCGCTAGTGCACGCCCACATTGGGGCGTGAGCTAGCGATGTGCTGTCATTTGAGTGACAGACCGCGATCGCTGCTTGCTAGGGATCTGCGCTAGCGGGATCGGCTAACGCGATCCCCTTTGGGACATTGCGTTAGCACGGTCCGTAGCGCTATGCGCTAAACGGACTGCCCTAACGCAATGTGACCCTAGCCTTACTCCCTAGCTAGCCCCTCCTATGTAAACTATCTACAGGGAGCTAACACTAAAGAACTCTGTGCCCCCATCTTGTGTCTGGACTGTGGACTGCACTGTCCTTATAAAATATATATATATATTACAAATGAAGACATATTAAAGGGTTAATGGGTGCAATATGACACTGTTCTTGTAACCCCTTACAGCAGCATGATATAGGGACAGAGATCCTGATTCCAGCTATGTGTCACTTACTAGACTGTGTTTTTTTGCGGTTTCAATCAAATCTGTGTTTTATCAGCAGGAGATTATCATTCCAGGACTAAGTGTCTCATGCCTCATAGTCCAACCCCGCCCCCACCATTGATTGGCAGCTTTTTGTCAATATAGAGTATACACAGAAAACAGCCAATCAGTGGTGTGGGCGGGGTTATACACAGCTCAGCATTCCTAGATCTGCAGCAGACAAAACTGTGATTTTATCACAACTGCTTCACTTAGTAAACTAAGTGATACATCACTGGAAACAGGCTTTCTGTCTCTACATCATGCTCCTGTCCGGTTACAGAGCAAAAACCTGCTGACAGATTCTCTTTAAATTGGAAAACTGGACTTGGTGATCAGTTGGGATCCCTAGCGATCATACTGTAGATTTACCATTTATCCTTAGGAGGACACATAGTTAGGTTTTAAGCTTTGGGGAGGAATTAATTTCCTGCTTGAGGCCAAGACTGGAAAATGTATCGGCCTACGAAATCACGTCAACATTAACATAATACTGTAAGTACGCAGCTTATGGCTCCACATATGTACAAAGAGGCTGCTGTTCCACTGGCAGAAGATACATTTATTCAGGAGCCTACAATCAATGCAGCTCTGTTAGTGCTCGATAGAAAACAGAAAAAAAAAACACAAAAACTCTGATTGTTTACAGCACTAAGAGCAAAGAAAGACGACTTTATGAAGAATATAAGGCAAATAATTTGCTGCTGTAAATTCTCAGATTTTCATCTTTAAATGCTGGTTAGACATAACATCTAGGATTACGTTACGCATGAAAATTTACACTGGAGGGTTTTGGTTGACCAACATCTTAAGACATTTCCTGCCATTTAGACATTTTTTTAAGAATGAAATGAGACACGCTCAGCTTCTCTAATTCCTGCGGTTACAGCATTGGCTGCTATATTGGTCTTCCCCGAGAGATGAAGAATTAGAAGTTGTTGACGAAACGTTAGTTTGATTGACAGCTGGTTCTATCGACCATCTAATTTTAACAATGAGAAGAGAGAAAGCTAGACCCCGTCGTTTTTTTTTTGTTAATTTGCATACTAAACGCAAAGTTTTGTAGCATTTTAAATAGTCTTCATTAGAACTTTTTTTAATCAATTTCCTGCTGTGCAGTGTCTGTAGGTTCTTTATGTAGCTGAATGATCTGCAAAAAGATACAAATCCATCAAAGCTCCTGTTCCTGCAGCTGATGTCTCCCTCTGGTCTTCATTCCTCCTGTTAGTGTTAGTGAAAGCAGGAGGGAGACTGAGAAACACAGCTCTGCAGTGGAGAGGGGAGAAAGTAACTCGGGGAGGGCGGAGAAAATAGACTGTAGACAAATAGAAAGGCACATTGAAGGGAATCTGTCATTTGATTCATGCTGCCTAAACCATGTGCAGCATGAATCAAAGCCCGGCTGCATGATTGCAGGCCGGTATGTATTTCAAAGAGTCGTCCGTGGACCCTAGGATGAAATTAGTCCAGCACTGCCACTGATCGGGTTCTCGTTGCACCACCCTATTTGTTGACTTATTTATTGTGTGTGTACATAGAAAGAGACCTGAAGCAGGTGCAGGGAGAAGCCAGCTGGTGGCTGCAGTGGACTAGTCATGTCTCTTCCTATAGTCACCGGTTGGCTCTTCAAACTACAGTATGTTTCTTCTGAGAAAAACGTGTCTGCAATTGTACAACCATGCTCTGATTCATGTTGCCTATGCTTTAGGAAGCAGGAATCAGAGAACAGGTTCATTTCAAGAGGAAAAAAGTACAATATTGGATCTAAACTAATATACGAGAACTCAGATCCAGCCTATATTACTGGGAGAGACAATCCCACTAGAGAATTATCTGAAACTTGGATCAAACTGCAAACTGCCTATCAGGGGACAGAAAATGCAGGAATGAAGGTTATAAACTAAAAGTAACCCCTAACATGTAAAAAATCATTTTTCTATGGTGTCCATAGACTTTAAGAGAAAGACATAAAAACAGAAACATACACAGATAATGAAATTATACAACCTGTATGCAGGTGCTGCAGGGGAGTTTATTTAATCCGTTTGCACATCAGTATTACATTCATACATAACGTATATTTATATAGTTTAATTATTTTATTCTGCATTCTCCTTTTTAATAAGGGACAGTAAATGTAAGCAGCTTATACGCCCACGTATAAGGATGTAATGTAAAAGCCCAGACGTAAAAGCTTCTCTACCTTCTTATAACTTAATCAAACAGGAAATAATATCATAGACCACAAAACCTGGGTTACAAATATTGCATCCAATTTCTGGTTATATAAATGAGGTTAATAGACTTTGTTCTCCTTAGATATCAAAACGGGAAGTTCATGTTAGAAAACTACAAAGCGAAATGTTTACTGTATGAATAGCGGCTGAACTTCCTTGAGTCTCATAATCCCGTTATGGTTGAAGCTGTCGATAGATTTCGAGACAATGGTGCGTTGGGTAATCAATATGGTGCTTGTTGTTACCGTCGCTATTTGTTTTTTGTTTTTGTGCATTTTTACCGTTTTGAAAAGTTCAACAGTTGATTTATTTCCTGCTTTGAATACAGTCGATGTATTGGGGTAAAATTTGGGCACGTCGGGGTGAAGGTACTTAGGATTATTGGCCGATATGGTGGTGCGTATATAAACGTGTGGAGCATTCAGCCTTGATATCACAGATTAACCATCGACTCAAACTCATCAATCCTCTGCTTTGTGTTACCTTTCCGGATTTTGCGGTATGATACTGTGTCATATCTGGAGTAGCTGTGTCTGGAGATATCTGGTCTGTTTCCAGCCATTTCATCGGGGTCAAGATGTCTGCCACTCGGACTAACCATTCTTCCATTTTCATGCTCCTCATATGACCCATCCCCATAGTCGATGTCGGTCTCTATGGATGTATTCTCTTCCTCTGGTTCAATCAGGATGTTGTCTGTGCCAGTAGCATTTGGATGGTGGCTTTGCTGATACAACAATATATCTGGTGTTTCAGATTTATTCCCGTCTTGATCTTTGTCTTGCTTACTTGTGTCTTCTGGACTTGAAGATGGAATCTTGTCACTATCTACTTCTGTGTAAAAATGGAAAATCATTAAAGAAGAGAACGTGTTTGTTTCCTAATTTAGATGAACATGTAAACATCAATGTACATTGGGGAAGGATTCTTTACAGTTAGTGTAGCGAAAGTATGCAATGGAATGGGATGCTACGTCATGTCTATGTACCAACCGCCTTTCCATTCATTCTGTATGGGGCCACCAGAAGAAGCGCAGTGCTTGGCAGCCCCATAGGAAGTCAATAAAACAGCGGTTGAGCATGCGCACTGCCGATCGATTCTAACAGATTAATGGTTCTGCTGACCGGTGCAGGTCTCGACAAATGGGCCCCTACCGGTCAATCAGTTATCACTGGAGAACGACTTTAAGGTGACAAACTAAGTTATATTTGTGGATTGTAGACTTAAACGAATTGTCCACTACAAAATTCTAATTTATAACTGGGCTCAAGATGGTCTAAAATTATAAGACAGAAGTATACTCGCCTATCAAATCACTGCCGCCCTTCTATAGAGGTCGTGTTCTCCGTTGGTCTCCTTGCTTCCTCTTCCAGTGGGGGATGTCATGTTGCAGCCAATGATTGGCCACAGTCTTGATGTTCTCTTAGAAAAGTATTCAAGGAGATTGTTTGTTTCTTCCGGCTCCTAACGCCAAGTCGCCAGCCGATAAGTTGCCACTGATTGATAGCAGTGACAATGTGACATCCCCTGCCAGAAGAGGAATCAAGGAGACCATCGGGAGACATGTCCAGTGGTGCGGAGTAGAGGCCAGGGTCCATGGATGAGCATGTCCGCCCATCTATAAAATACAACCCTTTAGTATCAGAGTCAGGCAGCTGCTGCAAAGGCAGCCATGACCATGGAACGTAGAAGAAGAATGATAGATGTGCAAAGCATGACCATAGCTTTCTCGTTATACAAGTCAATAGTCAGACCGTGCATGGACCCTGTAGGGTGACCGAACAATTATGGGAATGGGTGAATTACAGTGACAAAATTATTTATTGAGGACAAAAATCACAATCTGATAACTATGTCCGAATATATGACTGGACAGTGCAGTTCTGTCTAAGGAACATTGTCAAAAGAAAAGAAAATATCTACATTAATATAGATAGCATTTCTGTACTGCAAAAGCAATCCATGGGAATCTACGGTATATGACCAGATGGTGAAATTGTTACTCCTGTAAAGGAGGCCAGGAGAAGGTTGGATGCCTTTCTTAAAAGTTATTTAGGAAACTATCAGTTGGAAATTCTTCCCCCTAAGATAAGACCCATACCTATTCTTGATTCATATCCGTCTTCCTTGATGTCTCCGAATTCTTTCTCATGGTTGTCCAGCACATCTGGTACTCTTTCCAAAATAGTATTATTCTCATCTTTTCGATCTGCAAAAAAAAAATACAATGGAGATCTGAGGCGTCTCTGACGATTCCCGACTTACATGGTAAAAAGGAATTGGGTATTTTATGGGCAATGTTTGTATTCGTCATGAAAAAATTCTGGATCATCATTTATTAAAATTCTCTGCTCTTCTTATAACCATTACTCTTGTCAATGACAGTGTCGTACTGTGTAGGAAGTGGAAGCTATGGGCTGATAAAAGTGATATTCCTCCACGGTTATTAAGCAAAATATTTTACCAATCCCAACTCTCATTTAGACAATGTAAATCCTCCTCAATTTTTGAACATGGCACATGCGGGTATTATTTTTTCTTAGCACAACTGGAGCCATCTTTCTGCGGCATTAGGGCTCATTCAGATGTCAGTTTTTTCACGTACGACAAAAATGGTCCCAGTTTCATCAGATATTTTGTTCAGAGTTTCATTTGAATTTGGTCCGATTTTCATCAATTTCTCCAGGATTTTTACCGTTGAAGCGTAGTGTGTTACTAACGGTAATGTTTGAGACTGTGGTTCCAGCTCTCTACAGGTCGTTGACCAGGTCCTCTCCTGTAGTTCTCGGCGGATTCCTGAACTTTGTCAGAATCGCCCTTACCCCATGGGGCGAGATCTTGCATGGAGCGCCAGATGGAAGAAGATTCACATTCATCTTGTGTTTCTTCTATTTTCTAATAATTGTGCCAACAGTTGTTGCCTTCTCACCAAGCTGCTTGCCTATTGCCCTGTAGCGCATCCCAGCCTTGTGCGTGTCTACAGTTTTGTCCCTGGTGTCCTTAGACAGCTCTTTGGTCTTGGCCATGGTGAAGGGGTTGGAGTGTGATTGAGTGTGTGGACAAGTGTCTTTTATACAGGTAACACGTTCAAACAGGTGCAATTAATACAGATAATGAGTGCAGAGTAGGAGGCCTCTTAAAGCGAACCTGTCAGCAGGATTTTGCTAAGTAAACTACAGACATTGTGATGTCACTGCTGTTATACTGATTAAAATGATACCTGGGGTGAAGAAATCCATCTTGTGGTTCTTGTGTAATCAGTGTTAGACGTTTTCAGTTAATGAGATGCCCGTGCTCCGGGTGGCCTGTGGGCAGAGTCTTATCTTCCAGCTCTAGGCCAGAGAAATCAAGGAAAGTCCTGCCCACAGGCCACCCCAAAGCACACACAGTCTGTCTCTCTCTCTCTATGATGAGGAACATGTCTGTGCTTTGGGGCGGCCTGTGGGCAGGGCGTTCCTGGGTTTCTCTGGCTTAGAGCAGGAAGATAAGACTCTGCTTATAGGCAGCCCCAGAGAACAAGCATATCATTAGCTGAAAAACTCTTACACTGATTACACAAGAACAACAAGACGGATTTCTTCACCTCAGGTATCATTTTAATCAGTATAACAGCACCAACCTGAGAATGCCTGTAGTTTACTTAGCAAAATCTTGCTTCCAGGTTCGCTTTAAAGAAAAACGAACAGGTCTGTGAGAGACAGAATTCTTGCTGGTGGGTAGGTGATCAAATACTTATTTCAAGCAATGAATTCAATTTAATTGTTTGAAAATCATACTATGTGATTTTCTATTTTTTCTTTTTAGACTTTGTCTCTCTCAGTTGAAGTGTACCTTCAACTGAGAGAGACAAATCTGCAGGTGGTTGGGCATTTAGGAAATAGCGACCACAATATTGTGCAGTTTCACCTGTCTTTCACTAGGGGGACTTGTCAGGGAGTCACAAAAACATTGAACTTTAGGAAGGCAAAGTTTGAACAGCTTAGAGATGCCCTTAATCTGGTAGACTGGGACAATATCCTCAGAAATAAGAATACAGATAATAAATGGGAAATGTTTAAGAACATCCTAAATAGGCAGTGTAAGCGGTTTATACCTTGTGGGAATAAAAGGACTAGAAATAGGAAAAACCCAATGTGGCTAAACAAAGAAGTAAGACAGGCAATTAACAGTAAAAAGAAAGCATTTGCACTACTAAAGCAGGATGGCACCATTGAAGCTCTAAAAAACTATAGGGAGAAAAATACTTTATCTAAAAAACTAATTAAAGCTGCCAAAAAGGAAACAGAGAAGCACATTGCTAAGGAGAGTAAAACTAATCCCAAACTGTTCTTCAACTATATCAATAGTAAAAGAATAAAAACTGAAAATGTAGGCCCCTTAAAAAATAGTGAGGAAAGAATGGTTGTAGATGACGAGGAAAAAGCTAACATATTAAACACCTTCTTCTCCACGGTATTCACGGTGGAAAATGAAATGCTAGGTGAAATCCCAAGAAACAATGAAAACCCTATATTAAGGGTCACCAATCTAACCCAAGAAGAGGTGCGAAACCGGCTAAATAAGATTAAAATAGATAAATCTCCGAGTCCGGATGGCATACACCCACGAGTACTAAGAGAACTAAGTAATGTAATAGATAAACCATTATTTCTTATTTTTAGGGACTCTATAGCGACAGGGGCTGTTCCGCAGGATTGGCGCATAGCAAATGTGGTGCCAATATTCAAAAAGGGCTCTAAAAGTGAACCTGGAAATTATAGGCCAGTAAGTCTAACCTCTATTGTTGGTAAAATATTTGAAGGGCTTCTGAGGGATGTTATTCTGGATTATCTCAATGAGAATAACTGTTTAACTCCATATCAGCATGGGTTTATGAGAAATCGCTCCTGTCAAGCCAATCTAATCAGTTTTTATGAAGAGGTAAGCTATAGGCTGGACCACGGTGAGTCATTGGACGTGGTATATCTCGATTTTTCCAAAGCGTTTGATACCGTGCCGCACAAGAGGTTGGTACACAAAATGAGAATGCTTGGTCTGGGGGAAAATGTGTGTAAATGGGTTAGTAACTGGCTTAGTGATAGAAAGCAGAGGGTGGTTATAAATGGTATAGTCTCTAACTGGGTCGCTGTGACCAGTGGGGTACCACAGGGGTCAGTATTGGGACCTGTTCTCTTCAACATATTCATTAATGATCTGGTAGAAGGTTTACACAGTAAAATATCGATATTTGCAGATGATACAAAACTATGTAAAGCAGTTAATACAAGAGAAGATAGTATTCTGCTACAGATGGATCTGGATAAGTTGGAAACTTGGGCTGAAAGGTGGCAGATGAGGTTTAACAATGATAAATGTAAGGTTATACACATGGGAAGAGGGAATCAATATCACCATTACACACTGAACGGGAAACCACTGGGTAAATCTGACAGGGAGAAGGACTTGGGGATCCTAGTTAATGATAAACTTACCTGGAGCAGCCAGTGCCAGGCAGCAGCTGCCAAGGCAAACAGGATCATGGGGTGCATTAAAAGAGGTCTGGATACACATGATGAGAGCATTATACTGCCTCTGTACAAATCCCTAGTTAGACCGCACATGGAGTACTGTGTCCAGTTTTGGGCACCGGTGCTCAGGAAGGATATAATGGAACTAGAGAGAGTACAAAGGAGGGCAACAAAATTAATAAAGGGGATGGGAGAACTACAATACCCAGATAGATTAGCGAAATTAGGATTATTTAGTCTAGAAAAAAGACGACTGAGGGGCGATCTAATAACCATGTATAAGTATATAAGGGGACAATACAAATATCTCGCTGAGGATCTGTTTATACCAAGGAAGGTGACGGGCACAAGGGGGCATTCTTTGCGTCTGGAGGAGAGAAGGTTTTTCCACCAACATAGAAGAGGATTCTTTACTGTTAGGGCAGTGAGAATCTGGAATTGCTTGCCTGAGGAGGTGGTGATGGCGAACTCAGTCGAGGGGTTCAAGAGAGGCCTGGATGTCTTCCTGGAGCAGAACAATATTGTATCATACAATTATTAGGTTCTGTAGAAGGACGTAGATCTGGGTATTTATTATGATGGAATATAGGCTGAACTGGATGGACAAATGTCTTTTTTCGGCCTTACTAACTATGTTACTATGTTACTATGTTACTATGTTACCTATGATTAAAATTAGAGATCCCTCCATTCTGTGTAGGTGGGAAAACTTGCCAAATTGGAAGTGAATCAAATACTTATTTTACCCACTGTACATGCAATGTATACAAGCACATTCACACTGTGGCCATTTAACAGACAAAAGCTAAGATAGAAACAAAATGAGCCTATACCCTGCTGTAAGCAAGCAAATAGTAATAGTACATATAAATAACATAGGGTACTTAGTAAACACTGTTTTTGATCAAAAAAACATAAAAGCCATCCAACCGTGACAAGGTGTGCCAAATCAGGACGGTCCTAGTCTCTAATGATAAAACTTCACCTAGTGTCTGACGACCTCAATGTAAATATGGCTGAACATGACTGCGGCCCAGCTGGTCAGACACCCAGCCATGAAAAGTTATATAAATTACATTTCTATCTCAAAAAAGGGGCAGCCACTCATTGTGGCTTTGGTCGTGATGAAGAGTTTTGGACGCATTTACACAATAAACCGTATTCATTCTGTAACTTTGTGTGTGACTGCCCCTTTGAACCTTGGGCAGTATGAACTCTGAACTGTCGTATTCCTCATTTTCTGCATAAAAATGAGAAATAACACAGGGTAAAAGTATTGAAAACGCTGACTGAAATGTATATAATATGTCGTACAAAAGCCTTTATTGGTGATGAAGCTTCAAGAAGCCTCCTGTGTTGAGAAACTAGTCGCAGGCATCGCTCAGGTGTTATTTTGGCCCATTCTTACACACACACTTTAACCATCCTGAAGCTTCCATGGACTCCTTCTATGAACTCTAAGCTTTAGTTCCTTCCATAAATTCTCTTTCGGGTACAGGTCCGGTGATTGCTGGGCCATTCTAAGACCTTTATTTTTTCTCTCAGAAACCAATTGCCAGTTTCCGTGGCTGTGTGTTTGGGATCATTATCTTGTCAAAATGACCACCCTCATTTAACCTTTATAATCCTGGTTGATGTCTTATCAAGAATGTCTCTGTACATCTGTAATCTTTAATCACTTAAGGTTTGACAGTGCTATATGCTGAAAAGCAGCCCCACACCATGATGTTCCTACCTCCAAACTTCTCTGTTGGTGCCGTGGTTTTAGGGGTGATATGCAGTACCTTTTAGCCTCCAAACATGGTGTTTGTTATGGCATTCAAAGAGTTCAATTTTGGTCTCATCTGACTAGACTATATTCTCCCAGTATTTTAAATGCTTGTCTAAATGTTGTTCAGCAAACTTTAAACACACTTGATCATGTTTTTTGTCCATCAATGGAGTTTTGCATGGTGAGCGTGCATATAGGCCAGGGCCTGACTGGCCATCTACAAATTCTGGCAAATGCCAGAAGGGCCTGTCTGGTCATGGGCTGCCTTGTCTACTCTGTTGAAAGTCAAAAATCACTGCACTCTTGGAACATCACTTCTCTCCCAGACGCAAGTCCTCTAGCATTCCCACTATACCACCGACGTCGTCTCCTGTAGCCACACTTCTCTACACATCGCGACTCCCGCCGGACCGTGCCTTATAAATTGAGTGGTTTGCCACACATGGTTACCTTGATCCTCATTTTAAAGCGTCTAATGAATTCAGGCTACTCCACTTCCTCTAATACTGATCACATTTCAGGTGGTAAGCCTATTCCTTATCAGCTTCTGTAAATTTCCCTGTGATGTTCCATCTGAACATATCCCTCAATTTACCTTTCTCCCTGACGGGAACTTACAAGTACGACCATTGATATATCAATTTAGGGCGACACTGTGATCAAGGCCACGTTGTGGCCGAAACGTCGTTATTACCTGTCGCTCTTCACCTATGAATAAACTGTTGTCACTTGAAGCAAACCCTTTCTGGTCAAAGAGTGCAGTGATTTTTGACTTTCTATGCTTATGGGATCTCCAGTCCCATTCACTAGCACCACATATCCTAATCGTGTGCCAGCCATTCGTTTCTGCTCCAGTTGTCTACTATGTTGTTATAGACTACGGAGGTTGTGTGGTGAGCGTGTATACAGGCTATGGAGATTGTGTGGTGAGCGTGTATACAGGCTATGGAGATTGTGTGGTGAGCATGTATACAGGCTATGGAGGTTGTGTGGTGAGCGTGTATACAGGCTATGGAGATTGTGTGGTGAGCGTGTATACAGGCTATGAAGGTTGTGTGGTGAGCGTGTATAGAGGCTATGGAGGTTGTGTGGTGAGCGTGTATATAGGCTATGGAGGTTGTGTGGTGAGCGTGTATACAGGCTATGAAGGTTGTGTGGTGAGCGTGTATACAGGCTATGGAGGTTGTGTGGTGAGCGTGTATATAGGCTATGGAGGTTGTGTGGTGAGCGTGTATACAGACTATGGAGGTTGTGTGGTGAGCGTGCATACAAGCTATGGAGGTTGTGTGGTGAGCGTGTATAGAGGCTATGGCGGTTGTGTGGTGAGCGTGTATACAGGCTATGGAGGTTGTGTGGTGAGCGTGTATACAGGCTATGGAGGTTGTGTGGTGAGCGTGTATACAGGCTATGGAGGTTGTGTGGTGAGTGTGTATACAGGCTATGGAGGTTGTGTGGTGAGCATGTATATAGGCTATGGAGGTTGTGTGGTGAGCGTGTATACAGGCTATGGAGGTTGTGTGGTGAGCGTGTATATAGGCTATGGAGGTTGTGTGGTGAGCGTGTATACAGGCTATGGAGGTTGTGTGGTGAGCGTGTATACAGGCTATGGAGGTTGTGTGGTGAGCGTGTATACAGGCTATGGAGGTTGTGTGGTGAGCGTGTATACAGGCTATGGAGGTTGTGTGGTGAGCGTGTATACAGGCTATTGAGGTTGTGTGGTGAGCGTGTATACAGGCTATGGAGGTTGTGTGGTGAGCGTGTATACAGGCTATGGAGGTTGTGTGGTGAGCGTGTATACAGGCTATGGAGGTTATGTGGTGAGCGTGTATACAGGCTATGGAGGTTGTGTGGTGAGCGTGTATACAGGCTATGGAGGTTGTGTGGTGAGCGTGTATACAGGCTATGAAGGTTGTGTGGTGAGCGTGTATACAGGCTATGGAGGTTGTGTGGTGAGCATGTATATAGGCTATGGAGGTTGTGTGGTGAGCGTGTATACAGGCTATGAAGGTTGTGTGGTGAGCGTGTATACAGGCTATGGAGGTTGTGTGGTGAGCGTGTATATAGGCTATGGAGGTTGTGTGGTGAGCGTGTATACAGACTATGGAGGTTGTGTGGTGAGCGTGCATACAAGCTATGGAGGTTGTGTGGTGAGCGTGTATAGAGGCTATGGCGGTTGTGTGGTGAGCGTGTATACAGGCTATGGAGGTTGTGTGGTGAGCGTGTATACAGGCTATGGAGGTTGTGTGGTGAGCGTGTATACAGGCTATGGAGGTTGTGTGGTGAGCGTGTATACAGGCTATGGAGGTTGTGTGGTGAGCATGTATATAGGCTATGGAGGTTGTGTGGTGAGCGTGTATACAGGCTATGGAGGTTGTGTGGTGAGCGTGTATACAGGCTATGGAGGTTGTGTGGTGAGCGTGTATACAGGCTATGGAGGTTGTGTGGTGAGCGTGTATACAGGCTATGGAGGTTTTGTGGTGAGCGTGTATACAGGCTATTGAGGTTGTGTGGTGAGCGTGTATACAGGCTATGGAGGTTGTGTGGTGAGCGTGTATACAGGCTATGGAGGTTGTGTGGTGAGCGTGTATACAGGCTATGGAGGTTATGTGGTGAGCGTGTATACAGGCTATGGAGGTTGTGTGGTGAGCGTGTATACAGGCTATGGAGGTTGTGTGGTGAGCGTGTATAGAGGCTATGGAGGTTGTGTGGTGAGCGTGTATACAGGCTATTGAGGTTGTGTGGTGAGCGTGTATACAGGCTATGGAGGTTGTGTGGTGAGCGTGTATACAGGCTATGGAGGTTGTGTGGTGAGCGTGTATAGAGGCTATGGAGGTTGTGTGGTGAGCGTGTATAGAGGCTATGGAGGTTGTGTGGTGAGCGTGTATACAGGCTATGGAGGTTGTGTGGTGAGCGTGTATACAGGCTATGGAGGTTGTGTGGTGAGCGTGTATACAGGCTATGGAGGTTGTGTGGTGAGCGTGTATACAGGCTATGGAGGTTGTGTGGTGAGCGTGTATAGAGGCTATGGAGGTTGTGTGGTGAGTGTGTATACAGGCTATTGAGGTTGTGTGGTGAGCGTGTATACAGGCTATGGAGGTTGTGTGGTGAGCGTGTATAGAGGCTATGGAGGTTGTGTGGTGAGCGTGTATAGAGGCTATGGAGGTTGTGTGGTGAGCGTGTATAGAGGCTATGGAGGTTGTGTGGTGAGCGTGTATACAGGCTATGGAGGTTGTGTGGTGAGCGTGTATACAGGCTATGGAGGTTGTGTGGTGAGCGTGTATACAGGCTATGGAGGTTGTGTGGTGAGCGTGTATAGAGGCTATGGAGGTTGTGTGGTGAGTGTGTATACAGGCTATGGAGGTTGTGTGGTGAGCGTGTATACAGACTATGGAGGTTGTGTGGTGAGCGTGTATAGAGGCTATGGAGGTTGTGTGGTGAGCGTGTATACAGACTATGGAGGTTGTGTGGTCAGCGTGTATACAGGCTATGGAGGTTGTGTGGTGAGCGTGTATACAGGCTATGGAGGTTGTGTGGTGAGCGTGTATACAGGCTATGGAGGTTGTGTGGTGAGCGTGTATAGAGGCTATGGAGGTTGTGTGGTGAGCGTGTATACAGGCTATGGAGGTTGTGTGGTGAGCGTGTATACAGGCTATGGAGGTTGTGTGGTGAGCGTGTATACAGGCTATGGAGGTTGTGTGGTGAGCGTGTATACAGGCTATGGAGGTTGTGTGGTGAGCGTGTATACAGGCTATGGAGGTTGTGTGGTGAGCGTGTATACAGGCTATGGAGGTTGTGTGGTGAGCATGTATATAGGCTATGGAGGTTGTGTGGTGAGCGTGTATACAGGCTATGGAGGTTGTGTGGTGAGCGTGTATACAGGCTATGGAGGTTGTGTGGTGAGCGTGTATAGAGGCTATAGAGGTTGTGTGGTGAAATATAACACAAGAAGGAAAAACGGCTAGAAGCCGCAGCCAGCTCACCGACCAGACCACCAGATATAGAGCACGAAAGTCCGTCCTGACCAAAGACGCCAAGCGAATGCAAATAGAAGAGATGAATGGGAACTCCAGCTCCAATAAAAAGGTGAAAGTCTTTATTAATCCAAATTAAAAATGGTAATCCAACGCACATAGTGGACAGGTGGATGAAAGCGATAGTCTCGGCTACGCGTTTCGATCCAAAAGGATCTTACTCATGCCTTAGGATAAACCGGATAACAAGGTCTAAATATACCTAGCATTAACCAATTACACAATTCCAAATGAACACGTGATGAATCCGGAAAGGTCCTAAACATATATAACAGAGACATATAACAAGTAACTAAATAAAACACAAGTTAAATGCAAAACAATTAAAACATCAGCAATAATGATATAATATTTCATTTCTTTTGTTTAAACCTGCGGGAAAACGGGTGTTTAAATTATATATCCAAAATGCCTCTCTAGTTAAAAGGCGTCTTTTTATATCTCCACCACGATTATGTGGATATACTACTTCAATGCCATGTACTCTAAGATTGGATACATCACCACCGTGCACTATACCAAAATGCTTTGACACCATAGAGATGTTTCTATTAGGTATATTCAATTTGTTCACATCCCTCAAATGTTCGGTGACCCGTGTTTTTAATTTTCTCGAGGTACAACCTACATAGGAGATTCCACAGGTTATACAATCTATCTTATAAACCACATTCCTAGAATGGCAATTTATGAAACTTTTGATATTGTATTTATTTGTATTTTCGGAGTTCTGAAACGTATTTCCCAAATGTGCGTGTGCACAAGTGCTACACGCAGCGGTACCGCATCTGAAAAATCCCTTGTAGTCGAGCCAGGTTCTGGATTTACAGCTCGCCGAAGGAGCACTAGGAGCGATAGAATCCCCTATAGTTTGGGCTCTTCTGGACACCACGCTAACGCCATCCTTAAGAATATGCATCAGCGTGGAATCCTCATGTAAGATAGGTAATCTTTTATTGATAATGTCTCTAATAGAGTCAAATTGAGGACTAAATTTTAAAGAAACATATGGCTTATTTTCATACTTGGTGACATGCGTGTTATTAACCCTGTCAGAGACCAACAAGTTTTCCCTCGTTTTCTTATTAACTATAGCATTAGCTCTATCTAGTGACCACTGTGGATATTTTCGAGCTCTCAATCTGTTTCTTAAGCTCTCAAATTCACTATCCCTATCAATTAGTAACATAGTAACATAGTAACATAGTTAGTAAGGCCGAAAAAAGACATTTGTCCATCCAGTTCAGCCTATATTCCATTATAATAAATACCCAGATCTACGTCCTTCTACAGAACCTAATAATTGTATGATACAATATTGTTCTGCTCCAGGAAGACATCCAGGCCTCTCTTGAACCCCTCGACTGAGTTCGCCATCACCACCTCCTCAGGCAAGCAATTCCAGATTCTCACTGCCCTAACAGTAAAGAATCCTCTTCTATGTTGGTGGAAAAACCTTCTCTCCTCCAGACGCAAAGAATGCCCCCTTGTGCCCGTCACCTTCCTTGGTATAAACAGATCCTCAGCGAGATATTTGTATTGTCCCCTTATATACTTATACATGGTTATTAGATCGCCCCTCAGTCGTCTTTTTTCTAGACTAAATAATCCTAATTTCGCTAATCTATCTGGGTATTGTAGTTCTCCCATCCCCTTTATTAATTTTGTTGCCCTCCTTTGTACTCTCTCTAGTTCCATTATATCCTTCCTGAGCACCGGTGCCCAAAACTGGACACAGTACTCCATGTGCGGTCTAACTAGGGATTTGTACA
This sequence comes from Ranitomeya imitator, assembly GCF_032444005.1. Lineage (NCBI taxonomy): Eukaryota > Metazoa > Chordata > Amphibia > Anura > Dendrobatidae > Ranitomeya > Ranitomeya imitator. Next base: position 30,517,387 of record NC_091288.1, read on the forward strand.
GAGGCAGTATAATGCTCTCATCATGTGTATCCAGACCTCTTTTAATGCACCCCATGATCCTGTTTGCCTTGGCAGCTGCTGCCTGGCACTGGCTGCTCCAGGTAAGTTTATCATTAACTAGGATCCCCAAGTCCTTCTCCCTGTCAGATTTACCCAGTGGTTTCCCGTTCAGTGTGTAATGGTGATATTGATTCCCTCTTCCCATGTGTATAACCTTACATTTATCATTGTTAAACCTCATCTGCCACCTTTCAGCCCAAGTTTCCAACTTATCCAGATCCATCTGTAGCAGAATACTATCTTCTCTTGTATTAACTGCTTTACATAGTTTTGTATCATCTGCAAATATCGATATTTTACTGTGTAAACCTTCTACCAGATCATTAATGAATATGTTGAAGAGAACAGGTCCCAATACTGACCCCTGCGGTACCCCACTGGTCACAGCGACCCAGTTAGAGACTATACCATTTATAACCACTCTCTGCTTTCTATCACTAAGCCAGTTACTAACCCATTTACACACATTTTCCCCCAGACCAAGCATTCTCATTTTGTGTACCAACCTCTTGTGCGGCACGGTATCAAACGCTTTGGAAAAATCGAGATATACCACGTCCAATGACTCACCGTGGTCCAGCCTATAGCTTACCTCTTCATAAAAACTGATTAGATTGGTTTGACAGGAGCGATTTCTCATAAACCCATGCTGATATGGAGTTAAACAGTTATTCTCATTGAGATAATCCAGAATAACATCCCTCAGAAACCCTTCAAATATTTTACCAACAATAGAGGTTAGACTTACTGGCCTATAATTTCCAGGTTCACTTTTAGAGCCCTTTTTGAATATTGGCACCACATTTGCTATGCGCCAGTCCTGCGGAACAGACCCTGTCGCTATAGAGTCACTAAAAATAAGAAATAATGGTTTATCTATTACATTACTTAGTTCTCTTAGTACTCGTGGGTGTATGCCATCCGGACCCGGAGATTTATCTATTTTAATCTTATTTAGCCGGTTTCGCACCTCTTCTTGGGTTAGATTGGTGACCCTTAATATAGGGTTTTCATTGTTTCTTGGGATTTCACCTAGCATTTCATTTTCCACCGTGAATACCGTGGAGAAGAAGGTGTTTAATATGTTAGCTTTTTCCTCGTCATCTACAACCATTCTTTCCTCACTATTTTTTAAGGGGCCTACATTTTCAGTTTTTATTCTTTTACTATTGATATAGTTGAAGAACAGTTTGGGATTAGTTTTACTCTCCTTAGCAATGTGCTTCTCTGTTTCCTTTTTGGCAGCTTTAATTAGTTTTTTAGATAAAGTATTTTTCTCCCTATAGTTTTTTAGAGCTTCAATGGTGCCATCCTGCTTTAGTAGTGCAAATGCTTTCTTTTTACTGTTAATTGCCTGTCTTACTTCTTTGTTTAGCCACATTGGGTTTTTCCTATTTCTAGTCCTTTTATTCCCACAAGGTATAAACCGCTTACACTGCCTATTTAGGATGTTCTTAAACATTTCCCATTTATTATCTGTATTCTCATTTCTGAGGATATTGTCCCAGTCTACCAGATTAAGGGCATCTCTAAGCTGTTCAAACTTTGCCTTCCTAAAGTTCAATGTTTTTGTGACTCCCTGACAAGTCCCCCTAGTGAAAGACAGGTGAAACTGCACAATATTGTGGTCGCTATTTCCTAAATGCCCAACCACCTGCAGATTTGTTATTCTGTCAGGTCTATTAGATAGTATTAGGTCTAAAAGTGCTGCTCCTCTGGTTGGATTCTGCACCAATTGTGAAAGATAATTTTTCTTGGTTATTAGCAGAAACCTGTTGCCTTTATGGGTTTCACAGGTTTCTGTTTCCCAGTTAATATCCGGGTAGTTAAAGTCCCCCATAACCAGGACCTCATTATGGGTTGCAGCTTCATCTATCTGCTTTAGAAGTAGACTTTCCATGGTTTCTGTTATATTTGGGGGTTTGTAACAGACCCCAATGAGAATTTTGTTACCATTTTTCCCTCCATGAATTTCAACCCATATGGACTCGACATCCTCATTCCCTTCGCTAATATCCTCCCTTAAAGTGGACTTTAGACAAGACTTTACATAGAGACAAACCCCTCCTCCTCTCCGATTTTTACGATCCTTTCTAAACAGACTGTAACCCTGTAAGTTAACTGCCCAGTCATAGCTTTCATCTAACCATGTCTCGGTTATTCCCACTATGTCAAAGTTACCTGTAGATATTTCTGCTTCTAGTTCTTCCATCTTGTTTGTCAGGCTTCTGGCGTTTGCGAGCATGCAGTTTAGAGGATTTTGTTTTGTTCCAATCTCCTCACTGTGGATTGTTTTAGAAATGTTCTTACCTCCCTTCTGAGTATGTTTTCCTGGGTTGTCTTTGTTCGAGTCTAATGTTTTTCTTCCCGTCCCCTCTTCTTCTAGTTTAACGCCCTCCTGATGAGTGTAGCGAGTCTTCTGGCGAATGTGTGTTTCCCAGGTTTGTTGAGGTGTAGTCCGTCTCTGGCGAGGAGTCCATCATACCAGTAATTCACACCGTGGTCCAGGAATCCAAATCCTTGTTGTCTGCACCATCGTCTTAGCCAGTTGTTTGCATCAAGGATCCTGTTCCATCTCCTGGTGCCATGCCCGTCTACTGGAAGGATAGAAGAAAAAACTACCTGTGCATCCAGTTCCTTTACTTTCTTCCCCAACTCTTCAAAGTCCTTGCAGATTGTCGGTAGGTCCTTCCTTGCCGTGTCATTGGTGCCAACATGTATCAGAAGAAATGGGTGGACGTCCTTGGAGCTGAAGAGCTTTGGTATCCTATCGGTCACATCCTTGATCATCGCACCTGGAAGGCAGCATACTTCTCTTGCAGTTATGTCCGGTCTGCAGATGGCTGCTTCTGTGCCTCTCAGTAGTGAGTCTCCCACCACCACCACTCTTCGTTGCTTCTTGGCTGTACTTTTTGCTGTCACTTGTTGCTGTGTGCCCTTTTCTTTTTTGCTTGCTGGTATTGCTTCATTCTTAGGTGTGCCATCTTCATCCTCTACAAAGATTTGATATCGGTTCTTCAGTTGTGTGGTTGGTGATTTCTCCATGGTCTTCTTGCTTCTTTTGGTCACATGCTTCCACTCATCTGCTTTTGGAGGTTCTCTGACACTTTTTGCACCTTCTGTGACCAGTAGAGATGCTTCTGTTCTGTCTAGAAAGTCTTCATTCTCTTTGATGAGTTTCAAAGTTGCTATTCTTTCTTCCAGACCCCGCACCTTTTCTTCTAAAAGGGCCACTAGTCTACACTTCTGACAGGTGAAATTGGATTCTTCTTCTGGTCAATCTGTGAACATGTAGCACATGCTGCAGCTCACCATGTAGGTTGTCACATCTGCCATGTTGCTCCTAGATCCTGCTGACTTGCTGTGTGTTTTCCTTCTTGTGTAATCTACTCAGCCAAGCTCTCTTGCAATAATGTCCTACAGGCAAAAATTCGCGCGCCGTAAGGCGCGCGGTTTGGTGATGCTTTCGAAGCAGCTGGTCCCGGCTGTACCCAACGATCTTCTAGCTTAGGGAGACTTCGCTTCTCCCAGAAGGCACCTGGAATATGCAAATTAGCCTCCTGAAGCTTGAATCCCTGGTTTGGTGATGCTTTCGAAGCAGCTGGTCCCGGCTGTACCCAACGATCTTCTAGCTTAGGGAGACTTCGCTTCTCCCAGAAGGCACCTGGAATATGCAAATTAGCCTCCTGAAGCTTGAATCCCTGGTTTGGTGATGCTTTCGAAGCAGCTGGTCCCGGCTGTACCCAACGATCTTCTAGCTTAGGGAGACTTCGCTTCTCCCAGAAGGCACCTGGAATATGCAAATTAGCCTCCTGAAGCTTGAATCCCTGGTTTGGTGATGCTTTCGAAGCAGCTGGTCCCGGCTGTACCCAACGATCTTCTAGCTTAGGGAGACTTCGCTTCTCCCAGAAGGCACCTGGAATATGCAAATTAGCCTCCTGAAGCTTGAATCCCTGGTTTGGTGATGCTTTCGAAGCAGCTGGTCCCGGCTGTACCCAACGATCTTCTAGCTTAGGGAGACTTCGCTTCTCCCAGAAGGCACCTGGAATATGCAAATTAGCCTCCTGAAGCTTGAATCCCTGGTTTGGTGATGCTTTCGAAGCAGCTGGTCCCGGCTGTACCCAACGATCTTCTAGCTTAGGGAGACTTCGCTTCTCCCAGAAGGCACCTGGAATATGCAAATTAGCCTCCTGAAGCTTGAATCCCTGGTTTGGTGATGCTTTCGAAGCAGCTGGTCCCGGCTGTACCCAACGATCTTCTCTGCTACAGTTACGTTTTAATCTTGTATATTCCCCAGTTGGTATCGCTTTGATTGTATGTGCTGGGTGGCTGCTAGTAGCGTGGAGAATTGCATTACCACTAATTGGTTTTACATGTGTCTTGCTAACAATATTTTCATTCACATGCCCAGATAGCTCAAGGTCCAAAAAGGAAATTTTATGTGGATCAGAAACAAACGTGAATCCAATCCCAAAATCATTGGCATTAATATAGTCCACAAATCCCGGTATGGCAGACACATCGCCCCCCCAAATAATGAGGGTGTCATCGATGTATCTGCCATACCAGGAGATGTGGTCCAAAAAAGGGTTATTAACTGAGTAAATAAATTTTTGTTCCCAATATGCCATAGTCAAATTCGCTAAGGAGGGGGAGTATTTGGCACCCATCGGAACTCCCGACTTTTGTACATAAATTTGTCTATCAAAAGAAAAAATATATTATTCTTCATTAAAAAAAAAGAAACCTGCAACGTAAAATTTACGAGATCTTGGGAAAATTGCCCGGACTCAGTAAGATGGAATTGAAGTGCTTCCATGGCCACATTGTGTGGAATACTTGTGTATAAAGACACAACGTCGCAACTAAGCCAAGTGTAATTTTGTTTCCATCTCCAACTACTCAGTGTTTTTAGAACCTCTTTTGAATCCTTTATATAACCTGGTAATTTGCTGACTAAAGGCTTCAGTAATGAATCCACCCATTCACATAAATGTTCTGTCATGGATCCAATACCCGACACTATAGGACGCATAGCTGGTATGCCGTCACTTTTATGTACTTTGGGTAGCCCATACATAATGGGTAATTTAGGAAATTGTACATATATATAGTCAGCCTGTTTCTTGTCAATGACTGATAGACTAATACCCTCTTCTATAATTTTAGCAATTTTAGCATTAATATTATTAGTTGGATTATTTGGAAGTTTCTCATAAGTTGAAGTATCAGATAAGAGATCAAACATTTTATCTTTATAATCTTGTTCATTAAGAATAACTATGAGACCTCCTTTATCACTTTTTTTTATGATGATATTTTTCATATTTTTAAGTTCATTAAGAGCTCTACGTTGTCTTCGGGATAGATTGTTACAATTAGTCTTATTCCAGCCATCTTTGAGGTTCTTTAGATCCTTTTCAATTAGTTCCTGGAATTTATCCATACATTCTACTCGAGATTGTAGAGGATAGAAGTAAGGATTTTTCGTTGTAAAATTTTCAGAGGAGTTGCATCTATCAGTAGTAGTTTCTTCTTGTTGATCTTTGGATAATTTTAATAAACAATTTAATGCTACTTGTTCTCTGAATTCCAAACCTTCAAACTCGTTCACTTCTATAGGAGTTGTATTTGTTCGTTTTGATACATCCTTTTCCAAGAAAAAATGTCTTTTTAAGGTGAGGTTTCTTATGAATTTATTAATGTCTAGAATTGTCAAAAAAAGATCAAAATCAGAATCCGGTGCAAAATTCAAGCCCAAAGCTAATACATCCAGTTGGTCTTTGGTAAGAGACTGAGAAGATAAATTTATCACATTATCATTGTTTATTGCTTGTATTTCCTTCTGTATCGAGTGGTAACTCCCTGTTGATTTCTTGTGCTTTCTCCCAGCTCTTCTCTTGCGTTTTTTGAGTTTGTGGTGAGCGTGTATACAGGCTATGGAGGTTGTGTGGTGAGCGTGTATACAGGCTATGGAGGTTGTGTGGTGAGCGTGTATACAGGCTATGGAGGTTGTGTGGTGAGCGTGTATACAGGCTATGGAGGTTGTGTGGTGAGCGTGTATACAGGTTATGGAGGTTGTGTGGTGAGCGTGTATACAGGCTATGGAGGTTGTGTGGTGAGCGTGTATACAGGCTATGGAGGTTGTGTGGTGAGTGTGTATACAGGCTATGGAGGTTGTGTGGTGAGTGTGTATACAGATTATGGAGGTTGTGTGGTGAGCGTGTATACAGGCTATGGAGGTTGTGTGATGAGCGTGTATACAGGCTATGGAGGTTGTGTGGTGAGCATGTATACAGGCTATGGAGGTTGTGTGGTGAGCGTGTATACAGGCTATGGAGGTTGTGTGGTGAGCGTGTATACAGGCTATGGAGGTTGTGTGGTGAGCGTGTATACAGATTATGGAGGTTGAATGCATTACTTACCGTTTTCTATTAAACAATTGTACCTGCTAATTCCAGGTCTTTGGGTAGCTCTCCACAGGTGGTCCTTGATCATTGTGGTTTGCACTGATGACGAAGTGTGATGTAGTGTGTTGATTAATAAACCGCATTTCTTCTCCTGTCTCCTGCTCATCTCTGGGCCACTGGCAGATCGAATTTTAACCCACTTATTTCCTTCTTTCTCTGCATTATGGATCTAAAGCAGCTATTTTCCAGATAAGACCCTATTGCGCTATTTGTCTTTCCGATTTTTTTTCTTTGCTCAAAGGTTGTCCTTGGTTCTTGGACAGGGACAACTCTTCTGATAATTCTTTTCACTCCTCTGAAATCTTGTGGGAAGCAACTGTTCGTGGCTGGTTTATAGCAAAATTATGTTCTTTCAACTACTGGATTATGGACCCAACATTGTTCACTAAAATCTTCAGTAGTTTAGACTCTTTTGACTCTTTTGTCAACGCTATCAGTATGTTTTGCAACAATAAGGATACAAAGGTCTTGAGACATCACTGGCTTTACCCATTATGAGATGTTTCTTGTGAGGCACCTTGGTAATGATGGTAATGAGATACCTTTTTATAGTCCATCAGTTGATCCAGTATATATTTTTTTCATTAAATGGCAGGATTGCTTTCTAACTACTGATAGATTTCATCTGGTGTCATGATAACCTTCCATGACTTTTTGCACCTCTCTTTTTTCATGTGTCCAATACGTTTTCCCTGTACATTTCTCATTATTACACATAACTTACTTTATGAGTTTCTGCGGTTTGATTTTTTTTCTTGTGTGGATTGGACGTGTTGTTACCGACATCTGGGAATTTCATGTCAATAGCGTTTTTAGAAATATATTTACTTAGAAAATTGGTGGCGTATTCAATACTTATTTCACCTATTGCATATATATATTCTCTCAAAATTAGCTGTGATTTTACCCTGCAGAATGCCGGAAACTGAGATATTGGGAGTTGTTTTCGAACACTGATTTTATTTTCATTGGAAACAAAGCAGTGGTCAAGAAGTCTAAAACGGGTCTTTGTTCTGTTGTTTTGTAAGAAACAATGGTGAAAAATTGTTGAAGGAGGATTGTATGTGAGGCTCTTTCATCTGCTCTGTGGCTCTCATTAAAACTCCATGGAGGCCAGGCACAGGATTTCTAATGTTCTTTCGCATGTACATATAAAATGCAAAAATAAAAATTGAAGAGGATCCCCTGGTGGCTCAAGTATCCAAAGTATTAAATAGGACCTATGACAACTCGGTGTTAACATTCTCCTTGCAAAGGGGTGTGGCCTTTCACAGTGAGCACTAATAGGACAGTGTCCTTGTAGGGGCACACACCTATCTGGTAACGCCCAGTTGTCAATTTATTTATAACCTTCTAAAAGGAATAACAGAGGAACGCAACACAGCGGTATAAAAGAAATACTCTGGAATTGAAATATCATTGTTACTATTATACAGGTATTTACTGAAACAAATATTGAAGAGATCTGACAGGCCCTCTTCCATTATACGGCTGTGTATAGGAAAAAAGGTCGCATCGGTTTCCATATATTTGGATTAGAAATTTTATAATAATAGTGAAAAAACATGACATACACAAATTTACAATTAATGATAGGGGTTGTTGTGATGGGTCTGTGTAATAACAGGCATGGCTTATTGACTGATATTTTTAAGAAAAAAAAGAACCTTTTTAGAAATACTGACATACAGTTGTGCTCAAAAGTTTACATACCCCCGGCAGAATTTTTGCTTTTTTGGCCTTTTTTTTCAGAGAATATGAATGATAACACCAAAACTTTTTCTCCACTCATGGTTAGTGGTTGGGTGAAGCCATTTATGGTCAAACTACTGTGTTTTATCTTTTTAAATCCTAATGACAACTCAAAACATCCAAATGACCCTGACCAAAAGTTCACATACCCAGGTGATTTTGGCTTTTGGCCTGATTACATGCACAGAGGTTGACACATATGGGTTTGAATGGCTACTAAAGGTAACATGCTCACTAGTGATGGGCGAGTGTGCTCGTTACTTGAGATTTCTGAGCATGCTCGGGTGTTCTCCGAGTATCTTGGGCATGCTTGTAGATTATGTTTGAGTTGCTGCGGCTGCATGATATGTGGCTGCTAGTCAGCCTGAATACATGTGGGGATTCCTTAAAAAACAGGCAAGGCAATCCCTCATGTGTTCAGGTTGTCTAACAGCTGGAAATCATGCAGCTGCGGGGACACAAGCATAATCTACAAGCACGCCCAAGATACTCGGAGACCACCCGATCATGCTCAGAAATCTCGAGTAACAAGCACACTCGCTCATCACTAATCCTCACCTGTGACCTGTTTGCTTGTAATCAGTGTGTGTGCATAAAAGCTGAGTGAATTTCTGGGACCCAGACAGACTCTTGCATCTTTCATCCAGCCACTGACGTTTTTGGATAGTGAATCATGGGGAAAGCAAAAGAATTGTCAACGGATCTACGGGAAAAGGTGGTTCCAATTACAGGACCGTGCCGGTATCAGTGAGCTCCGCACCACCGGCCGTTCTGTCACATGGTAGTAACTATACAATTGATAAGGCATGGACTGAAAAAATACTACCAAGCCTGATAATGTTTATCAATGCCTGAAAGGCAAATTCTCAGTATGTCCTATAAATCTGAATGGGACTTGTGACAATCCAGACACATGTTGCAGAAGTATCCCAAGTCCAGGGGTTGTCTGATCTAAGCTACAAGTCTGCAATCAGTCAATAAGACTGCAGACTTGTGAATTCTCACATTGTGCGCACTATCGGGATTCTCCAGTGCTGGCGGTGGTTGCATGGCCGCACGTATGTGATTTTCATGCCTATGGTCACATGCCAACTAGATGGGCACGGCCTCTCAATGCAAGTGTATTGAGTGAGTCCGGAAATAGTCTAGTCTGAATACAACTAGAAGTATTGAAATCGAATACTTGCAGTATTATGACCACCCGCTCTCAGCGCCGGCACCGGAGGATCCTCCCAGCGCGCAGGGTGCACAATGTGAGGACTCGCAAATCTGCAGTCACATAGAGTGACTGCAGACTTGTAGCTTAAGACCGGACAACATCTTTAAGATATATGGAATGGGTTGTCCATAAAACCCATAACTTGGGCAACAAAACAGCTTGTCCTATGGATAAATGATTACTTGTTCTAACCAAAATACCCCTTTAACACTATGGGGTGGGGGGTATTGAATTAGAAGAATTTTCCTGAATATGACCCATCCATGTGCCTTAATATGACCCATCCATGTGCCTGAATATGACCCATCCATGTGCCTTAATATGACCCATCCATGTGCCTGAATATGACCCATCCATGTGCCTTATTACTGTGTGTTTTACACACTTTTTACACCTAATTAACAGTTGGGAAGTGACTAGAAAGCAATGGACGTCTCAAAGAAGTTGCAAACAGCGCCAGACTAATTAATGGAGTATGCTCTTAGTTAGGAATACAATATCTGCTTTTCTCATCTACTTTTATGCTGTCTAAATTTAGTAAAGTGGCAAAAAAAAAAAATATTTTCATTATTTTCAGAGATAAACTCTGCCACAAAAAAATAGTGGGGATAAAAACTTTTTTTTAAAAAATGCAAGAATACAAAAGTTGTACTTTACAAGTCATTCAATTAATAGTGACATGGCTTCAGTCTTAAGAGTCTCGGTTTGCACTAGGATTTGTGGTGCATACTTACCGTAGCTTGATTAATATATAGAATAAAAAATATTGCTTAATATATAACCATTCAATAAAATCAACTGAGGGTTGTCCAACATTGGGGACATTTTTTTCTTATTTAAATGCATGTAACTGGGAGCAAAAAAATAATTTTTGCATTTGGGTTTCAGCAAAAATGTTGCACCGTTTGCCTTCTATAACCTCCATGTTGTACTGTCTATTTCTGGCTGTAGAATGAGTTAACTGAGGATCAGTCAGTGAGCCTGGGAGGGTATTTTTACTCTTTTATCTGCCTTTTTCTGAGCTCCTTTCAGCTGATGAATGACCACAGACCACACCCAAGTTGAATGAGCACTGAAATATAATAACCTGTAAAAGCCAAATGGTGCAAAATTTTGAACCCAATTGCAAAAATGATTTTTAGTCCAGAATACATACCGTACATTGAAGTAAAATAAAAAATGTCCCCGACAACCCCTCACATACTAATTAAACCTATGCTAGAAGGACACTGTATTGACGCTCCATAAGACATGGACATGGTTGAAGTATAATATATGAAGCATTCTATTGAAGACATTCTCTATAGACCCAGATACTCTACCTTCGTCATTTCTGTCTTTTAGGTCCAAAGATGGTGTAGCAGTAAGTTTGTCCTCGGGACTTCCACTTGTAAAGACTGAATCGCGTTGGTTTGTATCACAGACGATGGCTAAATCCATCTGATCGACCACATCGGTTATCTGCACCGGTATTATTTCAGGATTTTCAGTCCCGTTATATTCAGGCGCCTGAGCTTCTTCTGCCATTATCAAAGCCTTCAAGATAATTGTAAATCCAAGTAATAAAAGGAAATCACAATAAATGGTTCCGGGTGTCGGGGTTAATACTCTTGTATCGAGAGCGTAAGGTTGGAAAAACAACAGCTCAATGACATTCTGAGGGTCCTCAGACGTTGGGTGATATTTGTCTGGCGGAGATGTCCTCCACCCGTAGGGTCGCCTATGAATTCTAGTGGACACATTTGCCTTTCTTATAGAGGGGGAACACGTAGCCCAATCGAGCTTTTGTCTAAGCAGCCCGTAATTATTCTACAGCCTTCTGACCATGAGAGATTTTCTATTCTTACAAGAAAGGCTCGTTTGTTCTTTCCTTGTAAACAGCGGCACCGATTGTTCTTAATCTTTAATCCGTAGCAAGTGACCACTGCTGGTCACATTAAGTGGTGGGCCACCAGGCTTATAATTCACACTGGTCACGTTGTTTTATTAATCCGTCCAGCAACGTCAGTCGACAAGGGATTCATGTTTGTAAAGCTAATCATTCCAGTGGTACCAGTAAACGTTTGATAAAAGATATAATTTATCTTACTCAACCTCAAAAAAAAATCACTAATGAATATCAATAGTTCATTATGTCTAGTTACGCGGTGATAATGGAGGGGGGTATGTATTATCTTAAAACTAGGTAGATTTGTAGTTTAAAGTTTAGCTGAGTAATGACTCTTTCAGGAGATACAAGAATAACATTGCTCATATATGTGATGGGTTTTTTACGCACCCTGCTGTTGCAAGAGGGGGGACCCGCCGGCGCACATGTCATCCAGCTCAACTGTATTGCAACTCAGAGACCCTCCACAATACATGCCATTGGCTAGTCAGAGGCCGGCAACTGACGTCAATGAGCCAGGCATTGGCGGTGCATGGCAGTGATGCCATGCGTCACCATAGCAGGCATGCTGATATCAGCTGCCAGTCTTTGCACCGGCAACAGAAGAGGACTCTGCATGTTGTGGGATCGGAGGAAGGTGGGAAGAATCCCAGGATGGGACACATACGTGGAATGGGAGATATTACTACATAATGAAGGGGGGGAAACACATATGTCTTTATAGGATTTAGAAGGCTATAATGGCCCATACATCTAACCAACATGCAGGGGGGCTGGTCCAGATTTTGCACCGGGGCCCACTGGACTCTAGTTATGCTACTGGTGACACCCCCAGATGAACAAATCAGTACAATAGCCAAACTTTAAAGAGTAACATTCTTTAAATTTATTTGCTTTTTTCCATAAATTAATAGCACGCATGAAATAAGAAACCAGTGCCATTTTACTGAAGGGCCGCCTGTGGCTAGGCAGGCGCCGGCACAGAATTTTAAACAGTATGAAGATACTTACACCAGAGGTAGCTGAGGGGCCATGGCACAGATGAAGACGCTACTCACAGTCCCACACCAGAGGTCTCCACCAATGCTCTATCAACATATTCCACCCAAACTTCTAGCGATGATTAAAAAATAACCAGGCTGGTACCGGCAAGGTAAGTCAGCAGCACAGCGCCATTATGCACATACCTTTAGTTTATAATGCTTGACCCTAATGACAGGTTCTCTTTAAAATGGCTACCAATGGGATATATAATGTTAAATACCAGTCATTCAGATAAGCAGAGATGGGCAAGGTCCACGAGAGTGACAGCTGCTCTTTCGTTGGCAGCACTCTGCTCTATGGCCACATTCACAGGTTTGCAGTACGTGTTCTAACAGATGTCACACATACCCATTAAAACCTATCCAGCGTAGATGAAAGGGATTCAAAAGCAATATTAGAAAATATGTCTAATGTTTTATCAACATCAATAGTTGGTGTAAGTGTGGTAAGTGACTGAAGACGTCATGGCAACAAAAAGGGTTAATGTGAAGTGTGATATGTTATGTGTTTGATAAAGAGTGTTATATTCTATCCTTATGGCCAGTTTGTGTCTCGGTTCTCTTGGGGGTTCTGCCTCAAGGCCATCACTGAGAATGGGTGGAGGTCTGTCCACTAGAGGAATCATTACCAGTATAGGTATATAGTTTCTATCACACAGGGTAGTATGCAGTTAACACACTAGTTGGGAGTGGTTAGATCAGTTACTAGGAGAAGCTCTTCCTGCTTCTAGGGAGTAGAGAGGAATGTTTGGAATCTAGTCAAGTTCAGAGTCAGGTGTGGAAGTGGAGTTCAGAGGAAAGGCTAGACACTACAGCGCCAACAGGACATTTCTGAAGGTTTGTGAGGACGTCGTTGCAGTCTTGGGCCTAGGGTCCACAAGAGGTATTGAGTGCCATATCTCTGTCTCCTCTGTGAAGATGTCCGCCGAGTCTCAGCGAAAAGGAAGGATGGTAGGTCTCAGGAAAACTCTACTGGCAGATCAGAAGTCCCTGGAACCAACAGGGAAGGATGAGGCAGGGGCAGGTTGGGCAGAATGGAGGCAACAACTGATAGTACACAGGACAAAGGAAACATCACCAAAAAGGGACTCTGTCTCAATCTGTATGCTACATCCATGTGTAACCAAACTGCACTGTAAAGGTAAACCTGTTAAACCGTCCTCTAGGTCTCCTGTCAAGTCTGTAGCCGGATCCGGTTCCCTGGACATCGAGGTAACAAGTATTCCCGAACGAAAAGTGAGCAAAGCACGAACTTCACAGCAATACACCCTGCACCTGCCTGATTCCTGTTTAGAAGAGTGGTTTCAGGGCAAAGACAACTCAGTTCCGGCCTACAGCAAACCGACCCTGAGCCACCTTCATAAGTATCTTGGTACAAACATACAGGATCAGGTAACAATGGTGGTAAGAGATAGACAACCGAAAAAGAAAACAAAGAGAAGATTTGGATTTGGAACACAAGACCAGAAATCCAAGAAAAGAAATAATTTAAGGAACAGGTATACTGGATCAGGAAAACAGGAATACTGGACAAGACAGGCTAAGAATTGTTAAATAAAGTCCGAAGTAACAAAGACGGTCGTAAAAAGTATCAGACAACAAGCCAAGAACAGAGTGGGGCCAAAACTGGGCTTGCATCCAAAGGACAAAAGGTCACTAGTAAACACTGTGGAGCCTAGAAAGTAGGATCGGGAAACTCTGCAAAACAGTGTTCAAGTGAAATGGTCCAAAAAGCCGGAGACAAGACCAGACGAAGCTCCTGTGGGACATAGAAGACATCAAGGTGCTGGGAAGCCAAGACCCACGATTCATAAATGAAATGGTGCCGTCACCATATTGTAGTAGCTACCAAGGCATGGATTTTCAATGTACTAGTTTATTTGTAGTAATTTCCCCTTTTCAGACATACATATTATAATGATGAATTGAGACTCAGGGAGACATGACTTATTGGATGTTGACTCTTTTTCTCATGTCGGTGTCATCCATCACAAGGTTTCATCTTGATCGCATTAAAAGTTTTCCTTCTTTCCTAAGTGGTGTAGAAGAATGAATCATATAACAAGTTTCAGCTCCTCAAATGCAAAGTTTGGGGTTGGGAGTGTCATATATTAATACTGAAGAGATACTCATCGCTTTTCCCCAAGTGGAGAGCGGCTACAAAGAGCTTCTTTCATTCTGGAGGACCCGTCCTGTCCTACATCATAGATTCATTACATTGAATGGAATATGTGCAATGCTTCACTTCCCCAGCGGAGGTGCTACAGGGAAATTACGGTACATACTTAATGACAAGTTTTGCCAAGGATTGCAGTCGATATCTACTGTTCCCAGAAGCTGGACAGTTTGGGATATTTTTATTATCAAGGGACCCTTCTCTAGCACGTAATAACTGTCCAAAGCAGACAACTCATGCTACATATGGTACATCTCACATCATCATAAAATACTAACTATTCCTCCTAGTAAGGTGGATTGTAATAATTCACTCATCGCATCTCTGTTATACATAATTAATGAACCATCTACTTGCGTTGAATTGCTTTTATTAGAAAATGTCACCCCCATCATTCTATTTTTAATACATTTTAACAAAAAGTTAATTTGATCTTCATCCAAAACATGTTCTTAATTACAGATACTAATGAGCGCCAAATTATGACTCATGGAAGGCTCGTAATTAATATTAATCACATGTAAAACTTGATTACTTTGCAGATGGTGAAAGAGATTGGGAAGCGTTTATTCATCGTCTACCAGGAGATTTTTAATTAATGTTGTATGGAGAGAGATTCTATGTATAAAATCACTCCACATTAGAATGCTACCCACCGAATAATACACTTGAGGAGACACCAACTTCTTACAGTGAAGTCAGGCTGCAATCAGCCGATCGCTGCAGGTCCAGCTTTGCCAACCAAGTCACACATTTTCACTACAGCAGCCACTACAGGTGAAATGTAGTATTACACGGTGTCCATTGAAATTATTAGTGGGAGGTCCTGGGTAGGAGACCCCCTTTATGACGTGCGTGTATCCTAATTATTCATTATGGTCACTTGTTTGATGTTATTGAAAAGGTTAATGTACTCCAACATTGGAACAGGGGCAATGTCTGTGTGGAGTAGAAATGAGCAAATCGATTTGTAAGACCTTCCTTCCAATGGCCGCATCATTGGTTCATGATCACCAGACCGGAACTCTGCGAACTAACTCCTTTTTCCAGAATCCTTCTTCTGATTAGTAGACCTGATGGGACGCAACAATAACATTACCCCTAGCTTATTAAGAAGGAGCCAGGCATTCCATTGGGTAAGAGGCAATTTAAATGGCTCCCATTCCGCAGCTATGGACCACTAGCGTGGCCACGGGACCAAGGTCCTGGGAATCAATTCGGTGATTTCTACTGTGATGTTTGTATGTTCTCCCAGTGTTTGCCTGGATTTTGCGCTGGTACTTTGGCTTTCTTCTAGACCTGATGGCTTTTTCAATCCTGACTGCTCACAGCACAAAGAGTGCACACTGATCGGAGTGAAAAATGCAATAGCTGAATTTTTTAAATATAGTCAATGATATGAAAAATAGAAAAAAAAAATTAAATATTTTTGTATTATTTTTTTTTTACGTTAAAATAGTTTTATCATCTTTTTTTGTTTTTATTGTATGAGTTTTATTTGCCAGAACATTGTTTTCTAAATGCCCTATATGATCTACTGAAAAACTTATACTGGGATATTAAAAAGAAAAAACAAATCTGATAATTTTTGCAACTGTTTGTGTTTTGGTTTTATGATATTTATTGTGTGCAAAAAAAATATGTATTTTATAAACTACACCTCTCAATTAATTGATCTAGGGGTGCAGTGATCTTTAACTTTATTCAGCAGATTAGTATGATTAATTTGATACCGAATGTCTATATTTTTAATTACTTTACAAAATGAAAATTCCTTAAAAAAAAAAGAGACTTTTGCAGCCCCCTAGACCAGCACCAAAGTTTGAGTACCCATTGACTTCTATGGGGTTCAAATTCGGGTACAGTTCTATTGCCTGAAATGAACTTTTTACTAAAGTTTGATCGAACCCGAACGTGCAAGTGTCCTCTCATCCCGAGACAAAAAACTTAATTTTTTAAGACTTTCGCCATGCAGAAAGTATAATATTTTAATAGTTAAAATGGTTACTGATTTTTTTACATATTAAACAGAAAATGGGTTGTTTGGTGCTTTTAACAATTGGGGGGGGGGTTCATAAATACATTTTTGAAAAATTGTATAAACTTTTTCTTTTACATTGTGTATTTTACAACCTATTGCATAATACACTGCAATACTATTTTACTAGTAGTAGTTCAGTGTATTGTGCATGTCAGGTTTCTCATTTTATGCCCTGCCTTAGGCCTGTTTCACACGTCAGTGTCTCCGGTACGTGAGGTGACAGTTTCCTCACGTACCGGAGCCACTGACACGTAGACACATAAAAATCAATGCATCTGTGCAGATGTCATTGATTTTTTGCGGACCGTGTCTCCGTGTGCCAAACACGTAGACATGTCAGTGTTCGTGGGAGCACACGTATTACAAGGACCCATTAAAGTCAATGGGTCCGTGTAAAACACGTACCGCACACGGACGTTGTCCGTGTGCAGTCCGTGTGCTGTGCAGGAGACAGCGCTACATTAAGCGCTGTCCCCCCCACTGGTGCTGAAGCCGCGATTCATATCTTCCCTGCAGCAGCGTTTGCTGCAGAGAATATATGAATAATAGTGTTTAAAATAAAGATCTATGTGCCCCCCGCCCTCCCACCCCCTGTGCAAACCCCCCCCCCCCCCCGCTGTTCTCAAAATACTCACCCCTCCCTCGTTGGCTGTCGCTGCTTCCTGTTCTGGCTGAATCTTCTCCTGTATGCGGTCACATGGGGCCGCTCATTTACAGTAATGAATATGCGGCTCCACCTCCCATAGGGGTGGAGCCGCATATTCATTACTGTAATCGGCGGCCCCACGTGACCGCATACAGGAGAAGATGCAGCCAGAACAGGAAGCAGCGACAGCCAACGAGGGAGGGGGTGAGTATTTTCAGAACAGCGGGGGGGCGCACAGGGGGTGGTAGGGCGGCGGGCACATAGATCTTTATTTTAAACACAATTATTCATATCTTCTCTGCAGCAAACGCTGCCACACTGATGTGCCACAGAAACGTAGGGGCACATGGACATGGATAGTTCCGGTACCGATTTTTTCCGGTACTGGAATTATCTGGACGTGTGAAACCGGCCTTAGGATGGCAAACACAAGGGTCTTCATTAGGCACCTGACTGTGTATAGCCACCCCACTTAGTATGGGTGGTAGATATATTCTTATGTCCAACTGTTTAAATTCCATGATATCTATTATATGTGGCATCTAAGGTGTTAGATGGCTAAAAAAAAATAGGCGTATGTTTATAAAGGATGTTATCTGTTATGAAAGGCAATTCAGTATCACAATGGACATAGCGGTCAGAGCACACACAGTGATCTGACAATAATCCAAAATAACAGAACGAGCTCTGAGACGTGGGAACTCTGCAGACCGCAATCCCTGATCCTCTCCAAACACAACTAGAGGCAGCCGTGGATTGCGCCTAACGCTCCCTATGCAACTCGGCACAGCCTGAGAAACTAACTAGCCTGAAGATAGAAAAATAAGCCTACCTTGCCTCAGAGAAATACCGCAAAGGAAAAGGCAGCCCCCCACATATAATGACTGTGAGTAAGATGAAAAGACAAACGTAGGGATGAAATAGATTCAGCAAAGTGAGGCCCGATATTCTAGACAGAACGAGGATAGGAAAGATAACTTTGCGGTCTACACAAAACCCTAAAGAAAACCACGCAAAGGGGGCAAAAAGACCCTCCGTACCGAACTAACGGCACGGAGGTACTCCCTTTGCGTCCCAGAGCTTCCAGCAAAACAAATAGACAAGCTGGACAGAAAAAATAGCAAACAAATAGCAAAGAAGCACTTAGCTATGCAGAGCAGCAGGCCACAGGAATGATCCAGAGAAACACAAGTCCAACACTGGAACATTGACAGGAAGCATGGATCAAAGCATTAGGTGGCGTTAAGTAGAGAAGCACCTAACGACCTCACCAGATCACCTGAGGGAGGAAACTCAGAAGCAGCAGTACCAGTTTCCTCCACAAACGGAAGCTCCCAGAGAGAATCAGCCGAAGTACCACTTGTGACCACAGGAGGGAGCTCTGCCACAGAATTCACAACAGTTATCTTACAAGTTTAAGGGATGCCAAAATCAGAAAATAAACTATAGTTTAAATCAGGATGTTGTGCTAATTTTTTTTTATACATTTTTTTGCATATTACAGTCTATATTAAAAATAACTAGAAGTCTTGCCATTTTCACACTGGTTGTTTCAGGAAACAACGCATGTACATTAAGCACAATAAACAGACTCTGTCCCTATCTTTTGTATTGGAGCATCTAATGAGCACATGCAAAAGTCATTGCGAAGAGAGGGGGAGTAGGAGAGCTGTTACTTCACCTGCTGTGATTGGTAGATCCTGTAATCAGCTGTATATAGAGGTGTTATCTATCACTGTAAACATGCCTCTGATGATAAGAAAACTGCTGTAAACTCTCCATGAGAAGACAGGAAATATGAGACTAAAAATATTCTAATGACTACTGTAAAAATCACAAGATTACTAATTTTTTCCTTTTTTTTAATAAAAATTATGATATGAAAAAAAATGCAAAAATGTAAAAAAAAATACATATAACAAAAAAACAGATTTTAACAATAGATGGTTTTCTGATAGTTTCTCTTTAAGCATAATTTACAATGTGTAACGTGCAATATACATAATTTAATTTATACCTAGAACAATACAGAATTGTAAAATGAAAATAGCACAAATTTATACGTTATGTACGTCACTGTCAGTATACATTAAATGTAGCGGCACAGTATGTAGTTGGATCAAATATATAGTCCACTTCTGCATTTGCACTAGGTCAGATTTGGTACTGACCAGCCCCCTAAGAAAGCAGATTTACAGGTAGGTGTTACAGTAGGGCAAGCAGGTATTGATATGAAGTCATGTATTGATGTCAGTTTCTAATTGGTGCCATTTTCTAAGTAAATACAGTGGGTATTATATAGATTTAATATTATATTCAAGACATTCATAGACACAGTGACATGACAAAAAATTGGTGATTCGGAGCTTAAAGCCTATGGTCATCTTTGAGTTGGAAAAAGGAAAGGTTGACTTGGAATTAAAAAAATTGCAAGCTGCAATCTCCTTTGCTTTATTTTCAGACCCCCTTAATTTCAGATTTGCTTCCATCTCCCTCCCAGTAATACATGATGGACGTGAGTTTTGCTCTCTTCACTAGCTCTCAGGTATCAGCACAATTTCATTCCTGTACTGTTTCTTTTTTTCCGTTATGCTTTCCTCTTCTCCAAAGTCAGCCATTCATTCTCTTCCCCACTTCCTTCTTCCCTATCTACTCTCTGATACCGCACATCCAGTGAAAGCTAATCTTCCTGATAACTTTGGTGATTTTCGCCCTCTCTACGATCTGATTTGATCTGATCTGTTTTGCACAACTCGTGAAAAGATAGTGGGATAGCATAGAGAAAGAAAACAGTCATGATAAGTGTGCTATCAGATTGAAGTTAGAAACAGAGCAGGCAGCTATGTGAAGGAGTTGCACAGACTCTACAACAACAAAATGATTGCATATTTTCAATGAAGATTATTTATAAAGTTGGATAATGAAAGTTAGCGCAAATGAACAATTAAAGAAAAATCAGTGCAAAAGTGTCCATAGCTTTAAAAGAGTTTATTTGCCTAAATATGTTTATATATATATATATATATATATATATATATATATATATATATATATATATATATATATAATTCTCAAACTAACTGTGAGAAGAGATGTTGGCAAAACTTTCTTAGCCCAACTAAGATGGGCTAGTTACTGGTGATACAATGGTATAGTTTTTTAAATGGGGTTGTAAGGAATTAAATCCCAAGCACCCACTTGGTCTTAAAAGATTCAGATCTTCATCTCAAAGACAAACTGAGCTGAAGGTGAAGAAGAGGTAAGGAGACTTTGATGCAAAATCTAGGAGGAGTCAGTGTTAAGTCAGTTACATTGTGTCAAATTGTGATTCTGGGAGATCACTAAGATCATTCCGAGATCATTTCAGATTAAAAGTGTTCCAAAAGCTTTAAAGGTCAAACCACTAGTCATCCTGTCATCGGTGAGTTTGCCGGGTGCTTTCTCAGAGTTCCTTCTATTTCTACATTATATTCCCCCATTACGTCTCCCAGTAAACTGTACGTGTACAGGAACATTCCACAAGGTCTCATGTTAATGCTGATGGTGTGATGTATCAGTGAAATTACTTTTACAGTTGAGATTCTTCTTCTTCTACCGGTCTGTGCAAACCAGGAATAAATTTCAAGAAGTTCTTTCGGACGCTTCCTTTTCTACTTTTACGTGGCAATGTCCCAAAAATATTTGATAGACTTATAGAGTCCCAGTTTGGTGACATAGGTTCACTTTCGCTACTTGTCACACTGATGCTTCTGTGACGCGATAGTGAGGACCTCATCGAAGAAAGTCCGTTACACTTATACATAAAGTCTTCTTCTGTACTAGACTGACGACTAAAACAGGCCTCTGTTCCAGAGTCTTCACCGAGCTCGGACATTGAGCCAAGTCCATCTTCACTGGTTAGTAAAATAGAGCTCAAATGGCTTTTCCCACTACTCGAGCTTGACAATCTGTGCTTATTTAAGAAGGAACCGGGTGTAGGGTTTCCAAAGATCTTGGAATAAATGGAGTCCAGTTCTTCCTGTACTTTGCTGTCATTTATAGCCCCTGCTGAAATTAGAGACAGAAAAAAATGATTGTACATATTTCCTTACAAAATTAATTGGTTTAGATAATTTTTCTTAGACTTAGGGTATTTTGTGTAAATATAATGGAGGCCATCAAGTCAAAGCACTGAATGCCAAACTACACAGAGATAATAATTCTTTTCAGGACTTCACAACTTTGTGTATGCTACTTCCAGCACCACCATCACTAATATCTGGGCTCTATATAGGCAAATAGTCAACTCCGCTGAACTACATAGTTACTGTGCAGCGACAGATGGATACTGATCAATTACGAGTGGTTGGCATCCTACGGGTCTGTTTAGACCCATTATTTGTGCCATATGGCAGCTGCAATGCATTGCTTAAAGGTTAAAGAAGCGTTCCTCCTCCTCCCATCACATTTTTATCCTCTTTATATATTGCAATCATCATATTATATAGCACTGTGTACTTACAATTGCTCATTTTGCCTTTCTACCCAGCTAATTATTCTCTTTTCTCTGCTCTGTGTAGAAACAGGAAGTCTCTTTTCCCTGAATTTTCTATTCCCTTCTTCAATTTTTGACCCAGCTACCCCCTCCTCCTCTCCTGCCAGGGACTTTTGCAGTGATGACTCATGCAGGGAAAATTGACCTCCTGTTTCTACATAGAGCTTAGAAGGATTCAGCTAGTCAGTTTTAATCACATGATGCCATAGACCTAATGGAAAACAGAAGAATTAACTGGGTAGAAAGGAAAAATGAGTGAGTACACAGTGCTATATAATATGATGATTGCAATATATTAAGAGGATAAACATTTTGTTTCCAAAGACTTAATACCCAGCAACCTTAAATTAGAAATCGCCACCTTCCTGAACCCTAAAGGACTTTACGATTAACCTCCCTTGCTGTTCCTGACATCAATCTTTTCCCTATTTAGGCATTGAAACCCGAGCAGGGAAATTTATCATTCCTACTCTTTTTTGGGAGCACCGAAAGCAAAAAAAAAAATTGACGTAAGGAGTATTTGCACAAAATATGACTTTTTGCTCTTTTGTGCGTCATTTCGAAAAGCATGGATGACCAACCACCACACAAAAAAGCTTCTATAATGTAAGCCATAAATTGTAGCTGAAATAATTTTATTCTGTAGCCTACAAACAGCTTAAAAAATGAACCTTAGGTGGCAAGGGTTCAATTAGGGTAGAAGAACCTTTAATGTTTTCCCAGGTTTTCAAGCACAGTTTTGCATTGTGATGTTCTCCCGCCTTCCCTCCCTTTGGTGATAAGTTTGCAGATGTCTCAATTAGTTGAAGGGAATGCGTCATCAGAAAACCTATTGTTTAAAGGGAACCTGTCACCCCGAAAATCCGGGGTGAGGTAAGCCCACCGGCATCAGGGGCTTATCTACAGCATTCTGTAATGCTGTAGATAAGCCCCCGATGTTACCTGAAAAGGGAGAAAAAGACGTTATATTATACTTACCCAGGGGCGGTCCCGCTGCTGGTCAGGTCGGATGGGCGTCTCCGGTCCGCTGCGGCGCCTCCCATCTTCTTTCCATGACGTCCTCTTCTGATCTTCAGCCACGGCTCCGGCGCAGGCGTACTTTGCTCTGCCCTCTTGAGGGCAGACAAAGTACTGCAGTGCGCAGGCGCCGGGCCTCTGACCTTTCCGGCGCCTGCGCACTGCAGTACTATCCTCTGCCCTCAAGAGGGCAGAGCAAAGTACACCTGCGCCGGAGCCGTGGCTGAAAATCAGAAGAGGACGTCATGGAAAGAAGATGGGAGGCGCCGCAGCGGACCGGAGACGCCCATCCGACCTGACCAGCAGCGGGACTGCCCCTGGGTGAGTATAATATAACGTCTTTTTCTCCCTTTTCAGGTTACATCGGGGGCTTATCTACAGCATTACAGAATGCTGTAGATAAGCCCCTGATGCCGGTGGGCTTACCTCACCCCGGATTTTCGGGGTGACAGGTTCCCTTTAAATCAGGGATCCATGAAAAAAATACTGGTTTTTTTTGTTTGTTTTCAAATTAACACAGTATGTATTAAAAAAAAATTGAACTGTTACAATTTCCCCACTGGCCACTGGGCCTACAGTTACACTATTATGCTTTTTGTTCTGCACAGAGGACATTTCTTCAGTCTCATTATTCCCACAGAGTGGAGCGAAAGGTAACACCTCTGAATATGAACGGTAACACATGATCTACAATTCACATTAGCTGATGGTCACAGCTCACCTCCTTCTACCACTGCTGTGCAATGACTGATAACACATCCATGTGTAGCAGATAAAACAGGAAACAAGAATTCACAAAAGGTAATGTCCCAATCACCTCCTCCCCTTCGTATCACTAATAACAAAACTATATAAAACAGACAAAACAGGATCCACCATTCACAATAGGTGATGTCACAGTTCACCTCCTCCTCCTGTACAATGACTGATAACATCTCTATATACAGTAGATAACACAGGATCCACCATTCACAATAGGTGATGTCACAGCTCACCTCCTCTTCCTGTACAATGACTGATAACACCTCTATATACAGTAGATAACACAGGATCCACCATTCACAATGGTGATGTCACAGCTCACCTCCTCCTCCTGTACAATGACTGATAACACCTCTATATACAGTAGATGACACAGGATCCACCATTCACAATAGGTGATGTCACAGCTCACCTCCTCCTGTACAATGACTAATGAGATGACACCTCTATATACAGTAGATGACACAGGATCCACCATTCACAATAGTTGATATCACAGCTCACCTCCTCCTCCTGTACAATGACTGATAACACCTCTATATACAGTAGATAACACAGGATCCACCATTCACAATAGATGATGTCACAGCTCACCTCCTCCTCCTGTACAATGACTGATAACACCTCTATATACAGTAGATGACACAGGATCCACCATTCACAATAGGTGATGTCACAGCTCACCTCCTCCTCCTCCTGTACAATGACTGATGAGATGACACCTCTATATACAGTAGATGACACAGGATCCACTATTCACAATAGTTGATATCACAGCTCACCTCCTCCTCCTGTACAATGACTGATAACACCTCTATATACAGTAGATCACACAGGATCCACCATTCACAACAGGTGATGTCACAGCTCACCTCCTCCTCCTGTACAATTACTGATAACACCTCTATATACAGTAGATCACACAGGATCCACCATTCACAATAGCTGATATCACAGCTCACCTCCTCCTCCTGTACAATGACTGATAACACCTCTATATACAGTAGATAACACAGGATCCACTATTCACAATAGATGATATCACAGCTCACCTCCTCCTCCTGTACAATGACTGATAACACCTCTATATACAGTAGATCACACAGGATCCACCATTCACAACAGGTGATGTCACAGCTCACCTCCTCCTCCTGTACAATTACTGATAACACCTCTATATACAGTAGATCACACAGGATCCACCATTCACAATAGCTGATATCACAGCTCACCTCCTCCTCCTGTACAATGACTGATAACACCTCTATATACAGTAGATAACACAGGATCCACTATTCACAATAGATGATATCACAGCTCACCTCCTCCTCCTGTACAATGACTGATAACACCTCTATATACAGTAGATAACACAGGATCCACCATTCACAATAGGTGATGTCACAGCTCACCTCCTCCTCCTGTACAATGACTGATATCTCTATATACAGTAGATAACACAGGATCCACCATTTATTATAGGTGATGTCACAGCTCACCTCCTCCTCCTGTACAATGACTGATAACACCTCTATATACAGTAGATAACACAGCATCCACCATTCACAATGAGCAATGTCACATCTCACCTCCTCCTCCTGTCCAATGACTGATAAAACCTCTATATACAGTAGATCACACAGGATCCACCATTCACAATAGGTGATGTCACAGCTCACCTCCTCCCAATGGACTTTTAAAGAAAGTTACATTTTCTTTGGTCATTAAATTTGTTTAAAGCTGAAAACATCCCTGAGTCAACCCACAATGAAAATGAGTACCGTATTTTTCGGACTATAAGACGCACCGGACCATAAGGCGCACCCCAAATTTGGGGTGAAAATTGCAGAAAAAAAGATTTTTTATAAGATGGGGGTCCGTCTTATTGTCCGAATTTACAGTATCTTACCTGAGGGCTGGCGGTGGCAGAGCAGGGTCACAGGAGGCAAGGTGTCGGCAGAGGTGGGGCGATGCTGGGATCAGGAGGTGCTGGGATGAGAAGGTGCTGGGATCAGGAGGTGCTGGGATCAGGAGGTGCAGTGAGAGGTATGGCATGAGAGGGGTCCCAGGCTTACCGTGCAGGCTTACCGTGGCGGCAGAGGTGCGGTGGCAGAGGTGCGGTGGCAGAGGTGCAGCGGCAGAGGTGCAGCGGCAGAGGAGGCGCAGTAAGCGGGGTCCCTTTCCCCGGTATGGTGATGCAGAGTCGGGTGAATCCTGTTGTTATCGGTGGGGGCGGCCATCTTCCTGAGGCCGCGCGTGCAGATGAAGCGCTCTGCTTCCCGGGGCTTCAGGAAAATGGCCGCGGGCGCGTGCGCAGATGGAGATCGCGGCGGCCATTTTCCTGAAGCCCCGGGAAGCAGAGCGCTCCATCTGCGCACGCGCGGCCTCAGGAAAATGGCCGCCACCACCGATAACAACAGGATTCACCCGGCTCTGCTGCATCACCTCACCGGAGAAAGGGACCCCACTTACTGCGCCTCCTCTGCCGCCACACCTCTGCCACCGCACCTCTGCCTCCACCGTAAGCCTGCATTGCGACTATTAGACGCACCCCCCATTTTCCCCCTTTTTTTGGGGGGAAAAAGTGCGTCTTGTAGTCCGAAAAATACGGTAAATGTCGTATTGGTTCTGATTTATGTCGTGGTTTATGCGGCGCGCCCGCGCTCATCTGTTGCTGATGTAACTTTACAATAATGTCTCATTATAATTTAGGATCATATTTACCATGAAGCATCTGATGTTCTTTTTGTAACATACTTTGCAATTCCTTCCATTTTGATCGTAAATCATCCTGTAAATATTGGAAAATATATATTTTTTTAACTTAAGGATTTAGACAAATATACAGTCAGAACTTTATAGGGCAGAGAAATGCAGTTACTGTATAACGACTGAACGGGCAGCACAGGAAACCAGATCTCTGCAGTCAGTGTGTGGAAAGTACCTCATTAGACAAACATGGAAACTTTTTTTTTGCAAAATACAATTAGACACAAATGACAGGCTTCACCACAACCTGTGCACCACCGGAGGCACGTGCCGGCTTGTGTGCAGGTTGTTGAGTTTTCAGCTAAATGTAAGGAAATGATCCACAAGCCGCAGTACAGATATATGTCTAGACAGCTTACTTTTTTTGCACGCAACCTGGATACATTGTAAATAATTTATCAGCCATCATTTGTCTGTTTGTTTCCGGTCTGTTTATGTTATTTTAATGGTGAATTACCATTATTGTACACAGTAGATACAATTTCTATAAGAGAACATTTTATAGTTCAGGAATTGTACAGAAGTCATAGAGTCCAATCCAGGGACAATCTGGACGTCAAGGAAGAGGATAGACAATCTACCTGTCTCAAGTGAAAACTTTATGGAAGGATGGCAAGAATTGAATTAGAAGTGGAAATCTGACAGATCCTGATTCCTTAGTAGAGCCCATATAGGCTGTGTTCACGCCATATAGATCATATAGGTCAAGGAGATCCAGGGTGCGGGATGGGCGTCTCCCAAAAGGGGGCAACGTGGACATCAAGGAAGGGGATAGACGATTCATTTTTATCAACAGAAAACCCCCTGTGCCTTGACATAATTTTATCCTGGCTGTCCCTGTTTGGGGAAGGCTCAGAAAGCTCTCTCCGCTCCCTGGATTCTCTTGACTTATATGCAGTAAACCTAGCCTATATTTGCTTTTCTAAGGACCTATCAAATTTCCACTTCTAAGTCAATTTTTGTCCTTCTTCCATGAAGTTTTCTTTATAGACAGATTGTCTATCCCTTTTGTAGATGTCCGGGTTGTCCCAGTTTGGGGAACGCTCACCCCGCACCCTGGACCCTCTTGACCCATATGCAGTGAACAAAGGTCCTTAGCAAAGCCCGTATAGGCTATGTTCACTGCATATGGATCAAGAGGATCCAGGATGCATGGTAAGCATTCCCCAAACTGGAACGACCTGGGCATCTGTGAAAGGGATAGACATCAATCAAGGGAATGAACCTCAACATCAAACAAGGGGATAGACTATCTATCTGTCTCTAGAGAAAACTGTTTGGAAGGAAGGCAAGAAATCAGTTGGAATTAGAAATTCCAACTGAATTCACCCTTTCCTTCCATAAAGTTTTCTCTAGGAACAGACAGATAGTCTATCCCCTTGTTTGATGTCCAGGTTGATCCCCTTGTTTGATGTCTATCCCTTTCGTAGATGTCCAGGTTGTCCCAGTTTGGGAAAGGCTCACCATGCACCCTGGATCCTCCTGACCCATATATGCAGTGAACATAGCCTTGTTAGCTATTTGCTAAGGACCTATTGGATTTCCAATCCCAACTGAATTCTTGCCTTCCTTCCATAAAGTTTTCTCTAGAGACAGATAGATAGTCTATTCCCTTGTTTGATGTCCAGGTTGTCCCTGTTTGGGGGAAACCCACCCTGAACCCTGGATCCTCTTGACCTATATGCAGTGTACAGAGCCTTTATGGCTGATGAAGGGTTTTTCAACCGAAACATTACATAATGCTGTACTTACTGTGATGAAACTAATGGATATACAAAGCTGTCAATAAATCCTATTTGATGACCAAGTGCCTTTTGGTCTGCAGTTCCTTTACTCTGTCTACTATCGGTCTAGAGGACCTCAGTTGTTGGCTCTCAAGCTAACTCTAATTCACTGGGTCTGGGTGTGCCTCCTACCTGTTTGATTTCTACACTAGATTTGTCATGACTGACACAATTGATCTCTACAAAAAAGGTATCATTTTTATAGGAGGACAAGCGCCTCTACAGCCATACACTACTACTTCCATATGTAAAACTTTCTGACAACCACTTATTGCATTGTATTCAGCACCTTGTGATACTACCTTTCCACTACAGGAGATATATTGTATGTATTCAACTGCAGATATTTTCGGGAAGGACTTTCATGAGAGGAGTCTTGAAATCTAAAAGTCAATTTGGAGTCTTGTGTCTTCTATAAAACATGTCATCGATCTTCTTTTACACTTTTCAGGGGTTACATTTGAACAGAAACCTCGGTTCCTACTTTTTCATGTGCATCATATACAATAAATACTGTAACATACCTTTAAAATGAGCAATTTAGCTTGTAATTCTGCTTGTCTAATCTTTGTACTATATTCGGTTTCAATTCTGCAATAGGAAGAAATGTTATATGTGAGTGCCATGATCAGAACCATGATTGCCATTTACACCACTTACCAATATGGCTCTGTTCATACTAGCATCGTAATTTCTGTCACTAGCAGGAGCTATGGCATTGTAGGAGATCTATTGTCAATTAGATCCATTAAGACACAATAAAGTAAATATTAAAGGGGTTTTCCTTTTTTTGGGGATAACCTATTTTCAATTACTTAAATGCATGTATTTAGGGGTATAAATCAGTTTTGCAATTGGGTTTAATTAAAAATGTAGCACCTTTTGGCTTATACAGGCTATTTGTTTCCTTGCATATTCAACTTTGATGTGGTCTTTGGTCATAAATCAGCTGAGAGGAGCTCAGAAAGATACGGTGAAAAACTGGCCTAGGCCTGTGACGATGACAAGGTTCTTCCTCTATATCCAGGTTTAATCATAGATGCAAATTCTTTACTGTAAGAGCAGAGAGACTGTGGATTCTTTACTGTAAGAGCAGTGAGACGATGGATTCTTTATTGTAAGAGCAGTGAGACTATGTATTCTTTACTGCAAGAGCAGTGAGACTGTGGATTCTTTACTGTAAGAGCAGTGAGACAATGGATTATTTACTGTAAGAGCAGTGAGACTATGTATTCTTTACTGTATGAGCAGTGAGACTATGTATTCTTTACTGTAAGAGCAGTGAGACTATGGATTCTTTACTGTATGAGCAGTGAGACTATGTATTCTTTACTGTAAGAGCAGTGAGACTGTGGATTCTTTACTGTAAGAGCAGTGAGACAATGGATTATTTACTGTAAGAGCAGTGAGACTATGTATTCTTTACTGTAAGAGCAGTGAGACTATGGATTATTTACTGTAAGAGCAGTTAGACGATGGATTCTATACTGTAAGAGCAGTGAAACTATGGATTCTTTACTGTAAGAGCAGTGAGACTTTGGATTCTTTACTGTAAGAGCAGTGAGACTATGGATTCATTACTGTAAGAGCGGTGAGACTATGGATTCTTTACGGTAAGAGCAGTGAGACTTTGGATTCTTTACTGTAAGAGCAGTGAGACTATGGATTCATTACTGTAAGAGCAGTGAGACTATGGATTCTTTACTGTAAGAGCAGTGAGACTTTGGATTCTTTACTGTAAGAGCAGTGAGACTTTGGATTCTTTGCTGTAAGAGCAGTGAGACTTTGGATTCTTTACTGTAAGAGCAGTAAGACTATGGAACCTATGCCACATGATGTTGTAATGGTCAATTCACTAGTAAAATTCAAGGAGGGTCTGGATGCCTCTCTTGAAAATTATAATATTGCAAGTTATGGATATTAGAGTCTGTGATGGAGTGTTGATCAGGAAACCAGTTTGATTGCCGTATGTGAAGTTGGGAAGGATTTTTTCCCCTGTTATGGGCCTATTTGCATCTTCTTCATGGAGGTTTTGCCTTCATTTGGATCAACATGTTCGGCAATAGTGTCACGTCTTCACCAAAACTTGCTCCTGTGACTTCTGCTTCTGTCACCAGGCACTGCCATATTTACTCTATGGGGGAAATGGTGATAGAGGAAATGTCGGAACCAGAAGCTCTAATATTAGAGTGTCTGGGACCTGTAGTGCTATGCAGTCTGGCAATATGAGGGTGTGTGCTGTCCAGCTGAAGTCATCAGCTCTCTGCTCCAGCCAATTGGAGAGCACCACACCCTATTAAAGCTGCTTCCAGCTTACTGCTGGAAGCTGCCAGATATAGCTTAGTGTTTCCCTGCTTAGGTGTGCATCTTCTGCTCCTGTTTGGTTTAGTGTATTCCGGTTTTGACCCTGACTTGTTTTTGAATATTCTTACGGATTCTTATTTTGTCCTTGACATGACCTCTTGGGTTTGACCCTGCTTGGCGACCATCCCTACCTCCAGACAGACGGCAGCCCTTCCATGGTAGCATTCCACTGGGTCCTATTGTAAAACCAGATCCCTGTACAGGGGTTAAAGGATATTGGTATTTCCCTGTGCCAAGTCTGTGTGAGGCAGCCTTTTGAGACAGACATTTCTTATAGGTTGAACTCGATGGACTTTTGTCTACCTTCAACCTTAAAAACTATGAGACTATATTGGGCTGACGGACAAATCCTCAGTTAACTTGTTCTGCAGTCAATAATAGAAAGATGCTATAGAAGGCAAACAGTGAAAAATATTTATTAAAAAAAATAGCAAAAATTATTTTTATTATCAATCTCAGGCATTAAAAAAAAGTTCCCAAAGTGGACAATCCCTTTAACCCTCTTCTTCCCTTTGATCCTATTTTATTGTGTATTAGAAACTGACAAATAAATCTTCTCTGCATGTTCCCGGAGCTCACACTGCCTTCCATTTCCTCTTTATTGTCTTGTGTCTGGCTGTAAGACAACCGGCTGAAGCATGAGTCCCCCCTTCTGTACTGTCTGTACCAGAGCACAAAAATCTTGAACCTTACCCCCTCTGTCATGGCAGATTAGCCCATGTATCCTCTACAGAGATTCTACGTCAGAAACAGCTTTACACTTCCCCCTATAATCACACTTCCCTTTACACATTTGTGTAGAAGGTGAGTTTTTATCTTGCCACAGCAGCAGGTGAACTGGTGGGAAACGGGATCCAGTGGGAACTGGTGGGAACCGGGATCCTTCATGGGGTAAAAGTTACAAAAAATGAATCTAAATACAATCTATTGAACTTGTAAAGCTATGTAAGTTTTTGCAGGTATCTTTCTACTTCATGGTATGTGCTTCAGGTTATGAAATGGTACATTTGCATGTGCTACATGTTGCATTTTTGCACTAGGTTTCCAAAATGGTGTCCCATACTCATAGGTATGGCATAAAGCTGCCCATATGTTGCCCATGGTTTCTATTGGAATGAGCGTTGTACACAAATGCTTACCTGAGAAAGTTTTCAGATGATCGGATAAGTTCTACTGTCTGCTGATGACTGAATCCTTCCACGTCTACTCCATTAATATTAGTGATCATATCACCTGAAATATTCAAAATATAATAATAATATATAATAATTAAGTTCTTCATGAACAGATATATATCGTTTGCAAAGATGAATGCTGAAAATTTATATCTGGTAGCGGTAAGATATTAAAGTCCCATTTCAAATTTGTAACTCAAAAATGAATGAATGGATCTATGAAATCTGGTTGTAAGATTGGTTTCCTAATGTGTAAGTTTCTATCTTAAGGTCAAATGCTAGAATAAGGTATTTAGATAGTGTTAGGAGGCAATTTTTTGGGGGGGAAATTAAAGAGATTCTCTAGAAATAGAAAAAAAAATGTTTAATTCTAAATAAATGCCTGTAATTAGCAAATCACGCTTATGTTCTAGCATAGTAATAGTACAGAAGCCTTTAAGCATGTGAAGTAGGAAGATCCGCCACAGTATTCATGTGGAAGAGGCTACTTACACTACTGTCCACCTTGTCCATGTGATCTAATATTGGAGATACCAATGGTGCTGAGGTAAGAAGAGGCTGCTCACACTGCTGTCCACCCTGTCCATCTGATCTAATACTGGAGATACCAGTGGTGCTGAGGTAAGAAGAGGCTGCTCATACTGCTGTCCACCCTGTCTATCTGATCTAATACTGGAGATACCAGTGGTGCTGAGGTAAGAAGAGGCTGCTCATACTGCTGTCCACCCTGTCTATCTGATCTAATACTGGAGATACCAGTGGTGCTGAGGTAAGAAGAGGCTGCTCACACTGCTGTCCACCCTGTCTATCTGATCTAATACTGGAGATACCAATGGTGCTGAGGTAAGAAGAGGCTGCTCACACTGCTGTCCACCCTGTCCATCTGATCTAATACTGGAGATACCAGTGGTGCTGAGGTAAGAAGAGGCTGCTCACACTGCTGTCCATCCTGTCTATCTGATCTAATACTGGAGATACCAGTGGTGCTGAGGTAAGAAGAGGCTGCTCACACTGCTGTCCACCTTGTTTATCTGATCTAATACTGGAGATACCAGGGGTGTTGAGGTAAGAAGAGGCTGCTCACACTGCTGTCCATCCTATCTGATCTAATACAGGAGATACCAAGGTGCTGAGGTAAGAAGAGGCTGCTCACACTGCTGTCCATCCTATCTGATCTAATACAGGAGATACCAAGGTGCTGAGGTAAGAAGAGGCTGCTCACACTGCTGTCCACCTTGTTTATCTGATCTAATACTGGAGATACCAGGGGTGTTGAGGTAAGAAGAGGCTGCTCACACTGCTGTCCATCCTATCTGATCTAATACAGGAGATACCAAGGTGCTGAGGTAAGAAGAGGCTGCTCACACTGCTGTCCACCTTGTTTATCTGATCTAATACTGGAGATACCAGGGGTGTTGAGGTAAGAAGAGGCTGCTCACACTGCTGTCCACCCTGTCCATTTGACCTAATACTGGAGATACCAGTGGTGCTGAGGTAAGAAGAGGCTGCTCACACTGCTGTCCACCCTGTCTATCTGATCTAGTACTGGAGATACCAATGGTACTGAGGTAAGAAGAGGCTGCTCACACTGCTGTCCACCCTGTCTATCTGATCTAATACTGGAGATACCAGTGGTGCTGAGGTAAGAAGAGGCTGCTCACACTGCTGTCCACCCTGTCTATCTGATCTAATACTGGAGATACCAGGGGTGATGAGGTAAGAAGAG
This sequence comes from Ranitomeya imitator, assembly GCF_032444005.1. Classification (NCBI taxonomy): domain Eukaryota; kingdom Metazoa; phylum Chordata; class Amphibia; order Anura; family Dendrobatidae; genus Ranitomeya; species Ranitomeya imitator. The sequence continues at coordinate 30,550,813 of NC_091288.1, forward strand.
GCTGCTCACACTGCTGTCCACCTTGTTTATCTGATCTAATACTGGAGATACCAGGGGTGTTGAGGTAAGAAGAGGCTGCTCACACTGCTGTCCATCCTATCTGATCTAATACAGGAGATACCAAGGTGCTGAGGTAAGAAGAGGCTGCTCACACTGCTGTCCATCCTATCTGATCTAATACAGGAGATACCAAGGTGCTGAGGTAAGAAGAGGCTGCTCACACTGCTGTCCACCTTGTTTATCTGATCTAATACTGGAGATACCAGGGGTGTTGAGGTAAGAAGAGGCTGCTCACACTGCTGTCCACCCTGTCCATTTGACCTAATACTGGAGATACCAGTGGTGCTGAGGTAAGAAGAGGCTGCTCACACTGCTGTCCACCCTGTCTATCTGATCTAATACTGGAGATACCAATGGTACTGAGGTAAGAAGAGGCTGCTCACACTGCTGTCCACCCTGTCTATCTGATCTAATACTGGAGATACCAACGGTGCTGAGGTAAGAAGAGGCTGCTCACACTGCTGTCCACCCTGTCCATCTGATCTAATACTGGAGATACCAGTGGTGCTGAGGTAAGAAGAGGCTGCTCACACTGCTGTCCACCCTGTCCATCTGATCTAATACTGGAGATACCAATGGTGCTGAGGTAAGAAGAGGCTGCTCACACTGCTGTCCACCCTGTCCATCTGATCTAATACTGGAGATACCAGTGGTGCTGAGATAAGAAGAGGCTGCTCACACTGCTGTCCACCCTGTCTATTTGATCTAATACTGGAGATACCAATGGTGCTGAGGTAAGAAGAGGCTGCTCACACTGCTGTCCACCCTGTCTATCTGATCTAATACTGGAGATACCAGTGGTGCTGAGGTAAGAAGAGGCTGCTCACACTGCTGTCCACCTTGTTTATCTGATCTAATACTGGAGATACCAGGGGTGTTGAGGTAAGAAGAGGCTGCTTACACTGCTGTCCATCCTATCTGATATAATACAGGAGATACCAAGGTGCTGAGGTAAGAAGAGGCTGCTCACACTGCTGTCCACCTTGTTTATCTGATCTAATACTGGAGATACCAGTGGTGCTGAGGTAAGAAGAGGCTGCTCACACTGCTGTCCACCCTGTCTATTTGATCTAATACTGGAGATACCAGTGGTGCTGAGGTAAGAAGAGGCTGCTCACACTGCTGTCCACCCTGTCTATCAGATCTAATACTGGAGATACCAGTGGTGCTGAGGTAAGAAGAGGCTGCTCACACTGCTGTCCACCCTGTCTATCTGATCTAATACTGGAGATACCAGGGGTGATGAGGAGAGAAGAGGCTGCTCACACTGCTGTCCACCCCGTCCATCTGATCTAATACTGGAGATACCAGTGGTGCTGAGGTAAGAAGAGGCTGCTCACACTGCTGTCCACCCTGTCTATCTGATCTAATACTGGAGATACCAATGGTGCTGAGGTAAGAAGAGGCTGCTCACACTGCTGTCCACCCTGTCCATCTGATCTAATAGCGTTAGGACTGGCAAATTGTAAGGACCCGTGACGTGGGTTGCCAGCTTACGTATTGAGGCCCCAATATAAACTAATACCTTACATACATCGATATGTGGTTTTCTTTTTGCACTTTATCTTGCAGGGCGCAGTCGGACCATGATGGCTCTGTAAACTATTGGCCTCTGTTCACACAGCATGCATTTTGTAGCACTGGGCAGCCCGCCTGTATGTGCGTTACTAATAGGTTGCAAACCAGATGCCTTGCATTGCGTGTGTGAATTATGCCATATACAGACTAGTATCTCTTATCTTTTTGTGCACTAATGCCAAACAGCCAACACTGGATTGAAAGTGGTTGTTTCATCGGTATTTTTTGCACCTGCGTGTTTGCCATCATTCATCAGGTCCGCTGCGCTCTGCTGGTGCATTCAGTTGGAGGCTTCAGCAGGTAAAACATCTCTGCTTTTTGCTGTGACTTTTTTGAATTTTTTGGAGGATTTGTAAGTCCTCTTTTTGTGTCGGTGAGCTTTTATTCAATGTTTAGCGTTAGGACTGGCAAATTGTAAGGACCCGTGACGTGGGTTGCCAGCTTACGTATTGAGGCCCCAATATAAACTAATACCTTACATACATCGATATGTGGTTTTCTTTTTGCACTTTATCTTGCAGGGCGCAGTCGGACCATGATGGCTCTGTAAACTATTGGCCTCTGTTCACACAGCATGCATTTTGTAGCACTGGGCAGCCCGCCTGTATGTGCGTTACTAATAGGTTGCAAACCAGATGCCTTGCATTGCGTGTGTGAATTATGCCATATACAGACTAGTATCTCTTATCTTTTTGTGCACTAATGCCAAACAGCCAACACTGGATTGAAAGTGGTTGTTTCATCGGTATTTTTTGCACCTGCGTGTTTGCCATCATTCATCAGGTCCGCTGCGCCCTGCTGGTGCATTCAGTTGGAGGCTTCAGCAGGTAAAACATCTCTGCTTTTTGCTGTGACTTTTTTGAATTTTTTGGAGGATTTGTAAGTCCTCTTTTTGTGTCGGTGAGCTTTTATTCAATGTTTAGCGTTAGGACTGGCAAATTGTAAGGACCCGTGACGTGGGTTGCCAGCTTACGTATTGAGGCCCCAATATAAACTAATACCTTACATACATCGATATGTGGTTTTCTTTTTGCACTTTATCTTGCAGGGCGCAGTCGGACCATGATGGCTCTGTAAACTATTGGCCTCTGTTCACACAGCATGCATTTTGTAGCACTGGGCAGCCCGCCTGTATGTGCGTTACTAATAGGTTGCAAACCAGATGCCTTGCATTGCGTGTGTGAATTATGCCATATACAGACTAGTATCTCTTATCTTTTTGTGCACTAATGCCAAACAGCCAACACTGGATTGAAAGTGGTTGTTTCATCGGTATTTTTTGCACCTGCGTGTTTGCCATCATTCATCAGGTCCGCTGCGCCCTGCTGGTGCATTCAGTTGGAGGCTTCAGCAGGTAAAACATCTCTGCTTTTTGCTGTGACTTTTTTGAATTTTTTGGAGGATTTGTAAGTCCTCTTTTTGTGTCGGTGAGCTTTTATTCAATGTTTAGCGTTAGGACTGGCAAATTGTAAGGACCCGTGACGTGGGTTGCCAGCTTACGTATTGAGGCCCCAATATAAACTAATACCTTACATACATCGATATGTGGTTTTCTTTTTGCACTTTATCTTGCAGGGCGCAGTCGGACCATGATGGCTCTGTAAACTATTGGCCTCTGTTCACACAGCATGCATTTTGTAGCACTGGGCAGCCCGCCTGTATGTGCGTTACTAATAGGTTGCAAACCAGATGCCTTGCATTGCGTGTGTGAATTATGCCATATACAGACTAGTATCTCTTATCTTTTTGTGCACTAATGCCAAACAGCCAACACTGGATTGAAAGTGGTTGTTTCATCGGTATTTTTTGCACCTGCGTGTTTGCCATCATTCATCAGGTCCGCTGCGCCCTGCTGGTGCATTCAGTTGGAGGCTTCAGCAGGTAAAACATCTCTGCTTTTTGCTGTGACTTTTTTTCTAATACTGGAGATACCAGTGGTGCTGAGGTAAGAAGAGGCTGCTCACACTGCTGTCCATCCTGTCTATCTGATCTAATACTGGAGATACCAGTGGTGCTGAGGTAAGAAGAGGCTGCTCACACTGCTGTCCACCCTGTCTATCTGATCTAATACTGGAGATACCAATGGTGCTGAGGTAAGAAGAGGCTGCTCACACTGCTGTCCACCCTGTCCATCTGATCTAATACTGGAGATACCAGTGGTGCTGAGATAAGAAGAGGCTGCTCACACTGCTGTCCACCCTGTCTATTTGATCTAATACTGGAGATACCAATGGTGCTATGGTAAGAAGAGGCTGCTCACACTGCTGTCCACCCTGTCTATCTGATCTAATACTGGAGATACCAGTGGTGCTGAGGTAAGAAGAGGCTGCTCACACTGCTGTCCACCTTGTTTATCTGATCTAATACTGGAGATACCAGGGGTGTTGAGGTAAGAAGAGGCTGCTCACACTGCTGTCCATCCTATCTGATATAATACAGGAGATACCAAGGTGCTGAGGTAAGAAGAGGCTGCTCACACTGCTGTCCACCTTGTTTATCTGATCTAATACTGGAGATACCAGTGGTGCTGAGGTAAGAAGAGGCTGCTCACACTGCTGTCCACCCTGTCTATTTGATCTAATACTGGAGATACCAGTGGTGCTGAGGTAAGAAGAGGCTGCTCACACTGCTGTCCACCCTGTCTATCTGATCTAATACTGGAGATACCAATGGTGCTGAGGTAAGAAGAGGCTGCTCACACTGCTGTCCATCCTATCTGATCTAATACAGGAGATACCAAGGTGCTGAGGTAAGAAGAGGCTGCTCACACTGCTGTCCACCTTGTTTATCTGATCTAATACTGGAGATACCAGGGGTGTTGAGGTAAGAAGAGGCTGCTCACACTGCTGTCCACCCTGTCCATTTGACCTAATACTGGAGAAACCAGTGGTGCTGAGGTAAGAAGAGGCTGCTCTCACTGCTGTCCATCCTGTCTATCTGATCTAATACTGGAGATACCAGTGGTGCTGAGGTAAGAAGAGGCTGCTCACACTGCTGTCCACCCTGTCTATCTGATCTAATACTGGAGATACCAATGGTACTGAGGTAAGAAGAGGCTGCTCACACTGCTGTCCACCCTGTCCATCTGATCTAATACTGGAGATACCAGTGGTGCTGAGGTAAGAAGAGGCTGCTCACACTGCTGTCCACCCTGTCTATCTGATCTAATACTGGAGATACCAGTGGTGCTGAGGTAGGAAGAGGCTGCTCACACTGCTGTCCACCCTGTCTATATGATCTAATACTGGAGATACCAGTGGTGCTGAGGTAAGAAGAGGCTGCTCACACTGCTGTCCACCCTGTCTATCTGATCTAATACTGGAGATACCAGGGGTGATGAGGAGAGAAGAGGCTGCTCACACTGCTGTCCACCCTATCTATCTGATCTAATACTGGAGATACCAGGGGTGTTGAGGTAAGAAGAGGCTGCTCACACTGCTATCCACCCTGTCAATCTGATCTAATAATGAAGATACCAGTAGTGCTGAGGTAAGAAGAGGCAGCTCACACTGCTGTCCACCCTGTCTATCTGATCTAATACTGGAGATAACAAGAGTGGTGAGGTAAGAAGAGGCTGCTCACACTGCTGTCCACCCTGTCTATCTGATCTAATACTGGAGATACCAGGGGCGCTGATGTAAGAAGAGGCTGCTTGCAAAATGAACATGATTTTCTAATTAAAGGAATTTTGGAAATTATTTATAATGATATTTTCTCTATTTTTTAATATTGCTTGAAAACTTCAAGTGTAGCAGGAGACATGCAACCGAAACTTTGGACATAGATATACGTTTACCAATTACATAGATGGATAAATCAAAATATAGTCACTGGTTAGGGTACTAAGTTAATAAATATGAAGTAAGACTATCAAATAGACATTATTAGCTACCCATATATAGGACCAATACTGTAAAAAGTAAAGTGCAATTAAGAACATGGGAACATATAAGATAAAAAGTACATTCAGAACTAAGTAAAAACAACAATTTTTACAAAATGTTAAAAAAAAAAAATTGGCAGATGCTATGTGGTGAGTAGCCAATGACATGTGGCACCACAGATTGGAAAGATACACAATAAATACAACATGAATTAATACAGTTAAGTTGTTGACAAATAATGTAGATGTGCTGCAAACCATTACTGACCATACATATATGCTAAAATGTCCTGTGTGGAATGAAATTCATATTGGAGACAGAGAATAGGCAGCAAATCGATCATGGTTCAGTCAATAAGAAGCATGCTGTAAGAGCCAAGAGTATATTACCTGTGCTAAGCGATGGTGCCACTTCCGCGACGCACGTTTTGGTGGGCGTGCCTTCTTCTGGGGGAATCAATCGCTTGGCTCAGGTGTAATACTCTTTTTTTTCTTATATGTTCCCACATTTACCAAATACAGTATAGAGGTTTTCTAGTCCTGTTACATTGTTTACAATTAATGGAATGAAATAACAAAAGGAGTAAGGCATGCTGACACATGAACGCTGCAGCCAGTCACCATGTTCACACCACTGAGGTCATTGCTGTGGCTGCAGCGATCACGTCATTGCAAAACAACATTACTAGAGCTGAGTGAACATAAACCGGAGGAACAGGGAACCATCAGCGTGGGAACTACGGGTCATGCATGAGTTTTACTCCTTTTGTTTTTTTTTTACATTTGCGTGCTCTTTTTTAAAAAAAAAAAAAATGGCACTGAACACCTAAGAGTTTTCAGGGGCTATAATATTGTTGGCCCTAGGACAAGAAACAAAATGGGTGTGATTCTGACTTATGGCACCGCTGCCAGGTAAATGCATGAACGGGCCATGGAACTTGCTTGTTTACCTGTCTACAGCGCCATACTTGAGAAGTACAACTCCTAGCATGCACCTACTGGAAGCTGGTAATACATGCTAGGAGTGTTACTTGAGAACCACAAATCCATCTCTGGTCCTTCCTCCATATTTTGTTCCAGAATACGGTCCCCTTTATAGGATTACTAAGGGACAAAGATGTGGACACTGACCGGCTCTCAGTCCAGCATGGCTCGATGGGCTGTCCTCATGCACTTTGTACACGTATGTCCTCATGTCTATCCCACGCAGATGCTGCAGCTTGTATGTCTGTAATTCAAGGCATGAATAAACATAGAGAATGTCTGGATAAAGCATTGAGGCTGAATGTTTAATTTAGTCACCGTGTAAGATTATTTTATACTTTATTCAGAAAACTAAAAGATCAGCTCCATTTTCTGATACAAAACTCCCAAATCCCCTCCACATACAGTACATAAGATTTTAATGTGAAAATTCTAGTGTCCTGCAGTCACCACTAGAGGGAGCTTCGGAACCTAACGAATACTCTCATATAGTGACCCTAATAATAGGAGAGTACACAGCATATTAAATTTCAAAGATGAGCATTGCATGGCGAATAAGCCTCCTTACCTTGGCATGCCAGAGTCGGTATGTCACTCTCCCCTTAGATCTCAAAAAGAAACTTTGTAATACAACTTATCAGATAAATTTACCTCTTTCTCCTCCTGATCTGATCATTTATTCTCAAAATTCTCAGATCCCGGGTAAAGTCAGTATTCAGTGAAGACAGATATTGTTCCATTGCTGAGATAGATTCTTATCAGCTGTCATCTCCTTTGTAGATGGGAGGAGGTGATCAGGAGGTGCAGTCCGAGCCTTCATAGAATGTTATCAGAGGTGACTGTCATCTCCCACCTCTCAGTAATGCAACAATTTGTCTTCACTGAATACAGATTTTACTGAGGAATTGAAAATTTTGAGAATTATTGATCAGTTCAGGAGGAAAAAGTAGATTTTTCTGATAAGATATATTACAAAGTTGCTTATTTTCATGCGTATGATTGATTTTTTTAAGGAAAAATAAAAAAAATTGATGTTACTTTAAATCATTAAAAGTAAAATGCTAATTTATATAACTCATTAATAGAGCGCATTTTTATTATGATTCAGCCCCTTTACTCATATATTAATCCTGATGCACTTTTGTGTTATTACTTAAAAGAGTTGTACAACTAGAACAAAAAAAAAAATATTGTTCTATATGCTCATTTTTTAACCTACTAATATACTTTCATTATTATTTTAGCATTGGTGACCCAATTTCACTGCCGGTTCTGCTGCACTTCAGACATTATTCTGACACAGAAAGTGATCTTCGTTCTCTCCATCCCCCCTACTTCCCCTCCGTGTCGGCACCTGATTAGTCATGTGTGTGAAGGGTGCTGGCTGAGGGTCTCATTTCAATCGCTAATTCATCGCATTGCTCTGTCTCTGCACCAGCTGTGAGAGAAGGGGTTTGGCTTAGCAAATGAACACTGCCTAACATCCAAAGCCATTACTACTCACTTAACGACACATAGGAAGAAAGCGACACCGAGACTAAAATAATAGTAAAATTATATTAGTAGGGTATGATGTACAATAACAAATTGTATTGTGGTACCGTATTAGCCAGAAAAATCGATGTGAATACCTTTATTGGCTAACCAGAAAATAATATGTTTGCAAGCTTTCAGAGCACAGAGGCTCCTTCTTCAGGCAAGATTACAGTCTTGCCTGAAGAAGGAGCCTCTATGCTCTGAAAGCTTGCAAAACATATTATTTTCTGGTTAGCCAATAAAGGTATCACTCCCAGAATACTTCTGTCATCATTGGGCAGAAAAGTATTCACATCGATTAGTAGGGTATAAAAGTTTAACCCCTTCACGACATATGATGTACAGCTACGTCATATGTCGCGTCCTTGACTTTGATGCGGGCTCTCAAACCAAGCCCCCTTCTTTCCCAGCAGATGATGGCTGAATTATTCAGCCATCATTATTCAGTCCTGGCTGGATAACCCCTTTAACACGTACCAATAATATGGATGTAAAATGTATATGTACAACATTCAACCGCTCCTATCCGTATGTTCTGCTCTTATTTGCATAGATTATGTAAAATATTTGCATTTACCTGAATTTCAAAGCCAAATTGTTCATTATCCTGTTTTGTAATAACCACTACTGTCCTGAAAAACAAAACATATGATAAATATTCAGTTATTACATTCCCTCTCCAGATTTGATGTGTTAGAATATCCATCCGAGAAATTACGTTTTGCCAAAAATATATTAAAATGGATCCATCAGCAGAATATTCCCCATAAAGAAGAATATCTTGCTGACAGATCCATGCTGACATAGATATTAGATATTTAACCATTATGTTGGCATACTCTGTGTTAGGGCTAGCGGAACGCACCGAGTAAATATAGATGTTTATTATTATTGAAGCCTTCGCAGCCTGGGGTCCACCGTGCAGGAGAACCTGCTGCTAGTAAATGGTGGCCGTATTTGGCGGTATAGACTAGCTCTGTTACTTCACAGAGTAGCCGTGAGAGGAAAGCACTGCGCCCTGTTAGGCTTCACAGGAGTACAGGCTTACTGCCCAACAGAGAGCAGTCAGTGGTCATGCATGCACACAATCTCCTCATCAGAGGTGCCGGTATTCTAAGGGCTTATTTCAGCCAGGTCCCTGAATACACTCAACCACACAATCTCCTCATCGGAGGTGCCGGTATTCTAGAGGCTTATTTCAGCTGGGTCCCTAAATACAATCTCACATGACCACACTGGCGCAAAGCATATAACTCAGAAAGATACTAGCGCACGGCCGTGCGGACATGCGCACCTTATATAGCTGCAGCAACTACAGGACCTTCCAAAAAAGGACCAATGGGAAACTGCCACATAACTTGAGCAGCTTCAGGACCTTCCTAGAGTACCAAAGGGAATAGCTGCAATACCTGAGCATGTGACCCTTGATCTCCAATGAGAGATCTTACCCTGGGCATGCTCAGAAGGGGAAAAGTAGGACTTAGTCCCAAAGACGTCTGCTCGCTGCTGACCAGTACTGGCTACAATGGCAGAAGCTGGAAGGACAGCAGTAACCCTTCGCACAGTGTCAGACTGAGCATGATGCTGGAACCGACGCCTCCGCTGAGCAGGCGCCACTGCGGCAGGAGAAGAATGGGAGACCGCGGCGGAGATGGCTCGAGATTCCCCTGTCCAGAGGCATGAACTCGACCCCTAACACTCTGATTCTTAAATATTAGTATGTAAAGATGAAAATACAATCTCTTTGTAATACTATAAGGTAGTAAAGTGCTAAAAACAGATTTTTCAAGCTATAAACATCAGAATTCTGGCGCAGTTTTTCACCTTTGCTATGCTGAAAGGGGTATTACTAGCTTGAAAGGCCTGTAGTTGGTGTAGTAATAATAATATTAGGAAATACCTCCAATTAGAAATGTAGTATAGTTCTCCTGATTAGCTATGTCACTTACCTCATGTACAGGGCATTGCAGTAGTTTAGGTATCCATGGTTACGACCACTAGCAACTAACTGTCATTATATGAGTGGTCGTAACCATGGATACCTATGCCCCACGCATAAGTTAAGTGACATAGCTAACCAAGAGAACTATACTACATCTATAATTGGAGGTATTTGCTAATATTATTATTATTACACATACTATGGATTGGGACAGGATTTTAGAGATGGGAATATTCCTTCAATATATACAGTACTGATAAATAAGTCACAATGTTCATAGCTTAGGCTAGCTAAAACCCCTTTCTATGAACCATCCTCCACAACGACCACCAGCCTGAACCATTGACACCCATGTGGGAGCATGGTCTAATTTCAGAAATTGTAAATAATGTGAAGTATTGTAGAATATTTCTTCACAGGTTTAGCTACCGCAATGACATGAATGAGTTTTATTCTTACTATGCTCTAGTCAAAGGTTCATTGATTTTAGGCTAGAGATTAGAAACATGGGGACTTCCATCTGTTCTTAAATGAAACTGTCTCTAATTCCCTGGCAGCTTTTTTTAAAGCCTGATAGTGAGATAATTTACCAATAATCAACTAAAAATGTGAAAGAATATAAATAGTAGATATTTTTTAAATCATCTTTCTCAATAATCAAAAATATCTGTAAAAAAAGAGCTGAGAATTCATCTTATAAACATGACTTTAATGTCGACGTTTCGCTATCAGAGACCCCTTCACCAGAGCAACCAAGAATTCATTATCAACTTGTAGTAACAGCCTATTTTCAAGAGCATGTTCTATACTCAAACCTGTTTGGTTCTGATCCCGTTGAGTCAATCAGTGAATTTGATCTTGACTTGATAAGCTGTAAAGAATGGAAATTCTGTCATTTACACATCTGTTAATGTTGACATTTCTGGGGTTCTCAAGAAGAGCACTTTAAGGTACCGTCACACTCAGCGACGCTGCAGCGATATAGACAACGAGCCGATCGCTGCAGCGTCGCTGTTTAGGTCGCTGTAGAGACGTCAAACACAGCAGCTCCAGAACGATGCAGGAGCGATCCAGTGACGTAACGGCGACTCACTTATCGTTCTCGCTGGTTGTTAGCTCCATGTAAAACATTGCTGGCATCGTTGCTTTTGATGTCAAACATGACGGTACACGCCGACCTGACGACGAAATAAAGTTCTGGACTTCTAGCTCCAACCAGCGATGGCACAGCAGGATCCAGATCGCTGCTGCGTTTCAAACACAACAAGATCGCTATCCAGGACGCTGCAACGTCACGGATCGTTGTCGTTCTCGTTGCAAAGTTGCTGAGTGTGAAGGTACCTTTAGACACACATCTTAACGTATGGAGCCTTCTACATTCCATAAAAATCTAATTCTACAAAAAATCAGAGAATTATCAACTGTTCCTACTAAAACTAGCTCCTGGGGTGACAGATACACATCTTTACAGCTCTTACAGTGAAGAATCCTGCACAATTTTTCTCACCCTGCTAGAAGCATGATGTTTGTTCAGATTGTTGTTAAGATTTTTTAGTCGTGTAAGTCATATCTTAGTTTCATAGTTTTAAGATTGAAGGTAGACTTAAAGCGGACCTGACAGGTCCCCTTTGCACCCAGAACAACCAGCAGTTATGTCTACCTATCTAAATTCCCTGCCGAACAGCCCCTTTATTACATTTGAACACAAATAGATGTCACATATGTGGATCGTGGACCCACTGTGCCACGGGCCAGGCTTACCCTGGAGGGGCATCTTTGAGTGGCAACCTGGTATTCACTGGAGCCTCTGATGGTGAGGTCAGGCTTGTGCTGCAGGTAGCCACCAGGTACTACTCTAGGGCAGTGTCCTGTATAGTAGCAGCTAACTCCAAGGGTCAGGGACTCTAGTTCAGATAATATGGCCCCTGGATACAGGACAGAGTGGCCACTGGGACTGGTTCGGATAGTGCGGCCACTGGATACAGGACAGAATGTCCACTGGAAGTGGTTCGGATAGTGCGACCAGGACAGGAAGTAAGTACTGGAAGGATAGGTATAGGAACGGGTTTAGACAGGACGGACAGAACTGGCTACAGATTCAGGTACCACTGGAATGGCTTCAAGTTTAGGTACCGCCGGTGCGGCTTCAGGATTTGGTACCACCAAGGTGGCATCATGGTCTGACCTAGCCTGAGTTGGTTCAGGTACCACTGGAGCGGCTTCAGGGTCAAGTACTTCAGAGTGGGATCAGGTTCAGGTACTTCAGAATGGCTTCAGGTTCAGATACTTCAGAGCGGCTTAAGGCTCAGGTACTTCAGAGCAGCTTCAGGCTCAGGTACTTTAGAGTGGCTTCAGGTTTAGATACTTCAGAGCAGCTTCAGGTTCAGATACTTCAGAGCACCTTCAGGCTCAGGTACTTCAGAGCGGCTTCAGGTTCAGGTACTTCAGAGCGGCTTCAGGCTCAGGTACTTCAGAGCGGCTTCAGGCTCAGGTACTTCAGAGCGGCTTCAGGTTCAGATACTTCAGAGCGGCTTCAGGTTCAGGTACTTCAGAGCGGCTTCAGGTTCAGATACTTCAGAGCAGCTTCAGGTTCAGGTACTTCAGAGCGGCTTCAGGTTCAGGTACTTCAGAGCGGCTTCAGGCTCAGGTACTTCAGAGCGGCTTCAGGCTCAGGTACTTCAGAGCGGCTTCAGGTTCAGGTACTTCAGAGTGGCTTCAGGTTCAGGTACTTCAGAGCGGCTTCAGGTTCAGATACTTCAGAGCAGCTTCAGGTTCAGGTACTTCAGAGCGGCTTCAGGTTCAGGTACTTCAGAGTGGCTTCAGGTTCAGGTACTTCAGAGCGGCTTCAGGTTCAGATACTTCAGAGCGGCTTCAGGTTCAGGTACTTCAGAGCGGCTTCAGGCTCAGGTACTTCAGAGCGGCTTCAGGTTCAGGTACTTCAGAGTGGCTTCAGGTTCAGGTACTTCAGAGCGGCTTCAGGTTCAGATACTTCAGAGCAGCTTCAGGTTCAGGTACTTCAGAGCGGCTTCAGGTTCAGGTACTTCAGAGTGGCTTCAGGTTCAGGTACTTCAGAGCGGCTTCAGGTTCAGATACTTCAGAGCGGCTTCAGGTTCAGGTACTTCAGAGCGGCTTCAGGCTCAGGTACTTCAGAGCGGCTTCAGGTTCAGGTACTTCAGAGTGGCTTCAGGTTCAGGTACTTCAGAGCGGCTTCAGGTTCAGATACTTCAGAGCAGCTTCAGGTTCAGGTACTTCAGAGCGGCTTCAGGTTCAGGTACTTCAGAGCGGCTTCAGGTTCAGGTACTTCAGAGCGGCTTCAGGTTCAGATACTTCAGAGCGGCTTCAGGTTCAGGTACTTCAGAGCGGCTTCAGGCTCAGGTACTTCAGAGCGGCTTCAGGTTCAGGTACTTCAGAGCGGCTTCAGGCTCAGGTACTTCAGAGCGGCTTCTGGTTCAGGTACTTCAGAGCGGCTTCAGGCTCAGGTACTTCAGAGCGGCTTCAGGCTCAGGTACTTCAGAGCGGCTTCAGGCTCAGGTACTTCAGAGTGGCTTCAGGTTCAGGTACTTCAGAGCGGCTTCAGGCTCAGGTACTTCAGAGCGGCTTCAGGTTCAGGTACTTCAGAGCGGCTTCAGGCTCAGGTACTTCAGAGTGGCTTCAGGTTCAGGTACTTCAGAGCGGCTTCAGGCTCAGGTACTTCAGAGCGGCTTCAGGCTCAGGTACTTCAGAGCGGCTTCAGATTCAGGTACAGTTAGATGGCTTCAGGTTCAGGTATGTTCAGATTGGATTCAGGCTCAGATACCGCCAGAGCTGCTTCGGGTTCAGTTACCGCCGAAGCGGCTTCAAGTTCAGATTACAAGGAATATAGAAACAAGTACTAATTCAGAAAACACAGGGGACCTGTCAACTGAATAGTTGTACAATACAAACTAACCAGGCACCTCCCAACAGAGGAGCGTGCGTTATATACCTGATTTCTACCAGCTATTGGCTGGGGGTATTTACAAAGCATGCTCGCTGCCCCTTTAAGATTTGGGGAGTGGGCACACGCATTAAATGCACCACCATGACACAGTGTGCGCAGGCCCAGGGAGCCAGGAAGCTACAGCAGAACACGGGGACACCGCCGTGCAGCCGAAGTAGTGAGTATGTCAGCGTCCCTGCCTGAAGGGGGGAGAGAAACCACGCAGGGACGCCAGCATTGGTGTTAAACAGATCTGTAGAAAAAGTATTTCTAAAGTCCGTTTATGACATGCAAATAAACCCTTTGACTAGTCAAGGGGGCGTTACTTTCCCCAGACTAGTCGGTCCATTTAGCATATTATCATGCCCCTGTGGGCCTCACAACATGACTTACAAGAGCTGGCGTCATTGCCAGCGCTATGCAAATTTCTGAAGTCGGATGTATGTATCCCGGCTTCAGGGCTTCAGAAAGCTGCACTTGCGCATGATCGGAAGTCTTCTGCACCTCCAGTCCTGAAGTCGGGACGTGTACACCAGGCTTCAGAGGCTCAATGATGTGAGGGAACAAAGTCACGCACATGCGCCAGATTTGTATAGCACTGGCGATGATGCCAGCACTAGTAAATCATGTTGTCACACCCACAGATGCATAATACCATGCTAAGTGGGTCAACCAGTCTGGGGAAACTAACACCCCATCGAGTAGTCAAAGGGTTCATAAACGGATTTTAGAGCTACTTTTTCTAAAGATCTGTTTATGTGTCCAATATAATAGAGGGGCTGGTAAGCAGGGTATTACGATAGGTAGTCGTAACTGCTGGTGGTTCTGGGGGCACGGGGGACCTATCAGGTTCACTTCAAGTCCATCAAGTTCAACCTATAACCTAACATGTTGATCCAGAGGAAGGTAAAAAGGCAAGGATTCTTTACTGCAAGAGCTGTGGAAAGTATTACGCTACAAAAGATAGTCTACCTTACGTGATGGCCAAAAAAAGACAGATTTATGGAGCCATAAACATTAAACTATGGTCAGCAAAACCCATTAACTTCCGTGGTTCTGGCCAACTAATTAATGTTGAATTTCAATATGCCCACTCCCTTGTTCTCAAGGGAATGCCTGGCAGCAGCTTTATTCCTTATTTCTTTTGAGAATACATTCACACAATCTAAACTCCCAAAAGCATTTCACAGAGCTAAACCCAAAGGGGTGGAAGACTAACCTAAAGGTACCGTCACACTTAGCGACGCTGCAGCGATACCGACAACGATCCGGATCGCTGCAGCGTCGCTGTTTGGTCGCTGGAGAGCTGTCACACAGACCGCTCTCCAGCGACCAACGATGCCGGTAACCAGGGTAAACATCGGGTAACTAAGCGCAGGGCCGCGCTTAGTAACCCGATGTTTACCCTGGTTACCATCCTAAAAGTAAAAAAAAAAAAAACACTACATACTTACCTACAGCCGTCTGTCGTCCAGCGCTGTGCTCTGCTCTCCTCCTGTACTGTCTGTGTGAGCACAGCGGCCGGAAAGCAGAGCGGTGACGTCACCGCTCTGCTTTCCGGCTGACCGACGCTCACAGCCAGTACAGGAGGAGTGCAGAGCACAGCGCTGGAGGACAGACGGCTGTAGGTAAGAATGTACTGTTTGTTTTTTTTACTTTTAGGATGGTAACCAGGGTAAACATCGGGTTACTAAGCGCGGCCCTGCGCTTAGTTACCCGATGTTTACCCTGGTTACCAGTGAAGACATCGCTGAATCGGTGTCACACACGCCGATTCAGCGATGTCTATGGGGAGTCCAGCGACCAAATAAAGTTCTGGACTTTCTTCCCCGACCAGCGACAGCACAGCAGGGGCCTGATCGCTGCTGCCTGTCACACTGGACGATATCGCTAGCGAGGACGCTGCAACGTCACGGATCGCTAGCGATATCGTCTAGTGTGACGGTACCTTAAAAGTGACAATTCATAAGCCAGCCTTTAACCTAAAGAGGATGGAGAAGTTGCACCAAAAATTGCTAGCTAAATTATAATCTGTAATTGCAAACCACCAAAAATTATTTTTTCCCCATTTTTCGCTATAACCACTAAGCCCCCAAAAATAAGGTTTTCAAAAAATATGTTGTTCTTACTTGTGACAGTGGTGGGCTTTTGTATCTTATTGCTGTCATATTGGTTGTCTCCAATCTAATGTCTTTTCAATTTTTCCAACATGTTCTATATTAGTGAGTCTTCCTTCAATGGAAGTCTTCAAACAGAGACTGGACAGACATCTGTCTGAGATGGTTTAGTGAATCCTGCATTGAGCAGGGGGTTGGACACGCTGACCCTTGAAGTCCCTTCCAACTCTAACATTCAATGATTCTATATTATCTGAAAACTTGGATCTTTTTTTTTTTGCACTATAAGCTATTCTCATTTATGTTCACAGTTCTATAGTTTCCCCAATTTATTTGAAGTTCATGTTCAAAAAGAATTATTTAGAAGTGACACTTACCTGCTTGTGGCTCCTTGGTAATGTTGCTAAGGCCCCTACCAAACAATGACTTCCTCTACGACCATCCAAGCTGTTATTCCATAATGTTTTGGAAGAAGCTCCGAAACCGCTAAGAACAAGATTTTCCAGCTGAGATCCACACTTGTCCCGTGTCCGGGGCCTCATCGCAGACATGATGATGGTCTATCAGCCGATTCCCTTCACAGAAATTTCATGTCTGCTTAGAAAAGAGAAAATACATTGCCTGTTGCGAATGAGAACGGAAATATTGTGCTTGTGGTTTTCCTATGTAAAACTCGTAAATCTTTTTTGATACGAGAGGAGCATTTGTGTCTACATTAACTCTTGCTTAACAAATTTTTCTTACACCTGACAACTGAAGAACATTGACAAAAATGTGTGCACAGGAAGACCTCAAAACAGTTTCTTAAAACTCATTACGAAACATTATGAAAACAGAAAATGAAAAAAATCTGATTTCTTCCCACTCTTAAAACACATTCTGATGGGCTTAATTGGCTCCTAAGGATCCCTCGATTGGTGGGCATAGCCATGCCCAAGTTTTCGTTAAAGTTAGTTTCTAAGCTAAAGAATTCAAGTTAAAAGGAGGTACAATGACCCAAGTCAAGAGTCCGTTTCAGTCTAAGAGTCCCAGAATGATATTTTTGGAGAGGGATATGTGACAGAATTTTTTGGCTTTTCAAATTCAACCCTCATCTTGAACCTATGTCTTTTCCATTAGTCCTTGGGTTTGCAATCCTCATTGGTTTTTAACCAAATTTCAGTGTTCTTTGCTTCCTCAATTCTCTTTAACCTTACCCAGCTGATAAGATGTTCTTCCTTTTTTATTCTACTCACAGATGTGTTTTTCGCTCTTCTACCACGCTTCCTCTACTCCCTTCACATCCACGCAACGTCTCACCCCCCTAGTCAAAGAAGGTGGCATGTTTGTTTCGTCCTTCGGTGGAGCCATCAGATACCACCACTAACTTATGTCTGTTTAGTGACAAGTGGTTTATCAGGTCTCGACAGAGGAGTTCAGGGGTGTAACTTCCTTGGCACAGAATTCTTGAAGCTCACAAAAATATGAACATATAGTTAGTACAGTTGCTAAAAATCATTCATCCATCAAGTTCAACAGAGGGATAAAAGGAAGGTGTATTGGTGCATGATCCAGTCTGCTCTAAAGAGCATATTTTTTCGTCTGATCCAGATTGGCCATCGACTACTATATAATTCTTCTGAATGTTGATCATGTTCAGAAAAATATTACATTTGAGAGTCCTCAGTGGTTGATACCTTGTAATGGCTAACTGAAAAGATACCGGTAATAACAAATTGCAGCTTTCGTGACTACTCAGGTCTCTTCATCAGTTTTCTAGTTAACAACGACTAAGGACTCTCAAATCTTAATATTTTCTCTATCTACTGGCTAACAAGGTACAAAGATATCTATCTTTCCTTTATATATGTATATAAAATGTTTTTGATTTTTTTTCCCCCAAAAAATATATTTTTATATTTGAATGTAATTTGCATAGTCAAAAGGAATGAAGACATAAAGCCATCAGATTCACCAACAGGTGTACTAAAAGTGATCTGAGTTCCATACCAGTCTATGTATCTACTGGACTGTAGAGAAAAAAAGAAAAAAAAACACGGTGCTTCCAAACTTAAGTTGGGTTTGTATCACGAGACTAGTGGAAATCCACCCAGAATCGCAACTTAGGAGGTTGTGCTGGGAGCAGGCACAACACTGGGGGTCAAAGTATGGTGTCGATCCGAGTGTTTAAGGAACTAGCTGCAGCAGTCGCTCAGGAACGCTTGTGATGTGTAGGCATCCATGCAAAATACTTAAAATAAAATCTGGAGGAAAATACTTGATCGTTAGGCGCAACTGTTTGAAGAAGTCTGGATGGAATGAGAAGTGGATCCAACGGGAAGCAGAATAAATGAGTATTTTATTGTTAAAAAATTACTCAATGGTAAAAAAAAGCAAATCAAGAAATGGGAGGTAAAGGGCTCAGTTTCAATGCTGAACCAGTATCTTCATAATGTTTAACAATAAAATATTCACTTAAACTACATGCCAATCCACTTCTCATTCTATCCAGACTTCCTCAACCTGTAGTGCCCAATACTCACTATTTTCTTCCAGACCTTATTTTAAATCTCTTTATCTAAGCTTGGGTTAATAAGTTAGATTAATGGAAACTGTTTACTGGCTTTGGGCCACTGCCTGAAAGCAAAATAGTCAGCTGATCGCTGAGTTGATCCAGAAGTAGGAATTTTCTTCTCCTCATACAACACAATCCTTGGGAGAAAATTTTCCACTGGATTGTGTTACGTTTTGGTTGTAACTTAAAGGGTAGGATATAACTTCATCACCGCTTGGCATCTGATAGCTGGGAGGACCCCCAACAATCCTGAGAATTGGACTCTACGGGTAATCCAGTGTATAGATGATAACTTCCATACCGAGTACAAACCCTTTAAACTTGATTGTCCTCCTTCTTCTGTAACACTGGCCAAATACATTAAAGAGACCCAGTTAGTAGATTTGTTTTGCAAAACTGATGCGAGAACTAAATAGGTGAGGTGTAAGTCAGTTATAGCATAACTAGGTGGATGGTCAGACTAGTTGCTTGACTGACGGGCGGCTTCAACGTCCATCTAGGAGACCTCCAGAGCTATCACTTTAGAGCAGAGGAGAGGCTCCTTGGATGTGATACAGTTTGAAAATATGGCCCTCAGACTAGAAAAAGTTGTACATTTTTGTCCTTTTCTGACAGCCTTGATATAAATTTGATGGTCTATCCTCAGATCACTGGGAATCTGTCTCATAGCAATCCTTATGAACAGCTTACTTGAATAGAACAAGGCTGCAATACCCAGGACGGCCGTTACTACATGTATGTAGTGTAATAATGAAGTGACTGCAGTGCTACATGAGTGCCACAGCTCCTTCAAACGGCAGATTTACAGGGGTGCCAATAGTCTGAACCCACCTCTGATTTGAAGGGGTTGTCCACTTCTTTCTGTAGCTTCTATATGCAATAGCTTCCACAGTGACATTTAAAGAAAATGTTATAATAATTTCAATACTCCCACACTTTCAGCACCGGGTCTCCCAGTGCTCGCATGACATTGTTATGCCACGTGAGCCCTGAGGCCAATCAGCGGCCACTAATGGGCTGTTTCGTTCACACTTCCTTTAGATGAAACTCAGATAATCGGTTGAGGTGTGATCATTGAGGTCCATTAGCCATCACTGATTGGATTGGCTACTGTGCTTACATGACAATGTCACACGAGTACATCATACATTAAATGTTGCACGCCAGATTTTGTACTCCATTAGGGCGCTGGAGTTAGAATTGCACAAATTATTTTCAACATTTTTAGAATTTGCAAAATAATGAATTAGGCTAAAACATCTAGAAAAGGGAAACCATGGCCTAATTGTCGAAGAATAAAATAAAGCCAGGTATAAAAGTCACTATTAGTACTATTTGTACTCCTAAAAATAAGGCGTAGATGATAATATTTATGATTTATTTTTATTAATTAGATGGTTGCGCTCTAAGGTGATCGCTATATCATGATTTGGAATGACCATAAAGACTTGTGACTGCAGCTTTTATTGAAATATTAAGTGACGAATGCAATCATCTTCTATTAAATCCACAGCGATTACCTGGAACCTGCTTGTAATACATGGTTTAATCTTGGCAAACGACGCATGTGATTCTGAGTCAGAGTTTCAATAATGAAATGAGTTCATTCTCCTGATTAAGATTAAGCATTTTTATTTAATACTTTTTTTTGGTGATTGCGGTTGGAATCTTGTGCGATTGGTAAAACATTATCTATTCTTCCAAGAACCTGAATATTTATTACTGAGACTATGGGAACATTGTGGATGAGTCAGACGCACAGGAAATACAAGAGACGAGATTGTCCTTATAGCAAATTTGAGATAAATAAATTACTGACTAAAATCAGACAAACAAATGAAGAAACAGAGCACTGAACCATGAAGACCATAAAGCTCATTTATTAAAGTTTTCTAAAGAAAAACTGTTTTCCGTACCCATAACAACCAGATATTATATTTTAAAGAAGCCCTTTGACATCCTATAAATATGATTTTCTTTTACCTGGTGTCAATGCTGCAGTTTTCTTGAATCCGGCACTGATTTTTTTTTTTTTAGTTTCTGCGCCGTTTCTGCACCTCTCCTTTCCGGAGATATGGCCTCCTCTTCCCTGCGTATAAATCTTGTCTTTTTTTTATCCAACTGGGCATGGCCCTCAAAAAAAGCTTCCGATAGAAAAAATTGATGACCGCCATTTGGTAAAAAAAAAAGCTGAGATTTACAAACAGGGAAGGAGAGGCCATATCTCAGGAACGGAGAGCACAGGAACAAAATAAAAACATCTGGAGAATCGGGAAGTGACGTAACTGGGCACCACATTTTTAAAAAAGACATTGAAAAACTGGAGCAAGTTCAGAGAAGAGCTACCAGGATGGCGAGCGGACTGCTAACTATGTCCTATGAGGAACGGTTAAAGGATCTGGGAATGTTTAGCTTGCAAAAAAGAAGGCCAAGAGGAGACTTAATAGCTCTCTAGAAATATCTGAAGGGCTGTCACAGTGTAGAGGGATCATTATTATCCTCATTTGCACATGGAAACATGAGAAACAATGGGATGAAACTGAAAGAGAGAAGATACAGATTAGATATTAGAAAAAACTTTTTGACAGTGAAAGGGATCAATGAGTGGACCAGGCTGCCATGAGAGGTGATGAGTGCTCCTTCAATGGAAGTCTTCAACCAGAGTCTGGACAGACATCTGTCTGAGATGGTTTATTGAATCCTGCATTGAGCACGATGACCCTGGACGTCCTTTCCAACTCTACCATTCTATGATTCCATGATTTAACGACCATAGTGTATACTGTACTGGTTGTGTTGTTTGGCGGCTCTCGTATACCAGTGGCATCCTACGCTATAGTGTGTCGCAACCCATCAAGTCGGCAGCTGCTACGTCTGCATGTAGGAAATTTTAACTTAAATTATCCTCGGTAGCAATTCTTAAAAGCTATACTGGTGGGAAAATGCTGAACCTTATGTTCTCTCAGTGCAGCTAAACGCTTTATTAAGTGCCCACACAGGAAGGGTGCAACTGTGCAAATTTGTATATGGCAAGATATATTCAGCCCAAAAATGGCACTAGCATAACCTAATTAATATTTATATAATAAATACATTCCCGTGGAATCTACTGATTCTTCTTCCAGAGATCCAGAAGGTGGGGGGTCTTTAGTTAAATGTTCCCTGAAAAGGGAAAGTATTAAAAAAATAGTTTTTTTTCCAGAAAGGACAAACCTACCACTATAGTGCTACACTTATCAAGTATAGAAGACACAAGTGCGCATGCGCCACTATGTGCACGCACGACTAGCACAGCCAGTATCAGTGAACATGTGCACACATGCGGGGCAGCATTTGCTCTAGGTATGGTCGCTGTTCTTCACCAGCTAGGGCAGTCACCAAGACACAAATTGAGGGGGCAGATGGTGTACCCAGCTCATCGGCATGGGTGCATTGAAGCCCCTCATTTGCACATGAATTAAAAGTTCTTTTCAGTACCAGGAACAGTGCAAGTATGATTTTTATAGGAATGAAGTCCCCTATATAACTGTACAGGGTGGGCCATTTATATGGATACACCTAAATAAAATGGGAATGGTTGGTGATATCAACTTCCTGTTTGTGGCACATTAGTATATGGGAGGGGGAAAACATTTCAAGATGGGTGGTGACCATGGTGGCCATTTTGGATCCAACTTTATTGTCTTCAATGGGAAGATGGTCATGTGACATCAAACTTATTGAGAATTTCACAAGAAAAACAATGGTGTGCTTGGGTTTTACGTAACTTTATTCATGAGTTATTTACAAGTTTATGACCACTTAAAAAATGTGTTAAAAGTGCTGCCCATTGTGTTGGATTGTCAATGCAACCCTCTTCTCCCACTCTTGACACACTGATAGCAAAACTGCAGAAGAAATGCTAGCACAGGCTTCCAGTATCCTTTGTTTCAGATGTTTTGGGGTCATCTGAAGGCAATTGTCTATGCTGTGAAGATACAGGATGTGCAGCATCTGAAACAATGGATACTGGAAGCCTGTGCTAGCATTTCTTCTGCGGTGTTCCTATCAGTGTGTCAAGAGTGGAGAAGAGGGTTGCATTAACAATCCAACACAATGGGCAGCACTTTGAACACATATTATAAGTGGTCATAAATTGTAAATAACTCATGAAAGAATAAAGTTATGTTAAAACCAAACACACCATTGTTTTTCATGCGAAATTCTCAATAAGTTTGATGTGTTACATGACCCTTTTACCATTGGAAAAACTAAAGTTGGATCCAAAATGGCCGCCATGGTCACCACCCATCTTGAAAAGCTTTCCCCCTCCCATGTACTAATGTGCCACAAACAGGAAGTTGAAATCACCAACCATTCCCATTGTACTTAGGTCTATCTGTATAAAAGGCCCACCCTGTATAATTAATCTAAAACACATTTTGGGGGTGTCAGACTCCATTTGTTTTCCTGTTGCTGCATCATTTGGCCCTTTTGCGCCACATACAGTACTCTATATAACGGTGCTCCCTAATTCTGTTATTTTTCAAAAATAATGCTATTGACATTATTACTCGTCAAAAGTATTGGCAGATAGTGCCCCCCCCCCCAAATAATAGTGAAATACAGATACTAATATCAAATAAGAGTCCAGGCAGCAATAGTGCACTTAATAGGAAAGTTGAGCTCACAAGTTAAAGTTGTCTTCTCAGTACCCTCAAAGAGTGATGGTGTTCCGATATAGTAACACGTCCACCATTGTGCCCCCTACAAAGTAATAATGTCCTGATTATGACCCCAGGAAAGTGTTCATGTGCGTCTTCTAGACAGTAATAATGGTCCCTATGTATGCTCATGAAAGTAATAGTTCCACCTTTTTAACTCCTAGAGAGAAACAATGTCCCCTGTATAAACGGTAAAATGTCCCCCTGAGTACCCACCTAAAAAATTATGTTTTCTGCATGCCCCCCCAAAAAAGTGATAATATTCCTGAGTGCTCTCTCAAAAAGTGATAATTCCCTACTAAATAATAAAAGCTATGCTCATCTAATTCATCTACAAAATTATCATTTTATTCCTCACTCCATACCAAAAGCGTAATGGCCCAATACCATGATTAATGGATTACCAATAAGAATCCAAGGCATCTAACCCTTTTCCCCTGATGGCCATACTAACCGCATCGTCTCCTATGTAGTTAATAGCCAAATACAGGCAACACAATGTAGTGATGTAATTGGGTCTCCTGCATCGAGATGTTGGTGCCCTGGGTGTTGCCCCTGTGGTCTACAAGAATTCACCCCAGAATTTCCCTGCATTGGTCTTCTTTGCAAACTGACCCTTGGCGTTCACGGTTCCAGATAAGTCCCACAAGTGCACCCTCGGTTCCAGAACTTACCACAACCCTTCACCCCTTGCCAAGCTTTGGTACATTGCTACTCCCAGCAGCTGTATCTCAGGAAGAAAAATCAGTATCTTCTAGAACAAGAATACATGGCTTTTCACTCAGCCAACCAAAATCAAAAGCTGAAATGGACAGCAATAATCCAAAACAACAGATATCTGCCTTCATTACTGGAAAGGCACCAAGATACCCCAAGAAATAGTCTAACATGGTCTTTTTGGGCATATAAAGCCTTCCGTTGATGACTAGCATTTGCCATAAGAGTGATAAATCTCAACAGCCGTGGTCCTAATGCATTTTCTGACTCTCTTGGCCCTTGAAGCTTTTACACTCCTTGATTACATATCTTGAGTTTAAAAAAAAAAAGTTTGACAAATTCCTGAGTCTCAGTCTCTGTGTTAACTTCTCGGCTCTGTAGTGCATCTCTGGGGCATCACAATTTACGGCTTATGATCTTCTGTAATTCTTAATATTAATGATTGACTTCAAATGCTAAAATTGTTGGGAAAGTGGCCCATAAATGAAGTTCGAGACAATCTCTTTACGCTGAAATATTGAAGACTTTCATCCACCATTACGTTTGATAAATCTTACCATCTCACTCATAAATTCTGCACTAATTATTAGCCTCCTCGGCCGCCTCGTCTTATTCATCGACCCCTTTCATTATATAATCTTCTGGATGAGCGGTTTGATCTCGCCTTGGGTATACTATGTCTGGTGCATTATGGATGTCTACCACTTTTTTTCCATTTTGAACTTATGTTGCTTTTAT
The DNA here is from genome assembly GCF_032444005.1 of Ranitomeya imitator. NCBI lineage: Eukaryota > Metazoa > Chordata > Amphibia > Anura > Dendrobatidae > Ranitomeya > Ranitomeya imitator. Next base: position 30,575,583 of record NC_091288.1, read on the forward strand.
ATATTTCCAATTAATGTTTAGTACTTATGAGCTGCCAATTCCCAGTGATACATACTAATGTTTCAACAGAAAAGTCTTCTATATATTCAATACTAAAGCGGAAACTATCTGCTCAAATGAAGCTATACTTCAGCTCGTAAAGCCTCGGAAAATGATTTGTCTCTATCTGTAGCAAAACTTTTCATTCCAATTATCTAAGGCAGACGCATAGGAGGCATAGTTTTGATCATACTATGTACATCAGTAGCATTTTCAGTCTTGCTGAAATTTCTATCCCGTTGTACATGCCCCATTGACTGACACTCTTCAGAGGTCATCGTATTACAGCAAAAGCTTGAGGTCTAAAATATAGAACCACACCACTGACAATGTACTTGTACTATAAGGATTGTCAGTTCTTTCTTTTTTCCCTCTTCCTGCATGGTGACTTCTCAAAAAATCACAGAGCATGCCCACAACAGTTTCAACAAGTCAAGGAGCATGCCCGCAACAGCCTCAGCAAATTATAGAATATGCCCCCATCAGTCTCAACAAATCACCTAGCATGCTCAAAAAAACTCAACAAATTACAGTGCTTGCCCCCAACAGCTTCAACAAATCACAAAGCATGCCTCCCAAAAGTCTCAACAAGTCAAGGAGAATGCCCACAATAGCCTCAACAAATCATAGAGTACGCCCCACAAAAGCTTTACTGGACATTTGTAAGACTTTTAGCATGACAAAAAAGATGTGCAGACATAACCTTTTTGTCCTAGACCTGACCCACTACCAGAAGACTGGGTAGAGAAGGATCTCCCTCTGTATGGAAGATTATCAGATTGTGCATGTATGTAAATGTGAAAAGGCAAAATAAATGTGGGAACAGCTGCAGAAAGTGCATGAAAAGATAAATCTCAGCATTAAACTCTATTTAATGAGAAACCTATATCAGTCTAGGCTAAATAAGGGCCAAGATATGCAGGATTACATAAGAAATACTCTAGAAATTGTGGAGCGCCTGTGGGGGCATTGGGGAAGATCTAAAGAATTTCCATGTTGTTACAATACTAATAAGCGGTCTACCAGAAAGCTATGACACACTTGCAACTGCATTAGATGCACACCCAGATTATGAATTTACATTAGAATATGTCAGAGGAAAGTTTGAAGATCAGCATAAGAAAAAGACAGAAAGAATCCAGAATCCACTTTAAAACCCCAAGATCTCCACAAAAATAAAAGTAATTTGAAGGAAACACACAAGTTTTGTCTGCATAAAATCAGGGCACCTAAAGGCTGACTGCAGGGTCTGGAAAGCTAGAATTAATCAGCTGAAAAAGCAAAATAATCATGAAAGGGTTAAAGGTGCCATTATGGAAGAATATGACACTTCAAGTACTGAAGCTATATTTACTGTTAATGCAAGTAACTCAAAGCATACATGGTGTATAGACTCTGGGGCAACTAGTCATATGACTAATGACAGAAGCTTCCTCTCTAATCTTGACAAAAGTAAGTCAACTATTTACTACTTTTTAATAGTGCAAGAGTTTATGTCTCCAGCAATAGTGTTATATTGCCAGGAAAGCATTGTTGAAAAAAAAAAGGAACCAGGAAGTTCCTGTTCACTGTTTGTGTAGCTGGAGCACACTTTCACTTTGCAAGCTGACAAACAAGGTGCTAAGATCCTAAGCTATAAGAGATAGCAGTTGTAATCTGTGTTACTGAATAAATATATATTTACTGTTGAACGGCTGAACAGAGATTAATCCGATGCCAACATCAATCTAATTATACATTTTCAAAAGGAATAACTGAGGAACAGCACAAAGCAGAGTTGGAAAAAATATATATTTTATAGGGAAGGAATACAAGTACCATCTTTACGTTTAGTATGTTCTAGTTGTAGATAGACTTGTTTGTAAGCTTAGTGACAAAAGTCGTGACTTGAGTTGGGATAGGTAAAGATTTTATATACTGTATACTGTATACTACATATATGTATATATATATATATATATATATATATATATACTACCGTTGTTTTCCATGAAAACTCATGCTTTTATTAATCAAATGAGTTGCCAAATGAATTGAAAATCTAGTCCAGACATTGACAAGGTTCGAAACAAAAATTTTTAATTGAAATAATTTTCTCCTTCAAACTTTGCTTTCGTCAAAGAATGCTCCCTTTGCAGCAATAACAACATTGCAGATCTTTGGCATTCTAGCAGTTAATTTGCTGAGGTAATCTGGAGAAATTTCCCCCCATGCTTCCAGAAGTCCCTCTCACAAGTTGGTTTGGCTTGATGGGCCCTTTTTGCATCATACGGTCAAGCTGCTCCCACAACAGCTCAATGGGACTGAGATCTGGTGACTGCGCTGGCCACTCCATTACAGATAGAATACCAGCTGCCAGCTTCTTCCCATAATTTGGAGGTGTGCTTTGGGTCATTGTCCTGTTGTATGATGAAATTGGCTCCAATCAAGCTCTGTCCACAGGGTATGGCATGGTGCTGCAAAATGGAGTGATATCCTTCCTTATTCAAAATCCCTTTTACCTTGTACAAATCTCCCACTTTACCAGCACCAAAGCAAACCCAGACCATCACATTACCTCCACCATGCTTGACTGATGGCGTCAGGCACACTTCCAGCATCTTTTCAGTTGTTCTGCATCTCACAAATGTTCTTCTGTGTGATCCAAACACCTCATACTTGGATTCGGCCGTCCACAACACTTTTTTCCAATCTTCCTCTGTCCAATGTCTGTTCTTTTGCCCATATTAATCTTTTCCTTTTATTAGCCAGTCTCAGATATGGCTTTTTCTTTGCCACTCTGTCCTGAAGGCCAGCTTCCCAGAGTCGCCTCTTCACTGTAGACGTTGACACTATCGTTTTGCGTGTACTATTTAATGAAGCTGCCAGTTGAGGACCTGTGAGGCGTCAATTTCTCAAACTAGAGACTCTAATGTACTTGTGTTGTTGCTCAGTTGTGCAGCGGGGCCTCCCACTTCCCTTTCTACTCTGGTTAGAGCAGGGGTGTCAAACTGCATTCCTCGAGGGCTGCAAACAGGTCATGTTTTCAGGATTTCCTTGTACTGCACAGGTGATAATTTAATCACCAACTCATTATTTGTGTAGATGATTAAATTATCATCTGTGCAGTACAAGGAAATCCTGAAAACATGACCTGTTTGCAGCCCTTGAGAAATGCAGTTTGACACCCCTGGGTTACAGCCTGTTTGTGCTCTCCTCTGAAGGGAGTAGTACACACCATTGTAGGAAATCTTCAGTTTCTTGGCATGGAATAGCTTTCATTTCTAAGAACAAGAATAGACTGTCGAGTTTCACATGAAAGTTCTTTTTTTCTGCGCATTTTGAGAGTTTAATGGAACAACAAATGTAATGCTCCAGATTCTCCACTAGCTCTAAGGAAGTGTCAGGTTTATAGGTGCTCTAATCAGCCAAACTGTTTTCAGCTGTGCTAACATACAGTACTTGCACAAGGGTTTTCAAGGGTATTCTAACCATCCATTAGCCTTCTTACACAGTTACCAAACACCAAGTACCATAAGAACACTGGAGTGATGGTTGTTGGAAATGGGCCTCTATACACCTATGAAGATATTGCATTACAAACCAGACGTTGGCAGCTAGAATAGTCATTTACCACATTAACAATGTATAGTATATTTCTGAATCATTTAATGTTAGATTCATTGGAAAAAAACTGTGCTTTTCTTTCAAAAATAAGGAAATGTCTAAGTGACGCTAAACTTTTGAACGGTAGTGTATATAGGTATAGATGAAATGTGTATACAGTATATACTGTACATACATATAATCTATACTCAACGCTTAGGTTGAGACTTTATATATATATATATATATATATATATATACACACATACATACAATACACATTGCAGATGATTGTGAAACACACACGACTGTCATCTTTTTCTCTGTGAACACAGGAAATCTTTGGTTGCTGCACCCACAATTTTGCATAGGTGCGAAGACGCTCTGTGAGCCAGATGTGGGTGAAACCACGCACAGATATAACAATGACATTTGTCTTTTAACAGAAAACCATCTATAAGAAAACTATTTGATTACTGGAAGATCGTAAAGAAGTAAATACAGTATGTCATTAGAACCATGTATTATCTGTTTACGTATGGGGGATGTAAGGGATACTTTCTGTCTGCAGAATCAGCATGAATTTTCTGCATTGTCCTGCTTATGTTTTATGAAAGCAAGAATAAAAAAAATGTACGGCCCCATACATTGCTTCTCTGATTTTTCTTGACAGCTTATGGGTTTGTTCACAAGGGTTTTGCTAGAAAAATGGCATAATGGGACCATTCTATTAGCCATCCTAATCTCTCCTGCAAGCCATGCTTAGGGTAGCTGCAGACTGCGTTTGTGCCCACGTCAGCCGCATACCGTCAGGATAGTGTATTTCTATGCATCCGTCCCCTATAGGGACCTACTGTAAAGAATCATACCGCATGGTACGCCTTACTTTTCAGTAGCCTTCTGTATGGGATAGCGCTGTCTGCTGTGCTTTCCTATGAAAATAAATGATGTCCAGATACACCGCCCGTCCGGAGGCTGAAAGAACACACTTTTGTCCTTTATCTGGTAAATGGGCACATTATAGGATACGTTGAAAAAAGTACTGTAGATTAAGCGCATTAACACTATGTGCACCTACCCTTAGAGAGGCGACATATGGTGGCACATCAAATTAATCTGAACCTGTAGAAAAATATTTAGAATTGAGAGTTCTCAGTAGTTGATGCCTTTTATTTTTCTATCTACTGGCTAACACGGTACCAAGATATATATCTTTCCTGTATCTGAACCTGTAGAAATTGTTCTGTTGAACTGCAAGAGGTCTTAGGATATTTGCTCAAAAAGAAAATCTCAGAAAGGCTTGGGACAACCCAATCTAACAGGTCTCATAGGAACCCCGTTTGCAATTCAACCACTATACAGAATATGGGCTCACAATGTTAACCTCTGAATAGCTGCTGACCGGAGGAGGGAGCCAGAGACAAAGTCAAACTGTAATGACTGCTGCAGCGCAGTAGCACACAACCTCCACTTGGGGGTGCGGGTGAAGGAAAACAGGTACACTCACAGTGAATCCACAGAGCAGCAGGCAGAAGCCACTAGGTGGCGAGAGAGTAGTCAGAAAAAGCCAGGTCAGCAACAGAGAGTGAACAAAGTACCAGAGGTCACAGCAATACACATGGTCAGAAACAAGCCAAAGAAGTCAAAGCCAATTGGGAGCAGGAAAGCCAGAGACGCAATACAGTCAAACAGGTCAGAGGACAAGCCGAGTCAAATACCAAGAGGTCACAACACAGAGGGCGAGTACTACAACGAGCGAAGTCACAGGGGAACACAGAAACGGGCAGAGAACAAATCAAGGTATAACGGGTCAGCTGCTCAAGCCAGAGACAGGAACTATAACTGACACTGCTTGCAGGTAACAGCGGACTGAGATAGCCAGACAGATCCCAAAACGAGGCAAGGAACATTAGCCCCCACATGACCATCCCGGGGAGGGAATAATCAGAAACAAAACCCCGGACTGGATCATGACACAGACTAGTCGGGTCACTAACTGGAGGAACAAAACCAGGGACAGAATCAAGAGACAAAACCATTGTCAGGAGAAAAGCCAGGGTCAGATACCAAAATGCCAGTCAAAAACAAAGTCAGACAGGCGAGGGAGAAGATGTAATTGGTATTGGATCAGTAGCAGAATATGAAAAACCTGCAGCAAGATAGAAAACCAAATGCACTAACTGGCAACTCATAGCAAACTGCTGGAGGTTTAAATAGGGCGTGGCGCTGCCCCATAGGAAACAGCAGGGAGTGGATTACTCCTTAGTGGGACAGCACACAAACCTTCACAGCTACCCCAGTATTCCTAGATGGACGGCGCCTGCCCCGCTCAGTGATAATAACAATGCTGCCTCATCCATTACTAGTATCGCACACAGAGGTAATATGGCCTGATGACAGAGGAAGACGTCACTGGAGCAGGTCCAGCTAGGGATATAAACCTTTCAGAGCCTCTGCATTGCATCAATGACCCAATATTCTTTGGACCTTTAAAAAAAAAAGCAGGCAAGATAATTCAGATAGTTCCATAATATGCCAAGTCTGCCAAACATTCATTACTTTTGCGTAACTTACGAAACTTTTTTTTAACCTTTTTTTGCATTTTTCTGGAACTTTTTTTGCGCTATTTTTCAGTTAGTGGAAGAGTTAAATGCATGCATGCCTATTTTTTTTACCCTATACATGATGTAATATATCGTGATATCGTCTCGATGTGCTTCATCTTTGTTACAAGATTTTACAAGGAAGAAAAATATCTTACTAGAGAAGGAAGCTGAATAGTGAACCTGCAGGACCAGGAACAGAATTCTTCAATAGGGCTGGCTGTAATATGAGTAAGCAGAGATAAACTGTCCAAAAAAGATGAAAATAAAGGGAGCCTGTCAGCACAAAATGACTGTTCAAACTAAGCACAGGCGCTCGGTGCACCCTTGGCGTAGCCAAGCAGTTCAGTGCACCTTGCCACCTACTTAATTTCCTTCTATCCATGCCTCCTCTTCCTTGATTGACAGCTCTTGCTTTACAGGAGCCAGAGGAAGGAAGAGATAGATGGAAAACAAGAACGTGGGAAAGTTCATTGAACAGTTGAAAATCGGATCACACTATCGCCACGATTTATTTAAACAAAATATTAAAAAATGAACTCGACAAAAACTACATTTTCCATTTTTTATTTAAAATATATATTTCGATTTCAATGAAACACTGATAGAATTGACTATAGTTACCACTTTACAAAACAATACATGTTCATAAAAATGATGCATGGAAAAAATACATTAAAAAGTCCAGATATTCTTAATAAGCCCAATGTTTGACATTGTATTCTTTGATATACACAATGTGCATGTGATGTTGATTTTGGTTGCGCCGTGTACATCCTACATAATATGTCAGTATGTATAACATATGCATACAATATACAGTACATCACAAAAAAATAATACATTATACTATACAGAAGAAAAAACTGTTTATAGTCAAAGGAAACAAAAAAACCCGTTTTTTTGGGGTCTACATAATGTCTTCATGACCCTGGGGTTGTAAGTTATTTTGGATGACGGTAACAATAATTTTTCTTTCCCCTTGTGGTTTCGATAAAACTCATTGATTAGTTACTAGTGATGAGCGGGCGTGCTCGGATAAGGTGTTATCTGAGCATGCTCGTGTGCTAACCGAGTGTCTTCGGCGTGCTCGAGAATATCTTTGTAGAAATCAGAATTGCTAAACTTTGTACTTTAACTTCTGATTTACTAATATATGGCCAATGTTATGTTCTGATTTGAAACCTTTTTATTTAAATCCCTGTTTTTATTATAAGTTTTAGGCTCAGAATGATTTTATAGCAGTCTGCACGTTGTTTTTCTGATGCCCAAATCATCTGCATGGATATGGATTAAAATCTATTTTTATTTGTCTGTTTGCAGCCTCCACTAGAGGGAGCTCTGGAGCTAATTGAATACTGTCTGAATAATAGTAATCTTAATGCTCCCTCTAGTGGAAGTTGCTGGTAGTCCACGTGTTTTCTGTTACTTTTATGGCTTTGCAGGGGATTTGAAGCTCTGTTTTAGGCAAAAAGAGCTCAGGAGAAAAATATGCAAACCAACCGCAATGCCACGGGTAGTTTCTCACACTTCGTCCATGACTTACATGTCAATATTTCTATTACTAATAATGAATACTTTAATAACTCCATGGAATAAATTGGTGTAACATGAAAAGCAATTAATATATTCTGTACTTCTGCCGATGCATGGCTTGTTTGCCTGCTCCGCAGAAAGTAATTTCATTTGTGTCATATTAACCCCCCCCCCCAAAAGATGAGGCATTAATTAGGCAGATTTCGATGGCGGATAATTAGCGCACCCGAAGTTTCCTTGAGCTGAGATAATTCAATCTTTGACTATTAACAAGGGAGATACAGTAAACAAAGCGAACACAACTGGAATGGATAATAAAACAATAAATTGGAATTGAAAGCATAAAACATACATATTCAACCGCGGCTCGTGAGTGGATTGAATATTTCACTATATAGAATGAATTGTAATCACAGTATTTGTCATAAGAAAAACAGATCTCCCACCAGGAGGCTACGTGCTCCCCAATCACAATGTGTTCAGCACTGGAAAAGAAAATAGTAATAGAATGCAACGTATTCAGCGCTGGGGGCCACCTTCCAGCGGTGGCACGAAAATGCTGGTGGCACTGCAACCTGTCTGCAGGACAGCGGGTGACACCCATTGTAAATAGCCGGCTGTGTCACCCACCTCATGCATGGTCTGTTACTAAGTAATATCCCAAATATGCTCAGGTTGTCAATCATGGCACTAAAAAGTGACTACACAATTCTTATGTACAGTGTCCTCTGTCTGTCTGTCTTCTGCTCAAATCGGTATACGTTTCCTCCTGCTTCCAGAATGACCGGTTCAGCGGCATTGGGAGCGCTAAAAAAAGCTAAGCCATGGTAAAGCTAAGCCATGGTAAAGCTAAGCCATGCCTTCCCTGCCGTTCCAGGGCTGTGGGATAGGATGGGAAAGACATGATTAAGAGTTACGACTGAAATCCACATACCACTGAGGCACACCTCCTGCAAGCAGGAGGAAAGGTATGCAGATTTGAGCAGAGGAGATAGCAGGAGGCAAACGGAGAACACCAGGGAGTATGACTGCACATAAGAAGAACTTGACATGTTTTACCTGACGCTGCTAATCACAAAGTAACAGGGACAGTTCAGCAAACTGGATCGAAAAGGGACTTGGTTTAGCAAAACCATGACCACAAGAGGGCATTCTGGGAACAGTTCCACGTGTAGGGTCGAACAATTTTGTGATTCGGTTTATGTGGTTTTCCTAAAATGACCACCTCCATTTTACATATTGCAGAAGGATGCATCAGTCAAAGAAGGATCATATAACCTCAGTCAGGTTTCCCCATAATGCCGTTCAGCTATCACATCACATGCTATAGCACAACCAATCAGGAGGGACTATTATAACCAGTATAAAAGCAGAGGCAGGGAATGCAGCAGCCAGTTTATGAATCTGAACAGTGAGAGGACGTCACAGATCACAGCTATGCCATAGAGATACAGAGAGAAAGCCATAAAACAATGAACAAATATTACGGACCGCACAGTAGTGATAAAGAGCTACCAAAGTGGAGGTCACTGACATAAATAAGGCTATGTTTGCATTGAGCATGAAAGGGTCTCAATACAGTCCTAGGGGATCTCAGAGTGTTACACACGTGTTTTAAGGGCAATTGGAAGATTTGCAGAACTTCCAATTCGTCATGAATCAACATTTTGGGAAAAATTTGGCAAGTTTGAAATAGAATTGATTTGTTCATATCTATTGAACAGCCATCAGGGGTGGAGGCCTCAGGACATTTCCCCATGTGTCTTAAAGCCGGTCCTGTGTAGAGAAACATCAGAAAGCGGCACATAGAGGTCCTCACTGTGGGGACTCCATTTACCACCAAACCCCAAAACAGGGGTCTAGAAACATATGGTATAAACACAAAATAAAAAATACAAATTGATATTTACACATATATTGGGTTAATAAAAATATATATTGGCAAAGCAGAATAAAAAGCGATTCCTTCATTGTAGTGTGTACTAGAAGCTGGAATGAAATTTGGTTTCAGTAATGAATTAGTAATAGTATTTCGAGAAATTAAATATTTTGGCATCGTCTGGTGATGTACCGTTACCCAAACGGCAACACTGATCGTTAGGAAGGGCATCCGGAGCAGCTAAATGCCCCATATACTGCTTATATAGAACCCCGGTAGGATAAAATATATAAACAGTACAGACCAAAAGTTTGGACACACCTTCTCATTTAAAGATTTTTCTGTATTTTCATGACTATGAAAATTGTAAATTCACACTGAAGGCATCAAAACTATGAATTAACACATGTGGAATTATATACTTAACAAAAAAGTGTGAAACAACTGAAATTATGTCTTATATTCTAGGATCTTCAAAGTAGCCACCTTTTGCTTTGATGACGGCTTTGCACACTCTTGGCATTCTCTTGATGAGCTTCAAAAGGTAGTCACCGAAAATGGTTTTCACTTCACAGGTGTGCCCTGTCTGGTTTAATAAGTGGGATTTCTTGCTTTATAAATGGTGTTGGGACCATCAGTTGTGTTGTGCAGAAGTCTGGTGGATACACAGCTGATAGTCCTACTGAATAGACTGTTAGAATTTGTATTATGGCAAGAAAAAAGCAGCTACGTAAAGAAAAACGAGTGGCCATCATTACTTTAAGAAATGAAGGTCAGTCAGTCCGAAAAATTGGGAAAACTTTGAAAGTGTCCCCAAGTGCAGTGGCAAAAACCATCAAGCGCTACAAAGAAAATGGCTCACATGAGGACCGCCTCAGGAAAGGAAGACCAAGAGTCACCTCTACTTCTGAGGATAAGTTTATCCGAGTCACCAGCCTCAGAAATCGCAGGTTAACAGCAGCTCAGATTAGAGACCAGGTCAATGCCACACAGAGTTCTAGCAGCAGACACATCTCTACAACAACTGTTAAGAGGAGACTTGTGCAGCAGGCCTTCATGGTAAAATAGCTGCTAGGTAACCACTGCTAAGGACAGGCAACAAGCAGAAGAGACTTGTTTGGTCTAAAGAACACAAGGAATGGACATTAGACCAGTGGAAATCTGTGCTTTGGTCTGATGAGTCCAAATTTGAGATCTTTGGTTCCAACCATCGTGTCTTTGTGCGACGCAGAAAAGGTGAACGGATGGACTCTACATGCCTGGTTCCAACCGTGAAGCATGGAGGAGGAGGTGTGATGATGTGGGGGGGCTTTGCTGGTGACACTGTTGGGGATTTAATCAAAATTGAAGGCATACTGAACCAGCATGGCTACCACAGCATCTTGCAGCAGCATGCTATTCCATCCACTTTGCGTTTAGTTGGACCATCATTTATTTTTCAACAGGACAATGACCCCAAACACACCTCCAGGCTGTGTAAGGGCTATTTGACCAAGAAGGAGAGTGATGGGGTGCTACGCCAGATGACCTGGCCTCCACAGTCACCAGACCTGAACCCAATTGAGATGGTTTGGGGTGAGCTGGACCGCAGAGTGAAGGCAAAAGGGCCAACAAGTGCTAAGCATCTCTGGGGGGAACTCCTTCAAGATTGTTGGAAGACCATTCCCGGTGACTACCTCTTGAAGCTCATCAAGAGAATGCCAAGAGTGTGCAAAGAATCATCAAAGCAAAAGGTGGCTACTTTGAAGAACCTAGAATATAAGACATAATTTCAGTTGTTTCACACTTTTTTGTTAAGTATATAATTCCACATGTGTCAATTCATAGTTTTGATACCTTCAGTGTGAATGTACAATTTTCATAGTCATGAAAATAAAGAAAAATCTTTAAATGAGATGTGTCTAAACTTTTGGTCTGTACTGTATTTCACAAGATTCTTACTGCACCAGCAAAACCTCGGTCCTAGGTGGTAAGGAGTTCTTCTACTGATGGAACTGAATAGCAAACTTTTCCTTCGAAAGTAAAAAAAAAATACAGCACTCAAGTCCTGCGTTTGGAATTGCAGCTCTATTACTTTTAAATCAATGACTGCAATACCAGACGCGACCTATGGACACTGGAGGCGCTGTATCTGGGAATATAAAAAGCAGAAAATCATTTGTACTCTCATACAACCCCCTGCAAGCACAGATGCTACATTCCACACCAAATACTCAAATACAGTATATGTGAACCTGTCCTATCCCGTGGTGGTAGTGACACTTTTTATGGATTTGTTCTGGGTTTAGAAAGCCTCTGTCCTCCAGGTGTTGTTTGTTTAAAATGTTCCTTTACTCACCCTCCCCGGGTCCAGCGCCGAGTCTACTGCCACTGCCCTCTGTGTCCGTTATTGTCTGCAGCGTTGACGTCATGTCGGCAGCACTGCAGCCAATCAGTGAGCTCTACGGCTCTGCCCAATTTGACGGCACAAGTCACTCAAAGCCGTTGAGCTCACTGATTGGCTGCAGTGCTGCCGACATGACGTCAGCGCTGCAGTAAGTGGTTTACAAAAGGCACAATGTGACATAAAGAATGCAAACTTAAGAAAAAAGGCCCGAGGAGGTGAAAAAGTGTGATAAAAACATCTAGGATTGGCACCACTCCTGCATAGTCAGCGCTGCTCCCTGGTATCAACCACTGGAGGGGAAATCACGTGATCACTACAGCCAATGATCCGCTACAGAACTTAATTTTAAAATTTTCATCTGAGACTTGTTCCTTCCTCTCCGACAAATTGTGTATGCTGCAGCCAATCAGAAGATCACGGGAAGTAGTGTTGAATACTGAGAAGCAGCACCGTAGGGGAGGCAAGTTTTATTTTCTTTTGTTTTTTTTTCACCTCACTGGACACATTAATCAGGGGTTGTCCAGTAGCGCAAATCCTCTTTAAAGGGTTTGTCCCAAAATATACATTTATGACAGTCGTAGTTAGCATACAAGTCTGATGGGTCCTACTTTGCAGGCCTCACCAACCAGTCGAAACACTGGGGGATGAGTCCAGGACAAACTCGCCAACTCTCCAAGAGCCAGAGGCGTAACTATAATAGGTGCAGGGGTGGCAATCGTACCTGGGCCCTGGAGCCTAGGTGGGCCAAAATATTTGATATTCATATCTGACCTATATGAAAAGACCAATGCTATTAAGGACTTGAAATAATTGGGAGCCCCATTGGAGCGTTTGCGTTGGGGCCTTTGAGCTTCAAGTTACACCACTGCCAAGAACATCTGGGAGACTCCGGAAAAGTTTCTGGAAGAATTGCCAAAGATTTCGCAAAACTCCCAAAAGTAGAGCGTAGGGAATTTGCCGAGTAGGGTCCTAATGTTGACAACAGTAAATGTGTAACCACATATTTGAGAGATTATTGACATCAATGGGAGCAGTGGAAAGTTCTATATTGATTATCGACGGAGATCAGTGCCATTTTAAGGACTAATAGTGGTCTCATCTACTAGGTCTTAACCAATCATACTAGGGTTGATTGATGAGGATTTTTTGGGACAAACCCTTTGATAAACTCCTAAAAGCTGAAAACAAAACCTACAACCCTTCCTACCAAAAAATGTGAAGAAACCGACAATAGGAGATACCTCCAATTCTACGGCAGAACCTCATGTAGAAGACTGTATGGAGGCCCATGAGGCCACATGCACTCCTAGAACAGATTGTCCGATCTCCCCGCAACATGGAGTAGAGCATGAACAGCTGAGAAGATTGATAACCAATCAGTTATAAACTATGAGCTGAATTTTTTTTAAGTTACCGGCTCTTTCTATTCTTAGGAGTCCAGTGGGCGGCACCATGGCTGACTGATCATAAATAAACGGATCAGTCTGTCACTGATTAGGACCACCCATTGGACTCCTAAGAATATAAAAAGAAAATTACAAACTATACTGAATCTTTTCCCATAAACCTATATATCAATTTGCTCAGCTCCTCCTACCCTGGCCAATGTGATTGCATGTTCAATGTGACATGTTCCCTTTAAGGTGGTTTATACATCTGAGTTTCGCAGTCCAAGTAAAGTCAACAATGGACGGACCAGCCACGGATCTTCTGGTCCAAACTCAACATCTGAGTTTCGCAGTCCAAGTAAAGTCAACAATGGACGGACCAGCCACGGATCTTCTGGTCCAAACTCAACATCTCATAGGATTGGCTATTGACTTTGGGCTAGGAGTTCCACGATTAGTTCTTGGTCCTCCAAACAGAGATGTGTGAGCCCAGCCTAAACCTTATGCTTCAAAACTATCTTAGAATCTTTGTTTTAATTCAGGTTCAAAAATAAAGCTTCAGCTCTGATTGGTCGACCCTTGGCCATAAAGCCCCTTTAACTCGAAGCTATAGTTGAAACATGAGACCAATTTAATCCCTATGTATGAAACCAACCAGAAAAAAATCCAAACATAGTGCAACTAAACAAAAAACAAGGCAAAAAAAATAGATAAATGGTCATCAACCTCATTTCTGCACTGACCTCAAGTACAAATTGTGAAAAATGTACTATTTTATCTTTGGTTAGAGTCAATTGTCTGTTTACAGACAGATGTGGTCCCATCACCATCTTACAAAAGGTTTCCCTTTAATCACATTTGGTTGTGAGAAAATCAGAATTTTTTTTCCAGAAACAGCGCCACTGTGGTCCAAAGGTTGTAGTGGTATTGCAACCCATCGAATGAAGGTGAGTGCAATACCAACCAGATTCTAAGAGGATCAGTGGTGGCGTTGTTTCTTTTTATTTTCTTATCTCAAACATTCCATTTTAGAACTTTGGCGCCGACGAAGGTTCACGCGTCGTCTATACTAAGAGATAATGTAAAACGCACCAACGACTATACACACAAATATATCTACTGTCTATAAATATATAGCTTTATCTACTGCCATTTGGATTATGACACGAGAAGGCTGAACATAATAGTTAGCGAGAGCGAAAACTGTTCCCTTTACCGAAACGCGTTCACTATTAAATACATCTGTCCTTCTCTATCTGTAGACCACGCGTGTCTTGTGACCTGGACGTTTTACATCTGTTTTTATAAAAATGAAATATTTCAGTGTTTCTAAGCTTATACTGTCATTCAAATAATGGATTTTATCACAATACATATATAACTTTTAGCGGGCAAGAGCTGACTTTCGAAAAGTGGCCCAACCGGCACTAGGCACAAGGGAGCCATAGGCAATAAAGTCACAGTGGGTTTCCCGGCTACTCCATCCTGAGCCGGGCAAGGGTATATAGCATGTTTTTTAGACTGCCAAAGACCACCCAAGTGGTGCTACGTAGACTCTGCATTATTTTTCTCAGATTTTTTTTACACATGGGACCTCATAATAAAGACGGGCCAATCAGCTCTGCCATTTAGAAAACCACCACAAGCCAAGGGTCCGTTTATCCTCAGTTCTCCAGTCTGGCACTTGTTACTTTTGAGGTAGAGCAAACACAACTTCGAACAAATCCCTCTTATGTCTTTGCGACTGTCGTGGTCTCGTTAAAGCTTGAAGTCTTCCTCCACGCAGAGCTGGGATAGCGTCTTCTTTATCCTCAGCGCGGTTAGGCGGGCCTTGCCATTGGCATACCAACATTCTCTCATGATCCGGCCCATGACTCTGAGAGCCTAGAACAAAGTCAGAATTTAGAGAACATGGTTGCATTTCACGACGCAAAATTATCATATTTCTATGTATATATTCTACTATAGGGATTCTTAGGTACCTCATAGAGGACCTTTTGCCGGGTCAAAACTCTCCAGTTTTTGCTCTTATTTTATTCTCGTTGCTCCCCAGAGTGTGCCACGTTTTATTTTTTCCATACAAGCTATACGGCTCCAAAGATATGGGCCTTTATATTTGGGGTTAATCTTTATGGTCTTTGCAAGGGGTCGTGGCTCACAAGGTAATAATACGGAGCAGCCTAAAGACACACCCCAGAGGACCCGTGAGACACACCCCAGAGGATCTGTGAGACACACCCCAGAGGATCTGTGAGTTCTGTCTCCTTGGAAAACATGGGTAAGTTGGCATCCATAAGACGCAGTCTGCACATACTCTAAGACGGATGGGACGAGCGCACAGCCCATTACAGAGCACAGAGCAGTAATGCAGGTCAGCATTAATATACTCACTGACCACATAGACCTTGGCGCACACAGTGGCCGCGGCACTTGTTTATTTGTATAGTATCGCAGTCACTGCAGTTTGCACCTATAGTCACATTTGACTGGTCAGTTTTGTGTTTTGTAGCCTAATCCTACACCTAATACCCGAGCCTATGAAAGGAGATGCCGCTACTTACCCTATTTGTATGTATTGCAGTGTTATTTCAACACTACACAGATGAGCAAAATTAATAAAGGAGAGAGGAGTGCGGTGGATCCTGAGTACGGCTGCTAACAAAGGTTAATCCAGGCGGTAAGTATGAAAAACGTATAATTTATTGCATTGCGTTTCGAAGTAGAATCTGCTCCTTACGATTTTGATCTGAGGGTCGGATCAAAATTAGCAATGCAAGTGAATGGGTCCACGAAAAGACTCGGACAGCACTCGGATGAACTGTCAGAGTGGAGAAGGTGGAGAATTTTTTTTTCTATTTCTCCATGTACAAAAGAATTGGATGACACTGATAGCATACTCTGATCAAAAGTCTTATCAACATCTTAACCAACTCTGATCCAAGTCTGATCCAAGTCTGAATCAAGTCTGAATCAAGTCTGAACCAAGTCTGATCCAAGTCTGAACCAAGTCTGATCCAAGTCTGAACCAAGTATGAACCATGTTTGATCCAAGCTTGATCCAAGCTTGATCCAAGTCTGATTCAAGTCTGATTCAAGTTTGATTCAAGTCTGATTCAAGTCTGATTCAAGTCTGATTCAAGTCTGATTCAAGTCTGAACCAAGTCTGAACCAAGTCTGATCCAAGTTTGATCCAAGTCTGATCAAAGTCTGATTCAAGTCTGATTCAAGTCTGATTCAAGTCTGAACCAAGTCTGAACCAAGTCTGATCCAAGTCTGATCCAAGTCTGATCCAAGTCTGATCCAAGTCTGATCCAAGTCTGAACCAAGTCTGAACCAAGTCTGATCCAAGTCTGAACCAAGTCTGATCCAAGTCTGATCCAAGTCTGATCCAAGTCTGATCCAAGTCTGATCCAAGTCTGAACCAAGTCTGATCCAAGTCTGAACCAAGTCTGATCCAAGTCTGATCCAAGTCTGAACCAAGTGTGATCCAAGTCTGAACCAAATCTGATCCAAGTCTGATCCAAGTCTGATCCAAGTCTGAACCAAGTCTGAACCAAGTCTGAACCAAGTCTGATCCAAGTCTGAACCAAGTATGAACCAAGTCTGATCCAAGTCTGATCCAAGTCTGATCCAAGTCTGATCAAAGTCTGATTCAAGTCTGATTCAAGTCTGAACCAAGTCTGAACCAAGTCTGATCCAAGTCTGAACCAAGTCTGATCCAAGTCTGATCCAAGTCTGAACCAAGTCTGAACCAAGTCTGATCCAAGTCTGAACCAAGTCTGATCCAAGTCTGAACCAAGTCTGAACCAAGTCTGAACCAAGTCTGATCCAAGTCTGATCCAAGTCTGAACCAAGTCTGAACCAAGTCTGATCCAAGTCTGATCCAAGTCTGAACCAAGTCTGAACCAAGTCTGATCCAAGTCTGAACCAAGTCTGATCCAAGTCTGAACCAAGTCTGATCCAAGTGTGATCCAAGTCTGAACCAAGTCTGAACCAAGTCTGATCCAAGTCTGAACCAAGTCTGATCCAAGTCTGATCCAAGTCTGATCAAAGTCTGATCAAAGTCGGATCAAACTCTGATCAAGCTTGGATCAAACTTGGATTAGAATAATGGGTGCGATTTTCTTGTATGCGAAAAAATTGGACGTCTGAATGAGTCCTAATACTGTTTTTAGTTTCACACTTATTTTACATATTTATTAAATACCGGTACCTCAAAACTTTGCCACTGGTTAGGTATGTTGGGCCGCAATTTTTGGTCGCAAACAACTTTTCTCATGTCTTCCAGTGAAGGATCAGAAGGCACCATATCATAATAAGGCAACTGGTATTCATCCACAACACCTGGAGCAAAGCAAGACACTGCAGGGTCAATGATACATTTCCGGTATTCGTAGCACACAGTATCCACAGTATCCAAAGGGAGCTCCATGAAAAATTTCCAAAAATATACGACCATATTTATATAAACACTTCAGTTACCTTTCATCCCTACCTACCGGCCGCTATAGCATGGACATAATTCCAAAGAAGACCCTATGACTAGACAGTAGCGGAATGCCCTAGTAAGCGTTTAGGATAAGGAGGTTATTGTGGCTTTCTTTAATATTACGTGAATGATGTAAAATAACGGAAACAACTTCATTAATATATGATAAATCAAATTACCTAATAAAGGAAAAAATAAAGCGTAGATACCAACCTCCCACAGAACATCTCCGGGCTATTTCCCAGTATACTAAGCCCAGGGAGTAGATGTCTGCACATTTGAATGACTCAAAGTGCTGCATGCTTATCGAATCGTCGAGTAATTCCGGAGCCATGTACCTTTTCATAAAAGAAAAACAAGAGACGGAACAAACGAGTTAGAGAAGAAAGGTTGGAAATTGGATAAAAGCATTACAGGCTCTTCAGACACATACTGTATGAGGCTGCTTGGATTTGGGTTTTTCTTGGGAACTTTAGATAATATAAAAGATGTTTTACCAATAATACAGACATCTAAAATTTACATTAAAGGTAAATAGGGCTGTTTAGGACACAGTTTTGGATTTTTTTTTTTGCAGATGGACCGAAAGTCCACATAAAAAAAAAAAGAAAACGCAGTGTGCACTCGTCTCTTTCGTATTTTGGATGAGACTTATTAAACTGTTTTTGGTCTTGTAAATTTTATTCACCGACGATGAAGAAAGACGGATGCAATATAAGGATGACAATATACGGTAGATGAAAAATCATATTTTTCTGGATGAAAATTGGATGACTAATTCTACGACATTTACTAGTCTTACTACCAACCTTACGCATCAGGGGTGACACAACAACTTTCTTTTGGGAAACGTAATCTTGGATCATTGAATCGAAAAAATGGAGCGCTTTACAATATATGTAAACCGATATCAAAAGTTTATTTACATAATGAGAGAATATTACACAATATTTACAAAGTTATAACAAGGACAAAGAACTTAGAAAGAAGCCAAAAACCTGGGATGGACAAACAATCACTGTATGATCACAGCGGATGGGTAATCCATATTTAGAGTCAGGAAAGAGTCATGATCAATTCATATAAGGGAATATTATAAATACAGGTCGTGCATCAGAATTGATCATGACTCTTCCCTAACGATACAACCCCTGGCAAAAATTATGGAATCACCGGCCTTGGAGGATGTTCATTCAGTTGTTTAATTTTGTAGAAAAAAAAAAAACAGATCACAGACATGGCACAAAACTAAAGTCATTTCAAATGGCAACTTTCTGGCTTTAATAAACACTAAAAGAAATCAAGAACAAAAAAATTAAACAACTGAATGAACATCCTCCAAGGCCGGTGATTCCATAATTTTTCCCAGGGGTTGTATATGGATTACCCATTACCATCCGCTGTGATCATACAGTGATTGTTTGTCCATCCCAGGTTTTTGACTTCTTTCTAGGTTGAAGGTTTGTAAATATTGTATAATTTTCTCTAATTATGTAAATAAGCTTTTGATATCTGTTTACATATACTGTAAACCGCTCCATTTTTTTCAGTTCATATATTATAGAAGTTTACAATTTGTTACATGTCCCAGTGAAACACAATACAGGGGCACATAAACTAGTTTTACAAAGAAAAAAAAAATGTTCCCAGCCTTGTTGAGATTTAATTACTCTCTGTGAGTTTATTATTAATCTTGGATCATTGACGGACCCTGATAATTTGCCCCATATACCATCACTTAGCTGCAATACCAGATGCAACCTATGGTTAAAAGTGGCGCTGTTTCTAAAAAAAAATAAAAAAAAATGTAAACTCTCATGATTCCTTTGGCAACTACTGTAGTTTCATTGGTTACAATTAATGGGTCATATCACGAGGAGTTAGATGGCAGACGCATTTTTGGGGCTCAGGAGCAGTTTACTCATACTGAAAGTATTGTGGGCAAACGGCAAAAACATCAGATATCGTCATCAAAAACCGTAGAGAAATTGCAATAGAATGCAGGTTTCATGGCGTGATCCGTGCAGAGGCCATTTCTGGAAATCTTCTGCACGGGTCTGATTGTCTGCTCTGCCTTTACTCGGGTTTCCTCTCAGTGACAATCATTTTCTACCACACTCCAAAAAGAACCGAAACTGAATGTAACGTGCTCGTCTGCGGAGAATGTAAGACCAGCCGACATGCAGGTTACTCTTTTATGCTTGCTATTCTATGGGACCAATTTATCTTTCATTTTGCATCTTTTTGTCTACTTTTGTGTTTTTCTCGCCTGTTTTTCATTTTTTTTAAAGACACATTTTTAAGTATTCATCTGTTTGTTTATCGTTCACCACTGTGTGCG
This sequence comes from Ranitomeya imitator, assembly GCF_032444005.1. Classification (NCBI taxonomy): domain Eukaryota; kingdom Metazoa; phylum Chordata; class Amphibia; order Anura; family Dendrobatidae; genus Ranitomeya; species Ranitomeya imitator. Next base: position 30,595,829 of record NC_091288.1, read on the forward strand.
ACTTCAAAAAGTGCAACTTTTTAATGCGCAAATTTACTCCAATTCCCCCCTTTTTCACCCCTGCGATTTTTTGTACACCGGGAATTTTTGCAGCATATGCAACTTATTGCACTAAGAAGTTGCAAAAAATAGTAAAGACCTAAAATAAAAGCTGTTTTGATTTTGCACAAAACTCATGAACTGCGAGCGCCATTTTGAGGAATCACGTGCAAAACAAAGAAAGGCAACGAATACAAAAAGACCCTTAAAAATCTCAACGCTGACATCAGTGATGTCATCTACAGTACATGGGACTGATTCTCATGGTCTCATGGGACTGATTCATCCTTTTTGATTTCCAAGGTCTAGTGTGAAGTCTCCACAATCAGTGATGGTTTGGGGAGCCATGTCATCTGCTGGTGTAGATCCACTGTGTTCTATCAAGACCAAAGTCAGCGCAGCCGTATACCAGGACATTTTAGAGCACTTCATGCTCCACTCTGCCGACAAGCTTTTTGGAGATGGAAATATCATTCTCCAGCAGGACTTGGCCCCGTCCACACTGCCAAAAGTACCAATACCTGGTCTAAAAACAACAGTATCACTGTGCTTGATTGGCAGCAAACTCGCCTGATCTTAACCCCATAAAGAATCTATAGGATATTGTTAAGAAGAAGATGAGAGACACCAGACCAAACAATGCAGACGAGCTGAAGGCTGCTATCAAAGCAACCTGGGCTTCCATAACCCCTCAGCAGTGCCACAGGCTGATCGCCTCCATGCCACGTCGCATTGATGCAGTAATTGATGCAAAAGGAGCCCCGGCCAAGTATTGAGTGCATTTACTGAACATACATTTCAGTAGGCCGACATTTTGGATGTTAAAATCATTTTTCAAGCTTGTGCTATAAAGTATTCTAATTTACTAAGATAATGACTTTTGGGTTTTCATTGGCTGTAAGCCATAATCATCAACATTAACAGAAATAAACACTTGAAATAGATCACTCTGTAATGCCTCTATATAATATGTGAGTTTCTCTTTTTGTATTGAAGAACTGAAATAAATGAACTTTTTGACGATATTCTAATTTTGTAAGATGCACCTGTATATATATGGAAAGTTAGTTTGTGCTCAGTGAAATCTTTTCCTATATTCTTGCGTTTCTCTAGGATAAGTCATCACTTTATTTGGGATCCCCGCCGTTCTCGAGAATGAAGGAACACCGACCAGAACTGATTTGTCTTTAAAGCCTGTTTTCAGATTTTCCCTGCACGACGGTGCCATGACCACCCGCCTATGCAATGACCGGCAGCACCGTGGGGCCATCTTTGGTTTCCTGTGCAGTGAGTGGCCGGGAGCAGCGATGTTCATAGAGGATTTTGCAGAAAATGCAGCTAATATCCATTTTTGTTTCATTTTTTAATGCAGCCCGTCCATTCTCAGGGTTGGCGGTGATCCCAAAAGTTGGAACCACATTGATCATAGTGATGGCTTATTCCTGTAATCCCCCATCATCTCATCAGCTGGGACTATACACTTTAATACACTGGTTCTCACCTCTTGGTCCCCACTCTTGGGTTTTGCGGGATGTCTATTGTGTTGGTAATGGAATCATGCTTCACTGCCAGTCCTAGGTCAGCGATGGCGCACGTCTCATTCTTCTTCACCAGAATGTTTTTGGATTTCAGGTCCCTGTGTGCAATAGCAGGTTTACCTGGAAATAGATAAAATCACTACTGCATTATCATCACAGAGGTATCATGGTATTAGTGCTACGTCCCGGCTCGCTCTTCTTCTTACGGATGGGTATATTAGCAAGATGATGACATTTGCGAAACTCAAGGAAAAGATCCATTTAAAATCACAGATACTTTTGCCATTATAGAAATCAAAAAATGTTTTTGTGTTTTAACATAAGTACGAACCTCGAGTTCCAACTATTTCCATGTGAAGATGAGCCAGACCACTGACAACGGATAACGCCAACTTCATCATTCCCCCAATAGTTACAGTGCTACGATTCAGGAAATCATACAGTGAACCCTGATCATGGTACTCAGACACAAGCCAGAGCTGCGTCCATGTGCCGTTATCTGCAAGGAAAGATAGAGAATAGACAATAGATATGGTAGATAGATAATAGAGAGATAGATAGATCGATAGATGATAGATAGATAATAGAGAGATAGATAGATAATAGAGCGATAGATAGATGATAGATAGACAATAGATAGATAATAGATAGATAGATAGATAGATAGATAGATGATAGATAGATAATAGACAGATAGATAGATAGATAGATAGATAGATAGATAGATAGATAGATAGATAGATAGATATAGATGATAGATAATAGATAGATAGATGATAGATAGATAGATAGATAGATAGATAGATAGATAGATTAATAGATAGATAATAGATAGATAGATAGATTGATAGTTAGACGATAGATAGACAATAGATAGATAGATAGATAGATACAGTAGATAGATAGATGATACATAGATAGATTGATATAGACGATAGATAAATGATAGATAGATAGATAGATAGATAGATAGATAGATAGATAGATAGATAGATAGATAGACAATAGAGCTACTTTTATTAGCCCATCACAGCAACGTTTCGGTTCTGGTAGATGTGAACTAGAAACTAGTTTGAAAAAGGTTCACATCTACCAGAACCGAAAGGTTGCTGTGATGGGCTAATAAAAGTAGCTCCTGCTTTTTCCACTACTAATGGTGTGCTGCCTCCGTTTTTTGGATTCATAGATAGATAGATAGATAATAGATAGATGATAAATAGATAGATAATAGATAGATCGAAAGATAGATAATAGATAGATACAGTAGATAATATGATAGATAGATAGATAGATAGATAGATAGATAGATAATAAATAGATAGATAATATGATAGATAGATAGATAGATAGATAGATAGACAGATAGACAGACAGATAGATAGATAGATAGATAGATAGATAGATAGATAGATAGATAGATAGTAGCTACATCCTTCTACCTTTGTTGTCAGCAGCTATAAATCCGAGGATATTCTCATGTCTCAGCATCACGGTCTGATAAATTTCTGCTTCCCGGAACCATGACCTTTCATCTCGAGAGGAGAATATCTTCACAGCAACATCTTCTCCGCACCATTTTCCCCTCCAAACCTCTCCAAAACGTCCTTTACCGACCACTTCCTGAATAATAACCGTTCTGGCAATGGTTCTCTGGACAAGCAAGGGTAAACCTATCGAGAAATCAAGACGATACATTGTTAGAAATGTGCTGGACCAGTGGATGCTTCAAATGATTGTCTGTCTTTTAGCACAATGTTATTTTTAAGATGGAAAATAGCAAAAGCCGACTCATGTCTTAATAAAGACTTATCACGGCTGGAGCTTTGTTCTACGATACTCCAAATTTCCACCAAACATTTAAAAGCTCATGTGCAGCCTGCCTGCAGCAGCCACTAGAGGGAGCTGCTGACTGCATACTGGCATATAGTGTCAGCGCCCTCTAGTGGTGGCTGCAGGCAGTATTTGATTAGGAAGTCTGTCCTATGGCTCTCAGTGAGCTCGTTCAGACTGACAGGAGGGTTTATAGCTCTTTTATCTGTCTTTTTCTGGGCTCCTCTCAGCTGATTTATAACCACAGACCACATGAAAGTTGAATTTGCAGGAAGACAAAAGAGTCTGTAATGCCGGGGTCACACTTGCGTGTGGTGTGCAATGCGAGAAACTCGCGCAAGTCTCTCACATCAATACCTGGCACTGCTACCGAGTGCCGGCGGCAGTGCTGGGTGTTGATGCGAGAGACTCGCGCAAGTTTCTCGCTTTGCACACATAAGTGTGACCCCGGCTTAAAACTTACAACCACACACCACCTAATCATCTCGCCCCCTATCGGTGTTGCCAAAGGTTCAGTTCTAGGGCCCCTGTACTTCTCCATCTAAACCTTCGGCCTGAGACATGGATTTCAGTATCGCTACTAACCATAATCTCACAATGTTTGTCCGCTATTTCATCTTTCTTCTCTGCTAGATTTGTAAAACTTAACATGGATAAAACAGAATTCATCTTTCCCCCTCTACCTCAACCCCCTGAACAGACCTATCCATCAAAGTCAACGGCTGCCCACTCTCCCCAGTCCCATAAGCTCACTGCCTCGGGGTAACCCTTGACTCTGATCTCTCCTTCAAACCACCTATCCAAGCCGTTTCCACTTCTTGACGACTCAAATTCAAAAATATTTCCCGAATCCTCAGATTCCTCAATCATGAATCTGCAAAAACCCTAGTCCACGCCCTCATCATCTCCCACCTTGACTACTGCAACCTCCTTCTCTGTGGCCTCCCCTCTAATGCTCTCGCACCCCTACAATCTATCCTCAACTCTGCTGCCCGACTAATCCACCTTTCCCCCCGCTATTTCCTGGTTTCTCCCCTCTGTTAATCCCAGCACTGGCTCCCCATTACCCAAAAACTCCAGTTCTGTCTCCTCCATACATCTGTGACCTCGTCTCCCGGCACCTTCCTGCACGCAACCTCCGATCCTCACAAGACCTCCTTCTCTACTCCCCTCTTATCTCCTCTTCCCACAATTGTATACAAGATTTCTCTTGCGTATCCCCCCTACTCTGGAACTCTCTACCAGAACATCTCAGACTCTCGCCTACCATCGAAACCTTCAAAAAGAGCCTGAAGACCCACCTCTTCCGACAAGCCTACAACCTGCAGTAACCACCGATCGACCAAACCGCTGCATGACCAGCTCCACCCTCACCTACTGTATTCTCACCCATCCCTTGTAGATTGTGAGCCCTCGCGGGCAGGGTCCTCTCTCCTCCTGTGCCAGTCGGTGACTTGTTTTGTTCAAGATTATTGTACTTGTTTTTTTGTTATGCATACCCCTCCTCACATGTAAAGCGCCATGGAATAAATGGTGCTATAATAATAAATAACAACAACATACGGTAATAATAATATTAATAAAAGCCAAAGAGCGCAAAATTTTTACTGAAACCCAATTGAAAAAATAATTTTTAACCCCAAATACAAGCACTTAAGTAATAAAAAAAAAAAAATAGAGTTAATACTAGAGTTGAGCAATAAAAGATTCAAAAGAACCAGGTTCAGCAACTATATAGAAAGACCTTATCCTTGTAGATTGTAAGCTTCCGAGCAGGGACCTCACCCCTAATGTCACTGTTTAAATTGTCTTAACTTGTACTGAATTTATTGTCTGTACATGTCCCCGCTTAATTATAAAGTGCTGCGGAATATGTTGGCGCTATATAAATAAAAATGATTATTATTATTATATTATTATTATCCGCCAGACCAGAGCTTTGCGAGCGTCCTCCTACCTGCTGGAATCACCGTCTCCACGTCTGACTAGCAGGAATACATGACGTTACGTATGCACCACAATGAGTCTAGTAATCAGAAGAGGCAACGGAGATGACAGCCGGTAGGAGAGGTAGACTTTTTAGAACTTTTTGCTTTGCTAGTAAGGATGTAGGAGATTGAACATACCAGATCCAGATCCCGACGTTGACATGTCGTATATGAGATCTTTCAAGCATTTCCCATCTGGGTCTAAGTTGCATTCCGTTAACGGCTCCTCTATGCACTGCCGCCGGGTTCTCTTGTAGGCACCGTACCGCCTCTGACAGGTGTAGACTGTAAGCATAATGGCTATTGCCAGGACACATATTGGAATGGTGACCATTACCCAAAGCTCCACATGACCGAAATGTGATGGACTTGAAGAGACTGCTGATCAAAAAGAAAATGCAAATGATTACTAATCAGTAGTTTCACAGGAATCTGCAGCATATCACCTTCACTGGTCACTAGGATTACAGGTATTAATTTACAGGCTGCACCAATAGTCAATGCCTGAACATACTGCCTGCAAAAACTGCTAAATGCTGCCACATTATAAAGCCGGTCATATCCAAGCAATATGCCACCAATGTATTTAATCTGATATTTACCAGGAGGACACATGCCAAAAAAAAGTGTATGTCACTAATATGAGCATTCATTAAAGTGTTTATTGCCAGAAAACTGACATCAAACTCTTTGAAAAGTCATTAAGTCATGTGGAGGCGCTAAAGTGAGACAGGGCATGTCCACGCCCGCCTGTCAGATTCAGCGACATTTCTTATACTAGAAATGTTACTCCGAGATACAGCCCGATATTGAATTTGGCACGTCTTATTCCTGCACGGCCTTCATGAACACTGGAGTGTGAAACCACTGGTGTGGCATTTTTCCTCCCACTTTCCGCTACTTTAGGCCCTCCTATCGTTTCCGCAGCCAGGAGCAATTGTGCTCTCAGCATCCATGACGGAAGCAGCAGCACAGCCAACTATGCGAAGGAGATGCACAGACTCTACAACAACAAAATAGTCCATTTTTAGAAAGGAAATTACCGTAATTTTGCAATTTCAATGCAAATGACAAAAAAATATACTTTATACTCAAAGGGCGCATGTGCATGGCTGTATTCATAAAAAAAAAACACTCATAGAAGTTTAGAAACCAGCGTTACACAGGGTGTCACGTATAAGAGGAGCAATACTATAAATTACATGTGATATCTTTCTTTGTTCTATGTCACATTTTGCATGTGGGATCAGTGGCTTCTCCATATGCCATTGCTATACCTCCCTATCTGTTTGTACTATCGTGCTGTACAAAGGCCCCACAGAGCACACAGCTCTCAACAGCCCAAAATTTGCCATGATAGCCTCAATTGTTCAATATATTCTTATTTTTCATGGGATGTCTCTTGCTTAAAGGGGATGGGTGGGGGCTTATGGAACAGGGCAGCATGGTGGCTCAGTGGTTAGCAGTGCAGCCTTGCAGCGCTGGGGTCCTCCTGGGTTCAAATCCCACCAAGGACAAAATATGCAATGGAGTTTGTATGTTCTTCCTGTGTTTCCTCACTCTACACTCCAAGGACATACTGATAGGGAATTTAGATGGTGAGCTCCAATGGGGACAGGGATGATAATGTCTGTAAAAGCAAGGTGAAACATGATGGTGCTATTTAAGCAAAGCATAAAGAATAAATAATGGAGCCCCGCTATGTTTTGAGATGTTCCCAAGATAGTCAGGGTAGGGGCTGAGGCGGTACATAAACGGCTCTATGATACCAACAGCCCCTATAAGAGGGGCACACTGCGTGGCCTCAAAGTAAAGTGACATACGGCTAAGCCCTAAGCTAAAAAAATCAAAATGTTCTGCTTTTAGAACCAAATAAAAAAAATGCTACAAAGATTCTCATGTTAGCCCATTTCCCATTCCTGCAAAAACTAATATACAAGGTTTCATGCAAAAGCGAAGTAGCCCAGGATCCGTGGCCAAAGCCAAAAAACGGAGACAAATACGGACGGACACGCGTCATTGGAGAGGATTATGAGAAGCCCGAGGAAATCAACTAAAAAAATGAATAACCAAGCAGAATAATGAGCGTCAGCTCTGCAAGGGTTAATGCATCAGAAGTGCGCGCCGTATTACAATCTATAACTAGATATGGTCATTGACGTCCATTCCTATTCATATTTCACAAGCAACGTATTGGGAAATATTGATCACTGTGAATAATATGGATGTATAAAGCGCCATGGAATAAATGGCGCTAAAATAATAATAAGTAACGAGTTCTCGTAGTTATCCACTCTAGCCAAAGTAGCACGGCAAGTTACACGCTACTTTCCGGAACGAGAGCATCCTCTACTGGACATTAGAGGTCACTGCAGCCGTGGCGTTTCCTTCTCCCATGATAAAACATTCCGTTTGCTCCATCAGTTCTGTATCTGAGCATGAGCAGAGCGGCCGGTCACCATCTTCCTTGGGGTGCAGGAACCGCAGCACGTGTCATCTGATAACGACAATCAGTAGCATCAGTGCGACGTTCACTTATTCGGATGTCAGGCGCTGCTGAACACTGGCATCGTTCTGTTCATCGTATTTTGCAAGACAAAAAAACGTTGGTAGCAAATAGAAATAATACCTGGTCGAAAAATTGTATCAACCACATCACAACTACAATGGGCACAATTCCGGAGCAGGATGCCACAAGATTCTGGCCCAACGTGCACAAAAAAAAAACCTGCTATACACGTCACGCATCAGATTTATTAAGTAACGGCGCCTTGTCAGACAAAGAGGTGCGATTTATACGATAGAAATTGTGGCATGGGGAAAGAAGGAAAAAAAAAACAAACATTATAGTTTACCAAAATTTGGGTACATAAAAATTGGTCTTAAGTAAGCGAACCGAGAAGTGGCGTAACGTTAAAGAGTTTGTAAAGAACTACAATATTGATAAACCATCAGCAAAAATCAGATCTCCGGCGGTCCGACACCCACCTATCACCCCCGTCGGATGTTCACAATGTTTGTATAATATTTCTATAATAGCGCCATATGCAGCTGTTGTTTCCTTATAATGTTATCATTTAAGCAAAAAAATGTTAACACCTTAGGGGACCAATAACTTCAATAAAGAAATAAATGTGTTTCTATAAAACCATTTAGAGAACCCCAGAGCAACAAAAGAGAATGAGTGGAAACCACTCAACATGTATAGCATCCGCTGACGAAGGATTCTCTATCCAAAACGCGCGTCGGGGTGTGCGCATTGTTTGGACTTGGTGGCGCCTTGAAGGTACAGGAACTCCTAATTATCTCCCTCTTCCCCCTTTTCTATTACATGGCACATTGCACTTTGCACAATTTTTTGCCTTATATACTTGCTCACGTTATAGGTTATCTTCCAGTTTACCCACATAGTTTTGAGGTCACTTGTGGAATATCCTTTTTTGCACTCATATTTTATCTATAGGAGTCCTGCAATACTATCCTATCCTTTTATGGTGCCCCTCATGCCTATTTAGGTTTTTTATATATTGGTGATTTTCTATATGTCGCTAATTATTTTTTTGTCTTTAAACATGTGCACACAAAATACATTGTAACTGCTGCAAATAAAGTATTATTTTTAAAACGTATATCCGTGCTAGTAATATTCTTGGAGTTGGTCTATAGTTCTGGTAGTTGGTCTTGTTATAATGTTATCATTCAGATTATAATAATCCCAACACATTGACCCTATAAATGGCCCTCTGTGCCAGGTTCTGCCTCTCTTTTCTTCAGGCCATTCAGTACAGACCAAAAGTTTAGACACAGCTTCTCATTTAAAGGGCCACTTTTAGTTTTTGTTGCAGTTATTGCCAAAATAAAGCGTTTTATAATTTTGCCAAAATACCTTTCTTTAGACCTGGAGGCAGGTCTTAACCCCCCTGCCGGAAACGCTTTATTTTGGCAATAACTGCAACAAAAACTAAAAGAGCCACCTTGTTAGAATGCAGCATTACTGCTGCACAAGGTGGCTCTTTTAGTTTATAATGGCTGGAGGGGGGTGACAGTGGCCCTTTAAAGATTTTTCTGTATTTTCATGACTATGAAAGTTGTACATTCACATCGAAGGCATCAAAACTATGAATTACCGTAAAACATGTGGAATTATATACTTACTTAACAAAAAAGTGTGAAACAACTGAAAATATGTCTATATTCTAGGTTCTTCAAAGTAGCCACCTTTTGCTTTGATGACTGCTTTGCACACTCTTGGCATTCTCTTGATGAGCTTCAAGAGGTAGTCACCGGGAATGGTTTTCACTTCACAGGTGAGGTGTGTCCAAACTTTCGGTCTATACTGTGTATGTTAATGCTATAAACAGGCATTTTGACATGAAAAAAGTCATTTTTACATTTGTTAGTGCAATTTTATTAAAAAAGATAACCCCTATATTCACTATGCAACTTTAATTATTTTATTGCTCCCTGATATGAAGTTTTCAGCTTGATCAAAGATTCTTATAGGATTGTCTCTCCCAGTAATACAGGCTGGATGTGAGATCTTCTGTTTTCACTTGCTTTTATGTAGAACAGCTTCTATCCTGCACTTATTTATGTGATTTCCTCTCTATCTGTAGCTTTCTTTGCTATCCATTAAACTTTAGATCCTTTCTCAACTCTTCATTATTGATCTATGCCAACCTCCCTCCCTCCTGCTGTCACGAACACTGAGATAAGGGAGAAGAGGGCAGAGAGAACAGTCAGGAGCAGGAGGTCTGACACATGTGTAACATATTCGCAGATTGTGTAGTACGATAAAAGACTTACAGTCACCGCAGCGGAAAAATGGTAGAAATCTTTTTTATTGAAGAATATTTGCTTAACTTTGCATCTAGGAAACAAATGAACAATTGAAAAAAAAATCTGTGTTAAGGTGTTTTAAAGGGAATCTGTCAGCAGGTTTTTACTATGTAGTCTGAGAGCTGCAAAATGTAGGGGCAGAGCCACTGATTCCAGCGAGGAAAAAAAAATGCAGCAGAACCTGATAAGCAGCTTCTTTACTGCCAATAGAGCAGGTTTTTCCTGCAGAAAAAAAAAACGCGGCAAAAACGCAACATGTGAACATCGCCTAAGATTGAATTCACACAGCAGAATTGTTGCAGACTTGGATTGTTTTAGTCACTTGGATGGAGCTTGCAGAAATCCATGCACCAGGCATAATAATAACCCAATTTACTGATATAAAACTGACTTTCAGCCTTACAAATTTCTGTAACAAATTAGCCAAATCTGCAACAATCAGTCATACTATATTCTATACAAAAAATGGAACAGCAGAGCCAAGAAGGTGATGATGATATAGCATGAAGCTCCCAGTAGGGGTCACTGTTCCATTATGTGGACTATGGTGACCAGATCACAACTACCGGTATCTTATCTGGCAATACGGATAATGAGGTTAGTATTGGATTCCTCAGTAATTGTGATCCTGATGGAAATTAATTATCAATATTATCAATATCTGTGTTCCCATTCTGCACCCATAAATCTTCAAGTGAGTGCTTATTTTGGAAAGGTTCCCACATTTATTGGCCTCCTCCTAATGTCTAGTAGCGGTAGTGCACTACAGAATGTTCTAAAAGTCATGTTAAAGGGGGTTTCCAGACTTAAAGAGAACCTGTCACCTGATTTTGGTGGGACAGGTTTGCGGTCATAGGGGCGGGGTTTTCAGGTGTTTGATTCACCCTTTCCTTACCCGCTGGCTGCATGCTGGCCGCAATATTGGGTTGAAGTTCATGCTGTGTCCTCCGAAGTACACGCCTGCGCAAGGCAATCTTGCTTTGCGCACATGCAGTATGCTTTGCCCAACTGCGGGCAAAGCCGAAAAGCCTTAGAGCACATGCGCCGGCGCACTGTCCCAGAAGCCTTTCGCTGTGTTCCGGAACATAGTGCGCCGGCGCATCCGCACTAATGCTTTTCGGCTTTGCCCACAGTTGGGCAAAGCATACTGCGCATGCGCAAGGCAAGATTGCCTTGCTCAGGTGTGTACTTCGGAGGACACAGCATGAACTTCAACCCAATATTGCGGCCAGCATTCAGCCAGCGGGTAAGGAAAGGGTGAATCAAACACCCGAAAACCCCGCCCATATGACCGCAAACCTGTCCCGCCAAATTCAGGTGACAGGTTCCCTTTAACAGAAATTTCTGCATTATCTCTATCTAATCCAAGATTCCTGAATCGCTACATGGTGCAATGTGCACACTGTCAGGATTCCCCTCTATTTCCAACTCAAGGTGGGGGTCACATGACCCCTGATATTTAATTTGCATACTTGTAGTCAATTATTAGAGAAATCCAAAATCCAATCCAAGACCCAATTTCTTTTTTTAGTTTTCTTTCGTAGCAGCCATATGAGGACTGATTTTTGCATGTTAGTTTTTATTAGCTTACATAGAACTTTTTTGATGGCATCTTATTGCATTCTTAGTGGGATGGTGTGGCGACTGAAAAACAACAATTCTGGCTTTTTTTTATTTATTTTTTATAGCATTTACTTGATAGGTTAATTCTATATTATGATAGATTGTACTTTTACCAAATCTGCTTATTTATTATTTTTGTTGTGCAAATAGGGAGTGATTTAACATCTTAGTTGTTTGATTATTATAACTCTTAAATATTAAATTTAATGCGTTCAATATTTTTCGACATTTTTTTATTACTTTTTACAATTCCTAGAGGACTTGAACCTACAATTGCATAACAGAGTATTGCAGTACAGAGTGAAAATAATTAATGCACCAAAATGGTCACGATGTGTAGCTGTAGCAGGCGGCTGCACAGGCTGCAACAATGGTATGTCCACTCCTAGTGCAGTAGTGAGCATGTATGTATATAGTGCTCCATACAGTATAATGGCCCCATATAGTGCTCCATATAGTATATAATGGCCTGATATATTGCTCCATACAGTATAATGGGCCCCATATATTGTTCTATACGGTATAATAGCCCCATATATAGCTCCATATAGTATATAATGACCCCATATAATGCTCCATACATAATGACCCCATATAATGTTCCATACATAAGAATGGGCCTCATATAATGCTCCATACAGTATAATGGCCCCATATATTGTTCTATACAGTATAATAGCCCCATATATAGCTCCATATAGTATATAATGACCCCATATAATGCTCCATACATAAGAATGGGCCTCATATAATGCTCCATACAGTATAATGGCCCCATATATTGTTCTATACAGTATAATAGCCCCATATATAGCTCCATTTAGTAAATAATGACCCCATATAATGCTCCATACATAATGACCCCATATAATGCTCCATACAGTACATAATGGCCCAATATAGTGCTCCATACAGTATAATGGGCCTCATATATTGTTCCATACAGTACAATGGGCCTCATATATTGCTCCATGCAGTATATAATGGCCTCATATATTGCTCCATGCAGTATATAATGGCCTCATATATTGCTCCATACAGTATATAATGGCCCAATATAATGCTCCATACATAATGACCCCATATAATGTTCCATACATAAGAATGGGCCTCATATAATGCTCCATACAGTATAATGGCCCCATATATTGGTCCATACAGTATAATGGAACTCATATATTGGTCCATACAGTACAGAATGGCCCCATATAGTGCTCCATACAGTATTATGGGCCTCATATATTGCTCCATGCAGTATATAATGGCCTCATATATTGCTCCATGCAGTATATAATGGCCTCATATATTGGTCCATACAGTATATAATGGCCCCATATATTGCTCCATGCAGTATATAATGGCCTCATATATTGCTCCATACAGTATATAATGGCCTCATATATTGCTCCATGCAGTATATAATGGCCCAATATATTGCTCAATACATAAAAAATAATCAAATACTCACGGCTCCTCATTCCCTGCTGTCTGTTCAGCGTCTTCTGACTCGGCAATGCTCGACCCTGAGACGTCACAGAGAGTCATAAGATGCTGTAGAGACCGATGAAGCATGGAAAGGGGAGAGGTGAGTATTTGAGGGAGAGGCCCGGTGCCAGCGCTGTGTGTCAGTGTCCCAGATGGTGAGTGCCCCCCCCCCCCTTAGTCCAGGGTCCTGGCACTTGCCAGTGTGCGCCGGATGATGCCGGCCCTGGAGGAGGAGGTGTGGGTCATACACAGTATATGAGATAAATGCGAATGTGATCTTTACCCTCGCTCTTCATCCTATGGTATAAACTGTACTCATTATCTCCCCACATCTCTGTATTTCCACCTCCATGTACTATGTCTGATCCAACATAGGGCAATGTCCACGCTGATAAGAGCCACTGTGCTGGGCAGACAGGTAAAGACCGGGCTCCATGGAAAGTAACAGCACTAAAGCCTAAATCTTCTTCAGACTTTGTTACATCTACACTAAAAATTAACAAACGTTTTAGAAATATACCTTATATTTCAGGTTTTATTTTCCATTGACATACAATTTTTTTATACCATAAGTATGTGAACCCGTTTCTATCACGCAGTATCTGAGCTTGTTGGACGTCCCAATCAATGGGCATTAATCTGGCAAACGGTTTTGTAGCTGGAAGATTTTCCACTTTTATCCGGAGAATTTTACGCAAGATTTTGGAGTGTGAATTTGCGCCTATTCAGTTCATTCAGCATTTACAACGATGTTGGGATGGTCCAATATGTTTTATGGAGTTGAAGAAAGTAATATATAAAATCACTCAGGCTGCTCCACATCCAAACTCATCACCCCGTGCCTTTAGTGACTTGATCGGGTACAACAAACCTCCCAAGTTTAAAGATACAAAAGTGGGACACATGCAGCAAATTTTTACAGTTCAATCACATCCCTAGCCCTTCCTAGCCCTTTCTGTGCACCCACACCAAAATATTGCCCCTAATGAAGCCCAAACAGTGTGATACCCCTCTTATTACCTCCACATAGTATGAGAGCCCCACAATGTCTCTCACACAGTGTGATGACCCAAAGATGCCTCCACACATGCAATAATGCCCCCAAAGTGCCCCTACATTACAGCCAAACCCATGTATCTTCCACACATTATGATGCCCCCACAGTACCCCCCACATATGATGCCATCACAATTCCTTCTTTACACATTATAATGCCCCCATAGTGCCCCTAAACACAGAATGCTGCCCCCATAGCATGGTGGCCCATGTGATTCCGACACAGACACCCACAGTGACCCTCACACAATTTAATGCCCCCTCAATGCCTGTCAAACATTATAATGACCCAGAACCACCCTCTCCAGGGTGTACCGGGCACACAATGTAAGACATCATTATGTCTCCTGTGCCGAGCCTTAGATAGCACAGGTGAGTGGTAGAGAGGGGAGCGGATAGCTCCCTGCTCCACCATCATGGAGAACCCTACAGATGGAGATATACAGCATGACATGCTGCGGACCTCCCAGGACAGTGGGACAGCAACTCAGATCACATTCAATGGACTCACTTAATTCACTTTGAATTTCACAAAAATCATCAGAACCTGAATATTTTTGTGTTCAGATTCTCTCAAATTGAGGAAAATTTTGGCCTTCTGGACGTCATTTTGCTGGATAGTTTTTAGGGCCAAGAAAAGGGTCTTCATTCTTCGATGCCTCCAGTGCTGACTAGTCCTCAAGTGATGTCATCAAACTGAAAGAGGACTAGTGCGGGACACCACAAAAGTGAAGAAAAACGAAGATTGGGAGAAAAATGAGGAGCCAAAGGGAGGAAGCAAGCTAGCACAGGACCAGGCAGGGAGCTGCGGTGCCAGGACTGGTACGAGTTGAATATAATAGTTTTTTTTTTTAACCCCTCCATCTACTATACTGTAAGGTCTGGAGAGACCTCCGAGTATAACAAATGGTTTTTACAAGAAATTCGATATGTGTCAAATAAACTCAACTGGAATCACATTTTCCAGCAAAGTTTGATCTAATCAAATTCCGGCAAATTCGCTCATCTCTAGATATAAAATTATATGTCAGCTGCAATTCCAGTCACAGAGATTAAATAAATATTTGTCTAAATATACCAAAAATGAATTCAAATACTGTTTCACCAAAAGATATATTCTGTGGGTCCTTCACGAAATAAACAGAAGGGTCAATCAGTAATTTAACCATGAACTCAGGATTTTATAAGGATTTACACCCGTTTTTACTCAATCGATAAATGTTGGTTGCATATTAATCGGTCATGCATCACTCCATAGAATTTCCATTGATCCAGAGTTCCGTAGTGATGGCTTTACACCACTCCATCCGACCCACGGCATTGTGCTTGGTGATGTAGGGCTGCATGCAGTGGTGGACTACACTATCACATTCCTACCCCTGTGTGAACTATGTCCTGCGTTTTGTAGTGTGTATTGTGATAGAGTCTGTGATATGGTAACGTATAAAGTATAGAGTAAGACAAAAGGTAGTGACTGTAGGGTAAGATAGACTTTGGTAAGCATTATAAGGGTAATAATTTTTAATTTATGTAAATGTAATGCATAATGTTTGTGAAGGAGATATGTCAGCTACAGACGTAGAGACCGACATAGTTAAAGTTTGGGACTAGCCTATAGTGGGAAAGGGCAAGCCCCATCAAAAAGGGACTGCTTCTTAATATGTGGTCAGATAGGGAACTTTGTTAACCAAGGTCAAGTTCGAGTTGCAGTTGGCTGATAGTGGAAGCAAGAACCTGTCGGTTGGGGCAGTGGGAGGCCTTACTGGAATCACTTGTGGATATTTCTGCAACATCCAAAGTTCATGGCTCGATACAGGTACTACAAAGAGTGCCTTATCCTCTGGCGTGCAGGGGAAGATGGACGTGGAACCGTGTGAAGGGAAGGTAACAGATCCCGGGTGTACGGGAAAAAAAGCAAGAGGTACAGCATGAAATCACCACTATGCCCCTTCATTTTCGGGATTGTGGGCGTCTCAGAATGCTGGACCCCCACAATTGTAAAGTAATGGCATATCCTAGACATATGGCATCACTTTATAGGATGGACATGCAGCTTCAATGGAAGCTCCGAACACTGTTTCACCTCATCATGTAAGACGTGCGGCTTCAGGAAAATATCCGGAGAGCACAGCTAATTCGGAACCCGAGAACAGTGCGGGCAACTCAACTAACAATGTCGCTGTCTCCAAATGTCTACGAGGAGAGGCAACGAGACCAGATCTTGTTCATACAAGAGCATATGCATGTATGGAAAGAGTGAAAAAATGGATTCCAAAAATAAAAATTTCGAAAAAATAAATAATTATAGAAAAAAAAATGTAAATGTAAAATATTAATACTTTCTCTTCCATTGCTTAACGGGTCCCCCAGTCTCCGTTATATTACCCCATTGATTACTTAAATGGCATTGATGGAGGTGAATTCTGATGACAGACTCCCTTTTAAATCATTTTTTCAAGAAAAACAAAGGTAAATTAGTATGAAAAAGGTAAAATATTAAATTTCCTAGCATAACTCACCTCCAGTGTATTCCACCCCTATGTAGCCACTGGTTCCTGCCCACATGTCCTGTACTGGCAGGTGGGTGTAGGGGTTTTTAAAGGGGTCTAGCAAATACTAATTTGTCCAACTTCCCTGTTTTGCTTCAGAGGGGACTGAGTAATTGATGTATTCTGTTTATTTCTGTATTTTGCATGAGTGTACGTACAGTACTGTGCAAACGTTTTAGGCAAGATTTGCAGGACTTTCATGCAGCGGCTCTCGGTGGTCCCATCCAGCAGTCACAGACCACTGTCATGGATGTGCCTATATACATTATACATATACAGTATATATACACACACACAGGTCATGGCCTAAAGTGTTGGCACTCTTGAAACTGCTTCAGAAAATGAAGTGTTACTTCCAGAAAATTATTGCAATTACAATTACGGTATTATGATTTGTTAGACACATTTATTTCCTTTGTGTATTGGAACAACACAAAACAAAACGTATAAAAAAGGGCATATTGGACATCATTTCACGCAAAACCTAAAAAATGGGCCACACAAAATTGTTAGCACCCTCAACTTATTATTTGGTTGCACACCCATTGGAATAAATAATTGCAATTATTAATAATAATAATTATAATTTTATTTCTATAGCGCCAACATATTCCGCAGCGCTTTACATTATAGAGGGGACTTGTACAGACAATAAAAGACATTACAGCATAACAATAATCACATAAATCAACAGATACCAAGAGGAGTGAGGGCCCTGCTCGCAAGCTTACAATCTATGAGGAAAAGGGGAGACACGAGAGGTGGATGGTGACAATTGCTTTCATTTTTCTAACCAGCCATAATGTAATAAATCGGGTGCTCATGTAATGCTGCATGAACCGGTTATCAGCCTTAAAATGTAACAGTACAGACACAGAGGCTATTAACCACATAAAGCGTGTGAGAACATGATATGAGGACCCTGGTTATGGTAAAAAAAATATTGAATGGGCAACACAGGGACAGTTAGGAAAATGTGTTGGGGCGGTAGGCCAGTCTGAAAAAAATGCATTTTTAGGGCACGCTTAAAACTGTGGGTATTGAGGATTAAGTGTCCTAGGTAGTGCATTCCAAAAAAATAGGGTCAGCACGTGAGAAGTCTTGGAGACGGGAGAGGGAGATTCTTTCTGACTATTGAGGATGTTAACCTCAGGTCGTTAGCAGAACGGAGAGCGCGGTAGGGTGGTAGACTGAGACGAGGGAGGAGATGTAGGCTGGTGCTGTACCATGGAGACCTTTGTGGGTGAGAGTAATAAGTTTATATTGAATTCTGGAGAGGATGGGTAACCAGTGTAATGACTGGCACAAGGTAGAGGCACCGGTGTAACGATTGGTGAGGAATATGATCCTGGCTACAGCATTGAAGACAGATTGGAGAGAGGAGAGTTTGGTAAGAGGGAGACCGATTAGTAGAGAGTTACAACAGTCCAGAGAATGAATAAGAGCAACCGTAAGAGTTTTTGCAGAATCGAAAGTAAGAAAAGGTCAAATTCTTGAAATGTTTTTGAGGTGCAGTTCTTAATTAATAGCTTTCTGTAACCATCAACAAGCTTCTTACACTTCTCAACTGTAATTTTGGACCCCTTTCTTTTGAAAACATATTTAAAGGGTGCCTTCTCCTAACAGCAATTTTAAGATTTCCTAATAGGATGTTTTATAGGATTTAGATCTGGACTCATTGTTGGCCACTTCAAAACTCTCCAGTGCTTTGTTTCCATCCATTTCTGGGTGCTTCTTGATGTATGTTTGGGGTCATTGTCCGTCTGGAAGACCCATGACCTAGGATGCAAACCCAGCTTTCTGAGCGCTACATTGTGACCCAAATCCTTTGGTAATTTCCAGATTTCGTGATGCCACACAGTCAAGGCACCCAGTGCCAGAGGCAGCAAAACAGCCCTCAAAAATCTTTGAACCTCCACCATATTGGATTGTAGGTAATGTGTTCTTTTCTTTGTAGCCCTCATTCCGTTTTCTGTAAACAGTAGAATTATGTACTTTACCAAACAGCTCTATCTTGGTCTCATCTGTACACAAGACGCTTTCCCAGAAGGATTTTGGCTTACAAGCGTACATTTTGACAAACTGCAGTCCAGCTTTTTTATGTCTCTGTGGCAGCAGTGGTAATTTCCTGGGTCTACTGACATAGCGTTTCATTTAATTCATATGTCAACATATAGTTTGTGCTGACAGTGATGCAGCCTGATACTGCAGAACAGCTTGAATTTCTTTGGAACATGATTGGGGCTTATCCACCATTCGGAGTATCCTGTGTTGCAACCTTTCATCAATTTCTCTCTGCCATCCACATCCATGGATATTAGCCACAGTGCCATGGGTTGTAAACTTCTTGATTATGTTGCAAACTGTGCAAAAAGGAACGTAATCTTGAGACTTAATATTTTTCAACAATTTTGGTTCTCAAGTCCTCAGACAGTTCTCTTCTCCTCTCTCTCTCTGTTCTTCATCTTTAGTGTGGCACACACAAACACAGAATGCAAAGATTGAGTCAACTTCTCCCCTTTTTATCTGGTTTCAGGTGTGATTTTCATATTGCCCATATCTGTTACTTGCCACGGGTGACCTGGAATGAGCATCACATGCATGAAAAAAAGTTGTTTAGCCACAATTTTGGAAATGTGTTAACATGCCAACAATTTTTTGCGGCCCATCTTTGGGGTTTTGTATAAAATGATATCCAATTTGCCTTTTTTTCTCAGTTTATTTTGTATTGTCCCAATACACACAAAGGAAATAAACGGGTGTACAACAAAACATGTGTATTGCAATAATTTTCTGGTAGAAATACTTCATTTTCTGGAACAATTTCAAGGGTGCCAACACTTTTGGCCATGACTGTATATATACAGTACAGACCAAAAGTTTGGACACACCTTCTCATTTAACCCCTTAATCCCATATGACGTACTATACCGTCGAGGTGGGGTGGGCTTTAATTCCCACTGACGGTATAGTACGTCATAGGCGATCGGCCGCGCTCACGGGGGGAGCGTGGCCGATCGCGGCCGGGTGTCAGCTGCCTATCGCAGCTGACATCTGGCACTATGTGCCAGGAGCGGTCACGGACCGCCCCTGGCATATTACCCCCGGCACACCGCGATCAAACATGATCGCGATGTGCCGGCGGTGCAGGGAAGCATCGCGCAGGGAGGGGGCTCCCTGCGGGCTTCCCTGAGCCCCCCGCAGCAACGCGATGTGATCGCGTTGCTGCGAGGGTCTTACCTCCCTCCCTGCCTGCTCCAGACCCGGATCCAAGATGGCCGCGGATCCGGGTCCTGCAGGGAGGGAGGTGGCTTCACAGAGCCTGCACTGCTATCAGATCGGTGATCTGACAGAGTGCTGTGCAAACTGTAAGATCATCGATCTGTGATGTCCCCCCTGGGACAAAGTAAAAAAGTTTTAAAAAAAAATTCCAAATGTGTAAAAAAAAGTTAAAAAAATATTCCTAAATAATGAAAAAAAAAAAAAAATATTCCCATAAATACATTTCTTTAAATCATAAAAAAAACAATAAAAGTACACATATTTAGTATTGCCGCGTCCGTAACGACCCAACCTATAAAACTGGCCCACTAGTTAACCCCTTCAGTAAACACCGTAAGAAAAAAAAAAAACGAGGCAAAAAACAACGCTTTATTATCATACCGCCGAACAAAAAGTGGAATAACACGCGATCAAAAAGACAGATATAAATAACCATGGTACCGCTGAAAGCGTCATCTTGTCCCGCAAAAAATGAGCTGCGAAAAAATAAAAAAGTTATAGTCCTGAGAAGAAAGCGATGCAAAAATAATTATTTTTTCTATAAAATAGTTTTTATCGTATAAAAGCGCCAAAACATAAAAAAATTATTTAAATGAGATATCGCTGTAATCGTACTGACCCAAAGAATAAAACTGCTTTATCAATTTTACCAAACGCGGTATAAACGCCTCCCCCAAAAGAAATTCATGAATAGCTGGTTTTTGGTCATTCTGCCTCACAAAAATCATAATAAAAAGCGATCTAAAAATGTCACGTGCCCAAAAATGTTACCAATAAAAACGTCAACTCGTCCCGCAAAAAACAAGACCTCACATGACTCTGTAGACCAAAATATGGAAAAATTATAGCTCTCAAAATGTGGTAACGCAAAAAATATTTTTTGCAATGAAAAGCGTCTTTCAGTGTGTGACGGCTGCCAATCATAAAAATCCGCTAAAAAACCCGCTATAAAAGTAAATCAAACCCCCCTTCATCACCCCCTTAGTTAGGGAAAAATTAAAAAAATTTATTTATTTCCATTTTCCCATTAGGGTTAGGGTTAGGGCTAGGGTTAGGGTTAGGGCTAGGGTTAGGGTTAGGGCTAGGGTTAGGGCTAGGGCTAGGGTTAGGGCTAGGGTTAGGGCTAGGGTTAGGGTTAGGGCTAGGGTTAGGGTTGGGGCCACAGTTAGGGTTGGGGCTAAAGTTAGGGTTAGGGTTGGGGCTAAAGTTACGGTTAGGGTTTAGATTACATTTACAGTTGGGAATAGGGTTGGGATTAGGGTTAGGGGTGTGTCAGGGTTAGAGGTGTGGTTAGGGTTACTGTTGGGATTAGGGTTAGGGGTGTGTTTGGATTAGGGTTTCAGTTATAATTGGGGGGTTTCCACTGTTTAGGCACATCAGGGGCTCTCCAAACGCGACATGGCGTCCGATCGCAATTCCAGCCAATTCTGCGTTGAAAAAGTAAAACAGTGCTCCTTCCCTTCCGAGCTCTCCCGTGTGCTCAAACAGGGGTTTACCCCAACATATGGGGTATCAGCGTACTCAGGACAAATAGGACAACAACTTTTGGGATCCAATTTCTCCTGTTACCCTTGGGAAAATACAAAACTGGGGGCTAAAAAATATTTTTTGTGGGAAAAAAAAGATTTTTTATTTTCAAGGCTCTGCGTTATAAACTGTAGTGAAACACTTGGGGGTTCAAAGTTCTCACAACACATCTAGATGAGTTCCCTGGGGGGTCTAGTTTCTAATATGGGGTCACTTGTGGGGGGTTTCTACTGTTTAGGTACATTAGGGGCTCTGCAAACGCAATGTGAAACCTGCAGACCATTCCATCTAAGTCTGTATTCCAAATGGCGCTCCTTCCCTTCCGAGCCCTTCCATGCGGCCAAACAGTGGTTCCCCCCCACATATGGGGTATCAGCACACTCAGGACAAATTGGACAACAACTTTTGGGGTCGAATTTCTCTTCTTACCCTCTGGAAAATACAAAACTGGGGGCTAAAAAATAATTTTTGTGGGAAAAAATTCCATGCGGCCAAACAGTGGTTCCCCCCCACATATGGGGTATCAGCGCACTCACGACAAATTGGACAACAACTTTTGGGGTCGAATTTCTCCTCTTACCCTCGGGAAAATACAAAACTGGGGGCTAAAAAATAATTTTTGGGGGAAAATTTTTTTTTAATTATTTTCACGGCTCTGCGTTACAAACTGTAGTGAAACACTTGGGGGTTCAAAGCTCTCACAACACATCTAGATGAGTTCCTTAGGGGGTCTACTTTCCAAAATGGTGTCACTTGTGGGGGGTTTCTACTGTTTAGGTACATTAGGGGCTCTGCAAACGCAATGTGACACCTGCAGACCATTCCATCTAAGTCTGCATTCCAAATGGCGCTCCTTCCCTTCCGAGCCCTCCCATGCGGCCAAACAGTGGTTCCCCCCCACATATGGGGTATCAGCACACTCAGGACAAATTGGACAACAACTTTTGGGGTCGAATTTCTCTTCTTACCCTCTGGAAAATACAAAACTGGGGGCTAAAAAATAATTTTTGTGGGAAAAAATTTGTTTTATTTTTACGGCTCTGCATTATAAACTTCTGCGAAGCACTTGGTGGGTCAAATCGCTCAAAATACATCAAGATAAATTCTTTAGGGGGTCTACTTTCCAAAATGGTGTCACTTGTGGGGGGTTTCAATGTTTAGGCACATCAGTGGCTCTCCAAACGCAACATGGCGTCCCATCTCAATTCCTGTCCATTTTGCATTGAAAAGTCAAACGGCGCTCCTTCCCTTCTGAGCTCTCCCATGCGCCCAAACAGTGGTTTACCCCCACATATGGGGTATCAGCGTACTCAGGACAAATTGTACAACAACTTTTGGGGTCCAATTTCTTCTCTTACCCTTGGGAAAATAAAAAATTGGGGATGAAAAGAATTTTTGTGAAAAAATATGATTTTTTGTTTTTACGGTTCTGCATTATAAACTTCTGTGAAGCTTGGTGGGTCAAAGTGCTCACCACACCTCTAGATAAGTTCCTTAGGGGGTCTACTTTCCAAAATGGTGTCACTTGTAGGGGGGTTTCAATGTTTAGGCACATCAGGGGCTCTCCAAACGCAACATGGTGTCCCATCTCGATTCCAGTCAATTTTGCATTGAAAAGTCAAATGGCGCTCCTTCGCTTCCGAGCTCTGTCATGCGCCCAAACAGTGGTTTACCCCCACATATGGGGTATCGGTGTACAGAGGACAAATTGTACAACAACTTTTGGAGTCTATTTTCTCCTGTTACCCTTGGTAAAATAAAACAAATTGGAGCTGAAGTAAATTTTTTGTGAAAAAAAGTTAAATGTTCATTTTTATTTAAACATTCCAAAAATTCCTGTGAAGCACCAGAAGGGTTAATAAACTTCTTGAATATGGTTTTGAGCACCTTGAGGGGTGCAGTTTTTAGAATGGTGTCACACTTGGGTATTTTCTATCATATAGACCCCTCAAAATGACTTCAAATGAGATGTGGTCCCTAAAAAAAAAATGGTGTTGTAAAAATGAGAAATTGCTGGTCAACTTTTAACCCTTATAACTCCCTAACAAAAAAAATTTTGGTTCCAAAACTGTGCTCATGTAAAGTAAACATGTGGGAAATGTTACTTATTAAGTATTTTTTGTGACATATCTCTGTGATTTAATTGCATCAAAATTCAAAGTTGGAAAATTGCGAAATTTTCATAATTTTCGCCAAATTTCCGTTTTTTTCACAAACAAACAAACAGGTACTATCAAAGAATTTTTACCACTATCATGAAGTACAATATGTCCCGAGAAAACAATGTCAGAATCACTGGGATCTGTTGAAGCGTTCCAGAGTTATAACCTCATAAAGGGACAGTGGTCAGAATTGTAAAAATTGGCCCGGTCATTAACGTGCAAACCACCCTCGGGGCTTAAGGGGTTAAAGATTTTTCTGTATTTTCATGACTATGAAAATTGTACATTCACACTAAAGGCATCAAAACTATGAATTAACACATGTGGAATTATATACTTAACAAAAAAGTGTGAAACAACTGAAATTATGTCTTATATTCTAAGTTCTTCAAAGTAGCCTCCTTTTGCTTTGATGACTGCTTTGCACACTCTTGGCATTCTCTTGATGAGCTTCAAGAGGTAGTCGCCGGGAATGGTTTTCACTTCACAGGTGTGCCCTGTCAGGTTTAATAAGTGGGATTTCTTGCCTTATAAATGGGGTTGTGACCATCAGTTGTGTTGTGCAGAAGTCTGGTGGATACACAGCTGATAGTCCTACTGAATAGACTGTTAGAATTTGTATTATGGCAAGAAAAAAGCAGCTAATTAAAGAAAAACGAGTGGCCATCATTACTTTAAGAAATGAAGGTCAGTCAGTCCGAAAAATTTCAGTTGTTTTCATACTTTTTTGTTAAGTATATCATTCCACATGTGTTAATTCATAGTTTTGATGCCTTCAGTGTGAATGTACAATTTTCATAGTCATGAAAATACAGAAAAATCTTTAAATGAGAAGGTGTGTTGTGTCCAAACTTTTGGTCTGTACTGTATATATATATATATATGTATATATATATATATATATATATGGATGGATATGTATATTTATGTAACTTTGATAGCCCTCTTCCGCCCAACAACCTTGATAACATCACTGGGTTCATAGAATAATTTCTATTTGGCGATTTTCCATACAGTTGCTTGTTGCAGAACTTTTTGTCCATGAGGCCTGAAGAGAGATGACATTTCATTGCTTTGGTAACTGTATCCTTTTTCACTTTTACCCAAATATTGCTCCTTGTGCAATAAAAAAACAACCAAACAACAAGTCATCTGTGTCACTGCTTTGGGAATTAATGAGCATTTCATCAAGTCAGTAGGGCAAAAGTAATACAGCAGTTTGTGCAATCCCACCGAGGGCATGAGGGAGAAAAATGATATAGAAGATGGAAGATTGTATTTCTTTGTTTAGATTGTTTCTATGCTTATAAACCATGAAATTGTATCACCAGCGCTTTTCATCTTTGCTTTGCTATGCAAGAAAAATCTATACGTCAACTATACTCCCTGCAATAGTTACAGGTGAGTCAAGTGATTAAAGAAGTGTCAAGATTAGAAAAGTAACTAACTTTATATGATTGTTGTCTGGATTAGAACAAAAAAATTTTTCCTATAACCTGTTAGGAAATTGTGAGTCAATATTGAAAATTGGTCTGTTCAAGATCCTCATTTCTTTGTCGCCAGAGAAGGTCCCGCTTTGGGCCTGAGTGTAATGCTTCATTTACCCTAGACTAGACATCCAACCGGCTCATCGACAAAAAGTCACGTACCCGATGTACAAATTGACAAGATGTTTTATTAAAACTTTCTTCCAAACGGAGGCTCTTTGCTTAAATGTTTCTTAAAGTGGACCAGGTCAAAAGTGTCCAGTTGTAGCTCTTATTTTATACCCCCGCTCACCTGAGTATTCCGGTTTTTTTGTTTTTTTTTTTGTAAATCTGCAATATGGTTCCAGAGATATTTGCATTATTATTTAGTGCTAATTTTTATGGTATTCTCCAAGGAGGCGTGGCTCAAAGGACTCCTTGGGGGCGTGTCTTTAGACTGTTCAGCATTATTACTCTGTGAGTCACGCCCCTTCGTTAAAACCATAAAAAGCTACAGTTTTCCACACAACAGAGCATCAGCCATCTCCTATCTCAGTAATCTGTGTTCACAGAAGACTGATTTTACCCATAAATTTGGAATTTTCAGAATGAAATATCAGTCCAGTAGGAGAAAAAAAGAATATTTCTCAAATACATATTGCAAAGTTTTTTATTGTCCCAAGTGCTATTGATTTATTAAAACAACAGTTTCTCTTTAAATCAAAATGGTCATGTTAAATAACGTTATTAACCTGCATATATGGGGTTAATTTGCAGATTACTATCGTTCTGAAATCATGTGTTGCCCGCACTGAGAGCCCCACTACCGGAAGAAAGTGAACTTCATTCCTCCTGGCACCGTTTGGTTTCCAGTCATAGGGGCGACGTCAGCACGGTTTCAGTCACCGATCTGTGTGTAGACAGCGGCAGCTGTAACTGCTCCCCCGCCACTGACTGACAGCTGCTCAGCATTAGGGCTGGCTGTCAGTCAATGCCAGGGACGCAGTTAAAGCTGCCACTCTATACACGGTGACTAAAGCCACGCCAACTGCACCATTGTGACTGGGAGATGAACACCATGGAATAAAGGTAATTTCCTTCTGGCAGTGGGGCTCTCAGTGTCGGTGTCGGGATGCTATTAACCTGCAGAGTAGCCCCATATCTGTAGGTTAATCGCTTTATTTTACATGACAGATTCCATTTAATGAGAAACTATTGTTTTTATAAATCAATAGTACATTTGAAAATACAAATCTTTGTAATATAGCTTAACAGAGAAATCTGCTTCTTTCTCCTCCTGGACTGATCTTTCATTCTCCAGCCGGATACCCTCCCTTCATATCACACCAGTCACCCCATATTTTAGTGAATTTACCCCCATAAAGCACACACATTGCAGAAGATGAAAAATGTAAGTGCCTATTCATACACAGGTATTATAACAAAAAAAACCATGAGATGAACCTAACATGGTCTTACAGGAAAGCAATGCACAACGGCAGCGGTGTTAAAACAGACACTTTTCCAACCCTCTAAAAGCCGAAAAGGAAGTGAAAAATTGCTGTAAAATTTGGCGATCTTATTATCGTCAAGAGATCCTTCTTACAAGTCGGAGTATGCCTTTATCTTGTTTTAGAGGTACAACTTAAAAGTAGAAAGCAAGTGTAAAAAATATATATTACAGTACAACCGACAGTAAGTTACATAGACCTCTTCAACCTGATGAGGCTGGTGTACTTCTTTTGAAAATACATATGAAAATGGTTTTATAAGCCTGATATTGCCTGATATTGAACATTTTATGAGTCCAACTAGAACAACAGCTGGACTCATAGAAGTGCTGGACGAAGACTGCAGAAACCTAACATAACTCACCGGCAGGTAAACGGAGTGTTCTATTATTACAGAAATCGGAGTGGCAGCATTCCGTCCTGGTGATGTTGTTTGAGCTGTGACAGTAGACTTGAGCCTTCAACTCAAGAAGAGAAATACAGGACTTGATGACTTCTTCTCTGCCATTCGTAAGCATCACGGAGGTCCAGCAAGCTCCCTCTGTTTGGCAGGTATAGTTGGTGCTTTCACACATCAGACACACACACTTAAGACCTTGAAATTAAGAAAAAGAAACTCAATTAGATTTTTTGGGGGGTTGATTGAGGCTCACAAATTATATATATTCAACAAGGGAAAGGAACAGTTTACAAAACAGGGGGGTTGATTTAGACAATTTGCACAGATATAATATTCATATTATGTTCTTTGTAAAGAAACAATTTATTAACATCACTCAAAATAAATGATGATAAAAAAAAATATCTGGTTGAGCCTATTGTGATTTCTTTTTGTGTAGAGGTCATGAGTTAATTTTTACCCCAAATTGTCGATTCTGCTGTATTATGAACTTGATAATGCAACAATCTTTAGTAAACTCCATCTAGGAGAGATTTCTTGCAGCTAAAAATTTATGCTTACAAAGAGAATTTTGGACATATTGTAACAAATTAAAGTAACCCCCACTAGCTTGTGTCATCATACGGCAATTTAAAGTCATTCCTAGTGATGACCTAAGGGTTGGACACCAAAGATATAATGGAGGAGCAGAGAGAGAGAACAGGCAGAGAGAAACACATCCATATCCAACTGCTGCTTTCTAGTAAGTGTTTATCTCACTCCAGGTCTGGATTAAAAGCTACACTGCTCAGAACTGCTTTGTAATGTCCTCCATGCGGCTGCTGCGTCTGAACTTGTGCTATCGAGACAAGAGAGTAGGAATCCCTCATGTTTGTGTGTACTGTGCATGGGAGACATCATAGCAACAAGTTTCCATCCACTAGCTCAGAGAGAACTGAAAATAAGAGATGCTTGAAAAACTGATAAAAAAGCAAGGCACAAGTCATAAAATGGTCAGAAAGAGTCTTATTCCTTGTGAACACGCACATGACAATTTGCTCTGAAAAGTCACCTGACACCACAGATGCACTACATATTAGACTGCTTGCCTTCATTTAATGAAATAATGTACACAAGATTTTACCAAAGATTGCTTATGATCATTTAGGCCTATGTCACATTATCACATGTGATGCATCCATAATAATGCAAGAATAATACCAACAATAATATGATTTTGCTTATCTTTATAGCTTTACATACAGCATTGTCACAGAAGATTCAGTACCGGTGGCCATTACTCTTCATCATATTTCAAGGGGCAAAATTTGACCCCATTACTGTTCCCTTTCTTGCACCATTGCTCTGATAATTATGTTGATGACAAAACAACTGTGGGCGCTAGATAGTAAACAGCAATAAACTGCACATTGGATGCTTTCAGCAAAGTTTTCCATGAATCCCTAAATACTGTTCAACTCATCCACTACCTAGTCTTTGCAAATACATCAGTAAGTGTTGCCCAAATTTACAAGGATGTTGATTTTGTGCAAATTATACAAGTGACAACATTAAAAAATTAGGACACATGGCGCCTTTTTCCAATAATTTTTCTTCATATATTCCTCGTGATTCTCAAGATCTCAGCTTCAAGTCACTCATTAAGAATCTTCAGAATTTACTTCCAGTGGATAAAAATGTGTCTTATTTATGCAATGACCACACAGGTGTATGCGTTACAGTACAGTTATCACATGAGCAGGACAGATTTTTATCCAATGCAAGTCAACAATGAAGTTTACGATGCAGAGATATAAAAAACAGTGAGGAACTGATATAAGAAGTATTTTGGAAAATGGTCTCTCAGGGCAATGTTTACTTTTGCTGCTGGGTTCCCCTACAGTTGATGGCTGACGATTCCAAGAAAAGGATTTCCAATTATTGTTTTTTTTTTGCTAAGAAAAAGGGATGGTAGAATGTGGATTCTATTTAGGATGCAAGGAAAGTACTGATGACCTTTTGACACAAGAGAATAACAGAAAGACAAATATATAAAAGAATTAAAACTGAAGTCTCATCATTAAGACATTTTGGCAGTCGGGAATCAAAAGTGAAGACGCTTGTGGTATTAATCCTTCACCGCACCCTCTATGGAAAATCCAGCAATGTATCGTCTGCAGACATGTCACTTTCAACAATATCATGCCTGACACACAACGCTCTCCGTCACGTCTTTCATAGACACAGGTTTGCCTGTTCTCAGTACAGGCGTGTCGCTTTATTAGCTGCTGAAAGCTGTCTCTTAGGGTACCGTCACACTATACGATTTACCTACGATCACGACCAGCGATAAGACCTGGCCGTGATCGTAGGTAAATCGTAGTGTGGTCGCTGGAGAGCTGTCACACAGACAGCTCTCCAGCGACCAACGATGCCGAGGTCCCCGGGTAACCAGGGTAAACATCGGGTTACTAAGCGCAGGACCGCGCTTAGTAACCCGATGTTTACCCTGGTTACCAGCGTAAAAAAAACAAACAGCACATACTTACATTCTGGTGTCCGTCAGGTCCCTTGCCGTCTGCTTCCCTCTGCTTCCCGCACTCACTGACTGCCGGCCGTAAAGTGAAAGTGAAAGCACAGCGGTGACGTCACCGCTGTGCTCTGCTTTCACTTTACGGCTGGCAGTCAGTGAGTGTGGGAAGCAGACGGCAAGGGACCTGACGGACACCGGAATGTAAGTATGTGCTGTTTTTTTTTTTTTACATTTACGCTTGTAACCAGGGTAAACATCGGGTTACTAAGCGCGGTCCTGCGCTTAGTAACCCGATGTTTACCCTGGTTACAAGCGAACGCATCGCTAGATCGGTGTCACACACACCGATCTAGCGATGACAGCGGGAGATCCAGCGACGAAAGAATGTTCCATACGATCTGCTACGACGTACGATTCTCAGCAGGATCCCTGATTGCTGCTGCGTGTCAGACACAGCGATATCGTAACGATATCGCTGGAACGTCACGACTAGTACCGTCGTAGCGATCGAAATGGGACTGTGTGACGGTACCCTTACACTCAAGCATCCAATGTTACAATTTGTCAAGTTGTGTCTGGAAATTGTGATTCTGTCATGAAATGTCTGTATATTCTCTTTTGCTTCCCCCCCCCTTCCCGCCCTGGAGATGTGGTATCATCAGACCACGTTCTTGCACGGTAAGACACAGCCATTACACAGTACACAGCAGGGACACATTTATAAGATTACTAGTTGAAGAGCCCGACGTTGCCTGGGCATAGTAAATATCTGTGGTTAGTTATAGCACC